>NW_024412403.1:59811681-60014739 GCF_014898765.1 Herpailurus yagouaroundi
CTCTCTCTCTGCCCCTCCCCCGTTCATGCTCTGTCTCTCTCTGTCCCAAAAATAAATAAATGTTGAAAAAAAAATTAAAAAAAAAATAAATTAAATAAATTTCTTTTAAACTAGTGTAGTAGCCTTCCCAATTAGTGAAAATTAGTTGTTTCTACCAGTTACAATCTGAAAAAGAAATTTTATCACACACAGATTTAGGAAGATAAGCACTGAGGAGTAGTTTTGATATGATCATATAAAAAAGTGAGAGGAGAAAAAAATAACTCGAATTTTAAAAAGCTTGAATAAGAATATATATATGCAAATAATTACAACACTGAATTTAGAAATGTAACTAATTAACCAGTACCTTGCTCTCCAATGTAATCTCCTTAACTGCTTCAGTTATTCCTGCAATACCTGTTTAAAATTCAAAAAAATACCTGAATTAAAGTGTAAACATCTACCATTTCCCAGATTCAAACAACATATAAATTAACACTTAAAATTACCTAAATTCTCACAACTCCTCTGAAATAAGGAGGCAATGTTAGCAGTATTTTTACAAATAAACTCTAATAGGAATAAATAATGCCAAAAGCACTTCTCAAATTAAAAAATATACCAATTTGATATTTTACCATGAATTATTCTATCACTCATTTACCATTCCTCATTTACTTTCCCTGTGTGAGTCTTTATCAAATATATATTCATTCTCAGAGTGAACACATTAGAAGACTATAGGATTCATATTCATATTTCCTTTAAACCTGCATTAAAATTTTCTCAAGAAGATATTAATGTTACTTGTTTCAGAAATCTAGGAGAGCCAGAAGTAGTAATACCATACCACACTTACATGGACCTTTCTATTTTATTGTTTCCGTAGGTTATTTAATCCTTATAAACACTATCCTTTGAGATAATTAGGTAATCATTTCTCCTTATAAAGAAACGAATGAGACTTGCTGAGTCTCACAGTGAAGAAACTGGGATTCGAATCCATATGTGCTACCTTTTAGTTCAATGCTCTGTCTACTGCACCCCATTAAGCAACTACCTTGAACATACTTGTGTCAATGAAGGTGGCATTAAGCAGATGGCAGCACCACAAGTCAGCTAAGTACATTTTCATTTAAAATACATGTCAGTTTATTTATTTTAAGTTTATTTATTTATTCATTTAGAGAACAAGCATGGGAGGGGCAGACACACAGGGAGAGACAGAGAATCCCAAGCAGGCCTCATTTTGTCAGTGTGGAGCCTGATGCAGGGCTCAAACTCACAAATCATGAGATCATGACCTGAACTGAAATCAAGAGTCAGCTGCTTAACCAACTGAGCCACCCAGGCGCCCCCACCACCACTTTTTTAAAAGCTTCTTTATTTATTTTGAGAAAGAGAGACAGAGACAGGGAGGGAACATGAGTGGGGGAGGGGCAGAAAGACGGAGAGAGAGAACATGTCAATGTTTCTAATTTGATAGTTTATTTAAAAAAATTTTTTTTAAACATTTATTCATTTTTTGAGAGACAGAGAGAGAGAGCACAAGCAGGGGAGGGGCAGAGAGAGGGGGAGACACAATCCGAAGCAGGCTCCAGGCTCTGAGCTGTCAGCACAGAGCCCGATGCGGGGCTTGAACTCATGATACGCAAAATCATGACCTGAGCTGAAGTCGGACACTTAGCCAACTGAGCCACCCAGGTGCCCCCCTAATTTGATGGTTTAAGAAGCATGAGATACACTAGAGAAAAAACTGTACATACAAAATATGCTTTGCTCCCTTTTTAATCTTCTAAAACTTTGAGAAATCTGTTCAACATGTCCAAAGAATAACTGACTTTTTACTAATAGAAAATATCACAATCCACAGCTCTAGCACAATGCTTTTACTTCATCCTTTTTTAGAAATTATTATATAGTAGATACGATTATTTCATAACATTAAGACCCAAATCTTAACATACTGAATTGGTATTACAAAATGATTCCCTGAATCCAATACATAGATACAAAGAAAATAAACCTCTTCAATTCATTTATATATAATAATGCAGTAGTATGCCACTAAACTCTTCTAAATGTAGGACTGACAAAGAAAAAAAAAAGCTCAAATGACTCTAATGAGGGTAACATTCTCAAAGACTGTGATGGTTAATTTTATGTCACCTTGGCTACGTTACTGTGTCCAGATGCCTGGTCAAACACCAGTCTAGATGTAGCTCTGAAGGTGGTTTTTAGATTTTTGTAGACTCTTAACATTTAAATCAGTAGACTTTGAGTAAAGTAGATCACTCCCCATAATGTAGGTGGGCCTCATCCAATCAGTTGAAGGCCTTATAAGAAAAGACTTACGTGCTCAGAAGGAAAGAATTCTGCTTTCAGACTGTCTTCACACTCAGGCGGAAGCAATGAACCCTTACCTGGGTCTTCGGCCTGCTGGCCAGTCCATCCTATAAACTGCAATCTTGCTAGCTACCACAATCACGTAAGCCAATTCCTCAAAATAAATCTATGTATATCTATATATCTATACCTGTACCTACCTCTATAATATAATCTATATCTATATATACATTCTATTGTTTCTGTTTCTCTGAGAACCATGACAAATACAAGGACTAAGAGAAATAAAAGAAACCTATGAGAAGCAAGGATGAAGCAAAGAGAACTGAGGTAACTAAGGAACCGGGCACATGGCCTTTTGAGTCCATCGGAAGTAGTGTTTTAATCAGATCAGGATAGAGTTTAAACTAAAATTCTAAGGCTATCTCTCCAGCAGGGCAAACATTTTTTCAGTTGTTGAATTTCTTTTTTTTTTTTTTTTAGCGTTTATTTATTTTTGAGACAGAGAGAGACAAAGCATGAACGGGGGAGGGTCAGAGAGAGGGAGACACAGAATCTGAAACAGGCTCCAGGCTCTGAGCTGTCAGCACAGAGCCCGACGCGGGGCTCGAACTCACGGACCGCAAGATCATGACCTGGGCCGAAGTCGGCCACTTAACCGACTGAGCCACCCAGGCGCCCCAAGTTGTTGAATTTCTTAATAGACTTTCATCAATCCAATTGTACTAATACCTACTTACCTCTGTAATGAATGCCTTTGTAAATATGCACCAAATTTTGAGCTAGTGATTATGGAATAGAATATAACCAGACAACAGAATAGCTCATTTACTTCACATCAGAAACATACTGATACAACTAATGGCTTTGGTTAGTCAACAATTGCCTATAGAGGTCCTGCCCATGTCTTCCAGACACAGGAAAACTAAAGCAGAGCAGCTGAACAATTTTGGAAAGGTCAAAAAATAAAGGTTTTCAAACCACATTTTCTTAAGGCCTTGCCTAATTAACACTCAACACGTTAAGAAACAAACAAGTTTCAGAATATTATTCAGCCATCAAAAAGAATGAAATCTTGCCATTTACAACAACATGGATGGAACTAGAGTATATTATGCTAAGTGAAATGAATCAGTCAGAGAAAGACAAATATATGATTTCACTCCTATGTAGAATTTAAGAAGTAAAACAGATGAACACAGGGGAAGGCAAGGCAAAATAAGATAAAAACAGAGAGGGAGACAAACCATAAGAGACTCAACTATAGAGAACTGAGGGCTGCTGGAGGGGAGGTGGGTTAGGGGATGGACTAGATGGGTGATGGGCACTAAGGAGGGCACTTGGGATGAGCACTGGGTGTTATATATTAAGTGATGAATCATTATTTTTGTTTTATATATATATATATTTTTTTTCAATATATGAAATTTATTGCCAAATTGGTTTCCATACAACACCCAGTGCTCATCCCAAAAGGTGCCCTCCTCAATACCCATCACCCACCCTCCCCTCCCTCCCACCCCCATCAACCCTCAGTTTGTTCTCAGTTTTTAAGAGTCTCTTATGCTTTGGCTCTCTCCCACTCTAACCTCTTTTTTTTTTTTTTAAGTGATGAATCATTAAATTCTACTCCTGAAACCAATACTGCACCATATGTTGACTAACTTGAATTTAAATAAAATCCTGGAAGAAAGAAAAAGAAACAGGTTTCAAATGAAGAAGCCCAAGCACTGAATCTATGCTTCTATCACCATGAAGAAACACATGGCAGTGTCCCTTTTTAAGGGTAGAAAAAAACTGACCTAACAAGGTACTTTTTCCTATGCAGATTACTTAACCCTCTGACTACTGTATGGGTCTCAACAGATGGCAGCAATATGTCCTTCACAGAACACTTGGTACTATCTGGAGACATTCTTAATTACCACAATTGGGAAAGTACTACTGGCATCTAGTGGGCATCTAGTATCAGAGATACTGCTAAACATTCTGCAATGTACAGGAAATGCTACAACAAAGAATCACGCAGCCCAAAATATTAGTAGTGCTAAGACTGAGAAACCCTGTGCTAGTACTACTTTTGATACAGCTGCTACTCTCTAGGACTTAGAAAATTTATTTTTAGTACCTAGATTTAAACTCAGAACACATTTTCTCCATTAAAACTAAGCCAAAAATGGCACTTATATAACTGTGTAAATTAACTATTAATTGCTAACTATTAACTAACATTAATTCATGTAACTGTATATTATGTAACTACATACAACTACATAAATGCACATTAGTATATGCTGCTGTCCCTGTCATAAATGGTAGTTAGCTATAGCAGCATATACTAATCTACGTTTACATAGTTAAATACAGTAGCAAAATCAGTGTTTAGGACTTGGACTAAAAAATCATATTCAGATTTACAACTTCTGCAAACACACTTATGAAAGGCTTAAATTTAGTCAATTTCTTTAACAAAAATCTATTGATCAACTTGTGTATCAGATACTATGTTAGATACTGAGGATTCAGCAATGAATCTCTACCTCCACAGAGTATACAGTGTTTGTCACTGAACAAATAATTATTAAATAATTTTAAATGTGGGTCTCTGAGTACAATAAATATAAGCGTAGTTCCTGTCCTAAAGTTCGTCACACAGCAATGGAATGACATGTAAATAAGGAACTCTAAAGCAAAGCAGTATGCAAACTCAGCAATACTAATTGTCTTTCTTTCTTTAGAAATAAAGAAAATGATATGGATATTTTCAAATTGCTACTGAAGTAGCAGTACTATAGAAATTTGGTATTCTCCAAAGGCACTTTTTCTTTTTTTTTCCAATTTGTCTTCCTGCTATTTTTCAGGTAAAAGTGTATTGGGACAACTGTGCCTTATGTATCCTTTGTTGTTGTTGTTTTCTTAAAATCAATGCTGTTACAAAAGATTGTAAAAGAGTTTAAAACAACTTAGACTAAAATACAGTATTTTATTCTCCTCTTACCTGTGTTATGGTAAGTATCTACCCATCCCCCATCACCATCATCTTCTTCAATGATAGCTTCCAATTCATCTGAATATTCCATCTGTTTGCACCGCTTGTAGCATGGCACTATTAAACAAGTGGCAAATAGTTACTAGCACATAATCTGCTTCCTATGAATCCATTAGAAAAAAAGAGAAAATTTATTCCATTTTAAGGAAATACTGTATTTCATTTCTAATAAGTGCTTAAGTAAGTGTTTAAAGAATTATATTCAGCTCACAAATACATTAATGATCACACTTATCTTTCCCTAAATAGCTCTGTCAGAACACAGGTAGAAAAGTTCTACTGAAAATTTTTTTTGCTTGTTTATTTACTTATTTTGAAGAGAGGGGAAGAGGGAGGGGGAGGGGGAGGGAGAAAGGGAGAGGGAGGGGGGGAGAGAGAGAGAGAGAGCGCGCGCGCACAAGAGGTGGAGGGGCAGAAAGAGAGGGAGAGAGAGAATCCCAGGCAGGATCCACACGGTCAGCACAGAACCTGACATGGGGCTCAGTCCACAAACTATGAGATCATGACCTAAGCCAATATCAAGAGTCCAATGCTTAACGCACTGAGCCATCCAAGTGTCTCTCTACTTGAAAGTTTCTGTGTATTCTTTACCCTGATGGTCTGTGAAGAACAGCAAGCTAAAGCCAGAGATGACACTGTACAATTTCAGGCTAATGAATAATAATACCTTATTTTAATGGCTTTACTCTCAAAACATGAAGGCACCACCTGGCATTCTCAGAGGTGGTAGAGGTGACCTCCAGTTTGCAATGCTGCAGTAACTTTCAATATGTATTTCATAATTCATACCTAAGTTCAGCTATTCATAAAGGATAAGCTAGTGTAAAAGTCACTAACTGCTAAATTTTACTATCTTCTATAATATCGGAGCCAAGTTTTTCATATAGCATATGTGTGAACAGTTATTTTTATTCACATAAACCTAGAACTGAACAATTATAAGGTAAAAACATGATGTAGAGTCGAGAAATTGCTATTCATCTCCTGATTTCTTTAAAAAACAAGCAGGATATAAATGATCAACTCTAATAAAACATATGCTGTAGGAAAGAAAAAAAACCTGGTATGTTATACATATTTTCCTTTGCTGTAATAGATAAACCAGAACAAAAATCAATGTGCTGTTTTGTGATTAGATAGGGACTATAACAACCTTCTGAGGCTGTTTTCATAAATAAGAAACGACTTGTTTCAAAAAACAATTTTGTTCCTAAAGGCAATCTTTAAAAGACACAATGGATAATAAAATCTTTAGCTTGGAGCTTTTAGATGTCAAAGGTAGTATCAATTTCATTTTTCATGACAAATGTTTAAGTCTAAAGGCGATCAGAATCAAACAGCTAAAAAAATTATGACTATGAAGTCAACTTTTAAAAAAGGCCATTAAAATTCCAACTCTGCTCGGGTCCTTTTCCTCCACACCTTACAAGTGGATCTTTTTGGCAAAAAGAAGTAACAAAAAGGAAGAGGGTAAAAATCAAATAAGGAAAAAATACTCTAGCAACAGAAAACACAGCACTTCATCAAATTTTTAAATTTCTGTCTGAGTGAAGCTGTAAGTATGGCTTCAAGCATAAATTAAGTTTTATTTTTTTAAATATAACTCTTTGTGCAAGATTTACTGATATACACAATGCAATTCTTACCATTTTTGGTGACCAAAAATTGTTTGCCTGTTGGTAGATATGCCTTCACTTTCAATTCTTCCCCTGTAGCCCTTTAAAGAGTAAAAAGGACCAAATATGAGAACTATTTTAACAGGCAAAGACAGAACAGAAGCTATCACATCTAAATACCAAAACTACACAATCCACACTCTTGACAAAATGGTCTCAGGACTGGTTTGGGAAGGATGCTGTTAAGTGATGTATGTTAGGGCACGGAAAGACACAGCATTTTAAGTAAAATGTACTAAGAGACACAGACAGACCTAACAGAATTTATATTACACATGAGACAAAAAAGACAACAATACAGAATTACTAAACAACTATTATGTTTGCCTCAAACAAAAAGAAAATGTTGTTCCTTAGTGAGTATAATCTCAGACTTTGAGTTCTAAAAGTATTGTTCATCTTCAGACCAAGAGGAGGCCAGAAAAATAGTTATATGACATTACATAACAAAGTAGGTGGTTGGCAAGATCCTTGTTTCTTCCAGTCTATTAAAATTGGAACTAAGAGAAAAAAGATGCTTTGAGTCACAAGATGATAATGTTAAAAATAATGAGTGAAAACAGAAAAAATCCTTTTATCAAGTATTTATTAAGTGTAAGACTTAAAACTCTAACTTTTATTTACTCCTCGGAACTCAAAGAGGTAATATTAACATCTCCATTTTAGCTTAAAGAAGTCAGATGGCTCACAGTCATAAAACCAAAACACAGAACAGCAGGGCTCCTGCTCTTCAACACTATTCCCTCTGTGGGTCAGAGCCAGCTATAACCATTTCTGATTTTTCATAGCTACTTTGGACTATCAAGAATTGGTTCAAAGATTCTTCTGTGGGTCTCATAATGGAATTGGCCAGAGCTGGAGCGGCATGTGGTTTATTGCAAAAACTGAGAGTCTGCTGCCTTATCAGAGCTTCAGTCTAAAGTTTAATACATTTGAGCACAAAATAAAGCCAGGAAATGACCTACTATCTTTTAGTAGCCTCCTAGGCTTCTTTAGACCATTCTCAACTGTCAAATTCAACAATGAAATGGCAATGCCTTAAGTTCTGAGTGAAGAATATACAACAAGGTCATGATGGTGCCTGCAGACACGAAACTGTAACATATAGGTTTAAAATGAATTGCTCCTTTGGCTCTAGCTGTTCGGCCAGTATGGACACTGGAGTAACTAACTTCTAAGTTACAATAAAATTATTTCAACTATCACATTTCATAAAGTGAAACTATAAACTATCTGCTAAAGGAAGAGCCTGACCATATACCAAACCACCATAATACTACTATTAATCATATGTTTGAACTAATTAGACAAATAAAGACTATGACTAAGAAACCTAAAGAAATGTATACCCATTAAAGAAAATCCTAAATTACTTCCTTTTATAAAATGTATATTATTTTAAATTTCATATACCTATTTGACTTGAAATATAAAAAATTGTAGGCTAGAACCAAGCTAAATATAGTTTTAACAGACAATTTGTAATCTAAAAAAATCAATCACCCTTACTACATCAGACAACTGCTATGATATTAACTCAATTCTAAATACAAAACAGAAATACACGTAAGGAAGACAAGGACATAAAAATAAACCTGACATTTTGGCCTTTTTTTGTACATTAAGAAACAGTGTTCTAAAAGAGCAACTGACAAAGAGCAGTAACAACTATTTTGGGTATGTGCAAATATAAAAATTAAGAAGAGAATAGGCCACAGATAAAAGAGAGTTTCAACTTTGGCTTAAAACAGTTTTAACTATTTAAGCTCTTTAGATATGAAGGAAAACAGTATCAGTTCTAACTTTATTAATTTTAGAACCCCTGCTCCCAAATCAAAACTACACCTTTCAACAACAATTGTAAAAGTGTCATTGGGGGAATTTAAAAAAAAAAGGGGGGGGCGGGGGGAGAAGGAGTTGAGCCACTTATATCCAAACAAGATGGTAATTCCAAAACAATTCTAGCCTTTAAATTAAAACAGCTCTGCCAGTATTGGGATCACTTTTTCAGCCACAGTCAGGTAGTTTTACTGTAAGTACTTGAAAGTACTGAAACAGCATTTGTTTTAAAACATTGTTATTATTCAGAATATTTAAAATATGTTATGAGATCTGCTAAGTTGCTTAAATTAATTTTATAATTAAAAGTGTTAATAAAAAAATTAAAATGTAAAAAGCCTATTACCAGCAAATTTCCAGTTAAGACCTTAATGAGTATCATGAACCTTCTTTTCGGCTAATTCCTAAAATGGGAACATACTTTTGAACGTGAATACAAAGTTTTATGATTAAAAAACATAAGACTGTAAAATGTCTGTGTTTATTAATGTTATAAAAATATTCAATAAACATTTTAGTTAAAAAAAAAAGTGAGCTGGTCAAATTTATTGAACTCTTGAACATTAATTTTTAAAGATCCACCGTAAGATCAGACCTAGACACTACAAAGAAAGTGAATACTAATAAAGGAAGACATTTATCTCAAAAATATCTTTTATTCTAATGGAGCAAAACAAAATAGGTATAACACCCAATTTGTCAGCCTTTATTTTACTTTAAGTATCATGGGCACACTGCTTAACAAAGAAATCTACTAGAAGAGGGTTAAACTGGTCATTCTAAAGTTCATGCCCTAATTTATTTTGCAAATTGACGTGATTATGAAGTCATACCTCTTACTAATTTTCGATTTCTCACTCAAGATTACTTACCATTGCCATGTTGGACAGTGGTGGACTAAGTGATCTCCAGCTGCCACAAACTATTTAGGATTTAGAAGGAATATAAAGAAAAAGGAAAAAGAAAAATTGAACATCACTGAATGTTAGATGGTAAAATACCAAAGTGACCATCTGTGTAATCTTGTTACACAATAATCACATAAATGCAAACAACACAAAACCTGCTCTACCAGTCTGGTGATTTATTTTTTATTATTACTAAAACTGCAAATTTTTTTACATCCATAAAGTTTAAATTTTGGAAGAAAAAAAGTATTGAGTGTTATTTTTTATTCTTTATTTATTTTAAATTCAATTTTTATCTTCGGATTAAATAATGCCAAAAGGATACTGTATCATGAAATGAACAAAGGTAACATTGCAGGATTTAAAATGCCAAAACCATTTTATGGATAAATAAGATGAAGAGAGATTCTTGCTAGTGGTTGAAAACTCAAAGAAGATCTTTGTGAAAAATTACTAAATAGACACAGGCCTACAATGTAAGAATAGTTTATTACATCACAGTGTACACTTCTCTTTTTTTGTTCTTTTTTTAAATTCAGATAACAGCCCATTTTGAAAGCTTTTTCATATTAACAAGAGTGAGAAACGCAGTGCCAAACAATGGAGAAGAAGTTAGAAGCTTTTGGGTTGACTCAGAAAACACCAACACAGTTAAGAAATTGAATCCTCTAACACCTTGGCCTTTCTGGGCAGGTTGAACACTGCACAAGTTTTTGTTTTTCTTCAGAAATAAAAAACTGAGAAAGAAAAGAGTTTAAGCTTTTGAGAATTTCCATTACACATGAGCATGAACTGATCTTACTATAAGACAGGAATCAGGCTTATTCTTGAGAGCAGAAAATGAAAGTCTGTTAAGCGTAACTGCAGTGTCCCAACTCAAGCAATACACATGCACATATTTTCCCAATTACTTCTGTTTCACAACAGCTCTAACTTAAAATCATTGTTCATGGGTTATTACACGCCAAAAAAAAAAAAAAAAAGTTACCTTTAATCTTCCAATGCTTTTCTGAGAAAACAATGTCTACATTAATACTCTATCTTCGTTTAAGAAAGTAAAATTTTATAAAATAATTCTAAGAGTAATTTCTTTAGAGAAGATACATTAACAAGATAAGATTTAGCAGCATATTCCCAACAGCAACTTTTCAAATGTTTCTGTTCTTTCATTTCAAAGAATCTTTTTATTATATAAACTAGTTAGGTAAAGACAAAAAACCCAAATGAAAACAATACTCTCTCCCCAAAGTTTTAAGCATTTTAGTTCACTGTAACCAACGCTACCATTAACTCTGTGGTTATCAGGAACTAATTTATTACTGAAAAAGTATTAACTCAACAAAATACAATACAAAAACAGTCAAAAACTTAATTCTTTAATGATATTGCCTTGACTCTAGTATTTTATTCCATGGCACCTCCAGTAGCATCTATTGAAAAACAACAGGGGCACCTAGCTGGCTTAGTTGGTACAGCATGCAACTTTTGATCTTGGGTTTGTGAGTTTGAGCCCCACATTGGATGTAGAGATTAAAAATTTTTTTTTAAATTAAAAAAACTAAAAAACACTAGAAGAAAAATTATAAAGGAACAAAGAATTGTACAGATAGCTAATATATGTACACATTTATCCTCATTAGCAATGGCCTTTATTGCATGCTTTATATGCTCAAATGAAACAAATTGCAAGGCAGACTCGAGTTTCTCAAGCTGTAGTTTCTCTCAGTGATTAAAAATTGCACTGTACTGAATAATTCCAACAAGATGGAACCAATATTAACATTTTAGTCAGCAACTTTATCCTTCAAGCTATTGTATTACTGATAATCCAATCACACACACACACACACACATATATATATATTAATTTTAATCAGACAATTCTGTATTAGATAATGTCTACCTCTCTTTTTAAACACAGTACTTCCAATACCTCTCAAAGAAAACAAAAGAGAGCTGGAGACTAACAGCCAGAAGCCCAGAAACAGTAAGAGAAAACAAATACATAGATCAACTCAGTATATCATTTATCCGAAGTAAATTATGTCTTATTTTCCTCCTGGAGACTCATTCTAATCAAACTGAACTCTGTAACTGTGTTCTATCTCAATCCAGCATTATGTGGTTGGTACCCAGCTGAGCTAGTTTTGCCTTGCATTTTTTTTTTTAAAGGAGGAAATTTATAAACCACTTAATGATACAACTCTGTTGGAGTATAACTGTTAGTTATTCATTCTATGGTGAGTAGCTGTTTTAAAACAGTTAGCTTAAGTCTATCCAATGACCACAGACTTGCATCTCTCACTCCAACTGTCTATTTACCAATTAGTCATCTTCCCATATATAAAGCCAAAGAGTGGAAGAAGAATAGCATACTTTCCATTCCTGCTCTTGATTTCAGATAGTTTTAAGAGCTATGTCTAAATTATACGTTTGTCTGGCAAGAAAGTTAAGAATATCAAAACTTAATTTTATGTGGTATTCAAAATATTAAACTCTTGGTGCCTAAGGTGGAATCGATCCTTTAGAGAATGTCTAGCCAAAACCCCTCATTTTATAGACGAGAAAACATGAGGCCTGTGTCTAGTAGCTTAACTGATTTGCCCAAGTCAGAAAAGGAGAAATTAAGAGAAATGGGTCTAGAAGGTCGATCTCCCAGGTTCTTTCTATACCGCCATCTGTCTTCACTAAAAATAAAGACAATTTCAGATAAAAAGATCAGTTCAGCACACCATTCTCAGAACTCACAAGGATTTGGAACCCAAGAGATTCCATCACAATTGAAAACTGAAAGATCAATAAATTCTTAGGTGTGGTCTTAGAATTTCTAGCAACAGCCAGATCACAAAGCATGGCCCAATTCAAAATGTTTCTTTCAAAACAGTAAGTAAAGTTCTATTGCCAACGAGTGGTATTTTTAATGAAAGTCAAAGGTGAAGCTTAAAATTTTCGCCATTTATTAAGACAAGAAAGTAAGTCTGATGCAACTGTAACTATTCATGAAACTGGAATGTAAAAGGATTTTTAGGACAGTATTTATTTCTCAAAGGAAACAAAACAAACTACCTAAAAAAAGAGAACATTTTTATTATATAGATTTGGTGAACAAATAAAATGATTCCTCAAAACCTAATTCTATATTAAAAGTTCAATAAAACACAACTGGCCTATAAAATAGCCATCAGTTTCAGCATTAGGTAGACTCAACATTACTTGGTTAGTAGAAAAAGCTAAAGAATTGTGAGAAAAAAGTCAGCCTTAAGTATGTAGCAATAAAATATTTAAGCTAAATACCGAAAGAAAACATACAAGCAGTAAGCCAAGTTTCCAAATGAAAAGCCATGAAATCTCATGTTTGATGCAGACAAAGGCAAGACACAGCAAACACCACAAGAGCTCCCTGCACAGCTTCAATATAACACAAATATAAGTGAGGGGTAAGTGACCAAGAATATTTTCCATTCCCTCTCCCACCATTTCTAAATCAAGAGGAACTACAGAGAAATATGAGAAGTGGCAAACTGAGAGGGAAGTTACATCTTCTTCTCACATAGGAAGTAGAAGTCCCTATAAAACTGCTAATATAGTCAAAAGAATCTAATTTTAATCAAATCAAAATTAAACTTTAAGATATTTTCTTATAAAACAAAAAAGCCACACAGTTTTAATATAATTGTAAGACATAACAGCTTCAGAATATCTTTAACACTCACCTCTTCTGGTGTGATTACACCTGTTTCCTTAAATTTTGATTCCTAAAAAGAGCAAAAAGAATTAACATATTACACTTTCGCTTTCAAATTAAAGATGTTTGTGGGCAACTATTTGCCTGGTACCCTTCTAGGCAAAGGAGCACATACAAAAAAGAATGCATCACTGGTACCTAGAGGAATATACAAGTCTAATGAAGGAAACTGACATGAAACAATTACAATTTGATCAGTGCTATAATAGAGCAAAGCTCTTTGGAAAAGCATCCAAAGGTTTATACATTAAGTCTTACAATGATTTTGTACACATCTTTATTTTACAGAACGATAAAGATGTCTTAAAAATGTTTACTTTTTACTATTTAGTGAACATCTCCAACATCTCATTTCAATGGAGTAATATTAGAACCCAAATCTAGAGGTCATAAATTATTTAGTCCTTTCCCATTATTATATCACCAAGATATTGATACAATATTTTCTCCTCCAAAGCAAAGATGCTATTTACCAAATGTTTCTAAATTTTAAGTTAAATGTAAGATTTTGTAGTACAGTCTACAAAAATGAAAGAATTCATTTATGAACATTATTCATTCAACACGTCTTTAGAATGACCAATATGTGCCAGGCACTATTTGAAGTAATGGGGCTACAGGAGTGAATAAAACAGACCAAACTGATCCTTGTCCTCATAAGGAATTTAAACTCTAGTGGAGGGAGAAAAGCCAAATGGTAATGAAAACCACGGAGAAAAATGAGGCAGAGAGGAAACTGGTCAGGGGTGGAGGAAAAGAGATGGCTATTTAAAATAGGATGGTGAGAAAACAAAGACTTCCCTGATAGGTGACTACTGAGCAGAGACCTTAAAAAAAATGAACAAGCCACACAGCTGTAAAAGAGCATTTTAGGCAGATGGAGTGGCAAATACAAAAACATAAGGCAAGAGAGTATTAAAGGGAGAAACAAACAGGACAGACTAGACTGGCTTAAGCCAAAGTGAGCAAGGAATAAAGTAGCAGTTGAGATAAGGGTCTCTCCCAATCAAGTAGAGGCTTGAAGATCATTGAAAGGACTTTGGCCTTTACTGTACCATGACTTTTCTTAATTTCTACTTGCTAGGATAAGTCACTGTTTCTTTCAAGGGATTTGGTTTTTCTTCCTTGCCGTCTTATGTCTAGTAGGAAACTACAGGATTCTCTCTGTAAACAGGGACAGGCAAGGAAAGGATCAATAATTCTGCTTTCCTTATTACTAAAAATACACACTAACAAGTACATTCTGACAAGCTAACACTTTTCAGTTTGGAGAATAAGTAAAATGATTCTTCAAAATATAATTCTAAGTTCAATAAAATACAACTGACCAATAAAACAGTAGTTTTATATTTAATTTGGGAACTCTTTTTCTTTTCCTTGGAAAAAAAAAGTTTAAGAATATGTATTATTTCAATGCTACATACCTTGGTAGACATATTTCTGAAAAATGACATAATATGCAAAAGAATCATTTGATTTCAATGTCAAAATTATTTTCAATTTCAGAGTTGAATGAGTTATTTTAATTACAAGGGATTTCACTGTAAAAAATATATATATATCATATAACATATATAAAAGCATAGCAAGAGTTAGAATTCCCATTTATAAACTTATCCCCCCTCCCCTTTTTTTTACTTGGCCCAACAAGGTATCATTGTAAAATCAGTCTTGGAAATAAATATTAAAAAAGTAAGTACAGGGCTAACACTTCCCTTTGTCATGGAAAGGGAGCAAAATAAAGCTACCCACTATTCCTAGCATACCAGAATAATTTCTTGAATAAAGAGGACCAACCATTTCCATGGGTATTTCATCCCTACCGTAAGATTTGTAAACTTTTTACTGAAAGCTTAAAAAAATAATAAAAACACTTAAGAACTCCCTATTCATTTATTCTCATTGCTCAGTTTTCAGAAAGGAAAAACAATGACAACAAACTTAAATTTTAAGACATCAAAACTTGAACGCACTTGTAGAAATTTATCTTTGAAAATAAAGTCACTGCTTTAAAACCAGTATGCTACAAATTTTACTATAAAAACGCCGTACTGACAATGCAAAAAAATAAGTATATCTAGGAGCGTCAAGCTGCTCCTTATTATCACTTAAATCCAAGATTTACAAATAGTTTTTCGGCTATTTAAAAAACTCAGGAAAGGGAGGTTTTGCCTGGTAGGTTCAATGGTACTGTTGGAGATAACGTTGCATTTCACAGTGTTCTCTGAAATCTAACAATATGAGACCTCAGTCACAATTTACTATTTCAAACTCCTAATCATAAGAGACTTTCTATGAAATATGAGGAATAGTGACATGTCATTTTAATACCAAATACTGATTTCGTTTTTAAAAAGATAAGCAATACGCTCGTTTAAAAAGTTCAAAAGACTTCCGATGTTAAGATTTAACATTCTCAAATCTACTTAGCTGCGGACCACCTTCCAACTTGACGTACCCAGACGCGCTGAGCTCTGACGGGTGGCGACAGCAGTGCTCCAAGTTTACCTGAAGAGCCCGAAAGCCCTACAGAGCAGCTGGATAACACCTCCGGTGGGGCTGCGCCTTTGCCTGTGTCCCATCCCACCCTTACCACCTTCCTACACTTTCCCCCGCCGGTAAACATGGTGTCCCTCCCGGCGCCGGGTCCTCAGTCCCTGCGGAGTTGAGCGTGTACCTGGACAGCCCCTGGCAAGCCCGGCCTGGCTTACCTTGAGGACCGGGGTCAGGTACTCAGCCACTTCCAGTGCCTTTCCCTTCACCGTGTTAATCACATTCTGCATCCTGGGGCCGGAGAAGCGGCCGGCCCCGCGATGGGGTGGGAAAGGCAGCGGGGGCAGGGACCGGGAGTCAGAAAAAATCCCCGCTGCCCCCGACTCGCATCGGCACCCAGCCGGCGGCACCAGAGGGGACGGGACGCGACGGGACGGACGGGACGAGGGGGAGGGGCGGCTGCGCCAATCGCTAGGGCAGGGCGCACGCTGCTCACAACCCAGGCAGCGCGCGGAAGACCGGGCCTAGGTGTCTCCCCGGCCGCAAGGGAGGGCGGCGGGGACGAGGGGAGAGTTGGGGGGAGAGGCGAGCGCACGCGCACCCCTCGCCTCCTCGGGAGCTGTCTTCTCCCCCTCGCTTCACTCGCGCCCCTTCCGGCTTCCCCTTCTCTCTCTTGCCGTAGCTCCGCCGCTACCTGGGCCTCACGTGACACAGGACTCTCCCGCCACGTGACGCGAGAGAGGGCTCGCTGGGGCGGGCTCAGGCCTCTTCTCCCCTCCCTCCGGAAGCGTAACACTGAGCGCGCCTGCGCAATGGGTGCCAGGTCCGCTCTTTTCCTAGTCTGGACGTAGTTGTGCTTTTTTGTTCCGGAATAGGAGGTTCAGGGGCTGGGGTTTTTCGCCTTTCTTTCCCTCCCGTAGCTTCCCCGACCATGGACCCTAAAAGCTATTGCTGCCTCTGCAGAGCTACACAGTTACTGTTTCAGCTGTAGGATGTGCGCTCTTCCACCAAAAACCCTTTGGAAGGACAGAGGTAACCTCGCCCGGTTGGCAAAGAAATGCGCGTGCGTATGAGGGGAGGGCGCGCCGCTCGAGATCCCTACTGCGCATGTGTGACAAGAAGGCTTTTCTCCTTCTCCCCCCCCCCCGCCCTCCCCCGCCCTCCCCCGCCGTGCCTGGAGGGAAACCTGCCTGCCTTCTGTAGGGGAGGTGTCTCTTTTACCTCTACGTTTGCGCGCTGGTGGGCTGTCGGTGTTGACGTTTCAAGCCCATCTCTCACCAGTCCACCCGGCCCTGTGCGCTATCCCTTACACAGGCAGGCTTTGGACAAGTTACTCAGCCTAGAGTTCAGTGCCCTCAACATGTCAGAAGAGGACTCTAGAGTCATTGATTTCTAAGCTCTCTTGTACTTTTGACACTAGTTAGGTGCAGATTCACAACACTTTCAGATATTCCCCCTTTCGGTCATTATTGTAATGAACTGTCCCTCTTTCTAGGGAAGAGCTACTACTGAGGTGAAGGGAAATCTGAGATTCTCCTCTAGGGCAAAGTTGCTAATAGGAATGGAAATTAAAATTGGCTTTCTGCAAAATTCTGCAGTCCCCAGATGTCAGTTGCTCACTTGCTACTTTTAGCAGCACTTCTAGTCTGGCGCTGCCATTCTGTATTTGGTGGTGCCCCCCCCCCCCCCTACAACTTTTGACACTTTCATTTTCTTTCCCTTTTCTCTGGTTCTCCTCAATTTTCTTGGTTTGGATACAACTGTAGCCAAACATCTAAAAAATTGCTTTTCTGTTCCTCACTAATCAGTGGTATTTGTACTATGCTTTATCTACCAACAGTGTTGTTCACGAATATGTTCTCTTTAAGACCATTAAAAACCAGTGGAATGGAAAGCAAGTGCTGTGATCATCCCACATTGTGCTCCTTGTCAGCGATGTATACATTCCTACTAGGCACCATATTCATTGCTTTGAGCTCAAGTCGAATCCTACTGGTAAAATACTCAGCCAATGAAGGTAAGTGAAGACTTGGAATATATGGAACACTTGCATCTAATCACACGTTACGTCTCCTGTCGCTGGTCTCCTTGTATACAAAATAGAGAAAATACCCTGGCAAGTACTCTGCTTCATGTGAAGGGCAAAGTGTGTTTAAGTTTGATTCTTTAACCTTTTATTCCTTAGCAAGAAAAATTTTTCATGCTGAGTGAAATTTGTGTTAAATACAGTGTCACACCCTTTACAGAACAGATCATAACATCTGACTATTATTTTAATCAACAGTTATTTCTGGACCTATAGCAATATGTGTAATTATAACTTACTTTGAAATAGGAGGATATATTTGGTCACTTGGTATTTGTGAGTTAGTCTTAATTACTATATCATTGAGGCAGTACAGATTATTTGCTTTGAAATCTTTGAAATTATTAGCTAAGAAGTCTTCTGTGTTTTGTTTTGTTTTTTTAATGTAGGAATTTGGATTTAGACAAACAGTTTAATTCTACAAAGCTGTATTGAGAGCCTCTCACTAGTTATTCAGGACACATAGAAGTATGACATCATGACCCTTAATGGTCTGCTTGGGGAGTCAGATGTGTATATAAGTCTCTACTTCGGTTAACATTTCTGTCTTGGGCAGTAGGCTAAATATTAGTAACAAAATTCAAAGTGTATAAGACATAGTCGTTGTTCTCAAGAATTCAGTTTATTAGAGGAGAGCTGTACATTTGAATCGTCATGAAAGTACAGTATAATAAATGCAGCCCTATACCAAAGGTGTGGAGATAGTTTTATGTAGAAAGTGCTATGTTCTCTCTGGGACAGGAGGATGTGGAGTGCAAAGGGATTAGGGAATACTGCCCTAAGAAGGTGAAGTTGATCCACAAGAGGACAGGTGGGCAGTGGTATTCAAAACAGAAGCAACAATCCATAGAATAAAATAGATATGTTTTAAAAAAAAAGAAAAGCAGGATGGATTGTAAGAACATGTACTTCAGAATGACTGAGCAAAAAGTTTAAGGACTTGAAGGAGAGGAGGAAGGAACGCATGCATATGACCAGAGGGGAAGTAATGATCAGATACTAAGGGACTTCATATGCCACGCTAAAGAACTGGGACTTTATTTTCTAGGCTCTAGAGTCTGGGGAATAAGGAATGCTTGAAGGATTATAAACAGAATAAGAGAGACTGTTACACTAGCTGAATAGAGGATGGACTTGGGAAGAGACTGGATGCAGAGTAGCCAGTTGGGGTTATTGCAAATACAAGCCACAGATTAAGAAGACTAACCATGGCTTTGGAGGTAGGAATAGAGAAGAGAGGATAGATTCAAGAAATATACTAAACATGAGAAAAGACAGGACCCAGAGAATATTGAACGTAGAGACTAAAGGACGTGAAATATTGGACAGCTCAGAGGTTTCCTGTTTGGGTGCTAAGTGGATTGATGATGCTCTCAGCTAAGATGGAAGCTATTAGTAGGAATAAGCAGAAAGGACAGAATTCAGAAAGATTGAACAGTTTTAGTTAGGTACCTTCCGTGAAGTCAGGAGCTATGTCCTTGTTCATTGCCATATTCTGCACTATCTAGCACATCACATATATGAAGGAAATATGAATTAAATTTATAAATAGGAAGTAGTACTTCATGTGGATATGTTTAGTGAGCGTTAATGTTCCAGAATACAGATTTGGAGACATGAATATTAAATTGCTATTTAAAACCGTAGGAGCCAGAGGGCTTTTTCAGGGTAAGCACACAGAATGAGAAAATGAGAGCCAAGGATACAACTCCAAGGAAGCCAACATTTAAGAGGCATGCTGACACTCAGATGTTAGGAAAGAATCATCAAAGAAATAAGAGAACTAAATGCACATGATTCATAGAAGGGAAGGAAATAAGTTTGAAGACAGAGGAAATTGCCACATCATAGTAAGATAGGGGTTCAAGCATGCCCTTTGGAATTAGAAATTAAAAGATGTTTGGTAATCTCAGAGACCAGGTAGTTTGAATAAAGTGATGGGATCAGAAACCTGATTGCTTGGGAAGAAGACCTGAATGGAAAGTAGGTACAATGGAGATAATGAATGTTGATGCTGTTTTAGGGAAAGAAGGAGAAAGTATGGTAGCTGGGGCAGGGGTGGGATCGTATATTTTGTTTTTCGGATGGGACAGTTTGAGCATCCTTAAAGGCCAAGGGGAGCAAGCCAGTTAATAGAAAGATAAAAGAGATACACTGAAGCCAGAAGAAGAAATACTCACTGAAGCAAAGTTCCTGAAGAGAAAGGAAAGTTTTAAAGGGGAGAATGGGTCATCCTGGGGCTATGGCCTGTTTCTTTGGACTAATGGGAGATCAGTAAGGATGAATGCAGTGTAGATTCGGTGTATGAGTGTCAGCATAAGGTTAAGTGGAAGGAGGTACCACATGATACTGAATCATAGTTTGGGATCTACTATGAGAGAAATATGATTTAAAAGTAAATAAAAGTCAAAGTGAGTTCTGGAGCAGTGGTAAGAGTTTGAGACTTCTAATCTGAAGACCTCTGCCTCCATTCTTGTGTGTGCATGTTCCCTCGTGTGTATCATAGAGATCAATGCAAAGTATTAGTGGAAGATAGTAGAGTGTGATTTCAGTTTAGGTTTAAGCTCAGAGAAGGGAGGAGGAGATGTTTTAATTAGGCTTTGAATGATGGAGAAAGTTTAACAGGCAAATATTAAATTCAGGAGAACATTTAAAGTGCCTACCAAGTGCAGAATACCATTAACTGCCAGTTTTATCAAGATGACTGACATGGGCCCTTTCTCATAAGGAGCTTACATTCCAAGGGTAAGACATACACAGAAGAAGTAGCTATAATATAATGCGACAGGTACTGTTATAAAGGTTTATAGGTAGCACAAAAGGATTAGAGATGAATAAAGAATTGACTGTGTTTAGGTTGAGAAGGTCAAGGGAAACCACAGAAAAAAAAGAAAAAAGGTGTTCTGGATAGAAAGAGTGTTGAGTTGGCATTGTCCCCCTGTACTTGGCCAGTTTTGGTTTTTCATATGGCCAAGGAAAATAAGGAAATGTTTCAAATGATAGGAAAAATGCATTCCTTAAAATAGGACCTACTAAAGTTTATGTTTGTCCTTGGCAAAATTTTACAGCAAGTTGTTTGTAAGCATTTGGAATAGATGTAACAGCTAAGACCAAGACATACAAACCTAACCTCATTTTCTGATTAGATTGACTTATAAGTGATCTTTCCAACTCATCAGTGGGTTTTGATATATCAGAGTATTTCCTCTCAGCCCTAGAGGTAGCCAGAGCTCTGGGCAGTTGCCTAGAGGTAGCCAGAGCTCTGGGCAGTTGCCTCTTGGCTCCTTTTATCCCAACGTACCATTTATTCCAGAGTGCCAGACCAATACTGTTTTCTGTATGTGCCGTGATGCAAAACAGATAGGAAGATTCCAAGTTAAGGGACTATCACAGACCATTTACTTTGATTGTAGCAAGGCAAACAAATGACACAAGAGGAACCATAAGCTGGGTCATAATTCTGCCAGTTAAATTCATAGCTTTTTGATGAGTCAGGCTCTCAGTGCTAAATAATGGTCATGTCTAATGCCATACCACAAAGCCTTCTGTGCCCATAGCCTTAGCCTCCTCAACATATTTATCAGCAACTTGAGTGAAAAGATGAGAAACTCAAGAATAATAAAACACTGAATGTGGTAGGGATAGCTAATACATTAGGTGAATTGATTAAAAAAATCCAAGAGAAGAAAGCCAATTGGATGAAGTTTAATATAACCAGTATTAAAATCCAGCTTTTAAGTCTAAAAACAGATATAAATTGTTACCTGTATACAAGCATTATATAGCACAAAATTTATAGTTAAAAAATGCCTGTTACATTTCAGAGAACAAGTATGATTATCTTCCAACTACTGTGAACGTGTGCTCAGAATTGGTGAAACTGGTTTTCTGTGTGCTTGTGTCATTATGGATTTTAAAGAAAGGTGAGTCTTGAAGTCTTGAACTCTATACTTGTTAATTTTTTTTTTTTTTTATTTTTGAGAACATGAACGGAGGAGGGTCAGAGAGAGGGAGACACAGAATCTGAAGCAGACACCAGGCTCCGAGCTGTCAGCACAGAGCCCGATGCGGGGCTCGAACTCATGGACTGTGAGATCATGACCTGAGCTGAAGTCGGACGCTTAACTGACTGAGCCACCCAGGCGCCCCTATACTTGTTAAAAATCACAGAATCAAAACATTTTAGGAAAACTAAAAGGAAGATTTTATGTCATTTAGTCTAGCCCAGTAATTTTATATATGAGGACACTAAGATACATACGTACAGTTACCCATGTTTTGCAAAGGCAAGGACAGGCTCAAAAGAACAGGTGTTATGTAGTGGTAGGTAGGAGGGGGCAGAGCCAGGACTCCAGCCCATGTTTTCCTCACGTCTTGGCCATCGCTCTACCTTGTTACTTGTTCCTTTGTTGGAGCACACAGCAAGTTCATTTTTATTCAAATTCAGGATTTTCTAAATCACTGCTGTCTGATTTGATATGTAGCACATTGCAAAAACAGCCCCCATTTCCTGCAAGGGAGGTAGCAGAGTGGATTGGAGACTATATTCTAGGGCGGGATTATTTTAACTTCTCTGAGTTCCAGTCTCATCAGTTATCAAGCAGGGATACTCATCCCTTCCTCAAATCTAAAGCATCTAGCCTTTTGTGGCTCTTCCTGTGTATTAATTCTTCATCTTAGTTCCCCATTTATTGAGCCTTACCTTTCTCTGTTCTGTGATCTGCCTTCACATATGAAGTAAACAGAATTCAAAGTATTAAAAGTCTTTTCCGAGAAGATTTCTGTTTTATTCTTAAAAGTGTCAGTTTGTGCAAAGATTCTAGTTGGTGGAATATATTTCTTAATCTCATGAATTTGCAGGACTTAAATTGTTTTCTATTTTTGCATGTTATTTTACATTCTCTGGTTACAGTACCTTCCTGAGTTCTTGGAACTCTGGAGATGGGATTAGCAAAATTTAATTTTCTCTGCTCCTGTATGTTATAAATCTTCACCTGGTACTCCTTTTCCTGATTTCCCCTGGGGGGGAAAATCCCAACATAAATACTTGATTTATTTTCTCTGGATTCTAACTTCTTTCTTTGCTCTAGGCTCTCATAGTAGTAAATAAAACCATAGTATCCTGAGTTGTTCTAAGTGGTGTTTCTATCTCAAGTTAACAGGAATTAAGAGAATCAGTATTCCTCAGGGTGTTGCTGATTGTCAGTGATGAGGTCTGGTGGGGAGTTGAAGAAAGAGAGACCATAAATGAAATCTTATATTGTGTTTAATTTCTTAAGGCTAATAGTCACTGATAAAAAGTAAGTTCATAAAACCTCTTTCAAAGAATTGTATCAGTAATCAAATACAACTTGCTTTGTCTAAAAATATGGGCATTCTCATCAATATTCTTTGTTTATTGCTGTCTTTCTTTCTTTAGAAGATCATCAAAGTAGAAACTTGAGATGTGCTTCCTGGAAAGAATTCTCTAATTTCATGAAGTGGTCCATTCCTGCCTTTCTTTATTTCCTGGATAATTTAATTGTCTTCTATGTCATTTCCTACCTTCAGCCTGTAAGTAAATATGATAGAAAATAGCATTAGAAAAACACAGAGAAATGAATCCCAAAACTAATGTTTTTATCATTTTCCTTATCAGTGTTAGTTTCTCATTACTCTCAGTGGTCTCCCTGAGGTTTCACCAGAATCATCTGAATACTGAGTTACCAATCTGCTGCTCACTGTGTTTTTTCAAAAATGTTTATTTATTTTGAGAGAGAGTGCACAGGTGAGTGGGATGGGGGAGGGACAAAGAGAAAGGGACAGACAGAATCCCAAGCAGACTCCGTGCTGTCAGCACAGAGCCCGACGCAGGGCTTAATCCCACAAATCATGAGATCATGACCTAAGCAGAAGTCAAAAGTTGGATATTTAACTAGCTGAGCCACCCAGGTGCCCCACATTCTCAGAAAATTGTATACTCAGTGCCCTACTTTTTCCTGCACCTGCTTTAATATAGTAAATGTATTCTGTTTATATGATTTTCTTTTTCTGTCAGTCCTATCATTTAACCAACGAGTTCTTTAAGGGTAGAAAATACATTCTCCCAACGATAAATGCTATCTATGACTGATAATACTAGGGATGTTTCTCATCTCTCTTGGTGTTCTCCATGCCAATTTAGGAATCCATTAGTAATCAGAATTAAAATTTGGGCTTTTGCTTTTACCTGTTACTCAGTTTGGGGGAATTTGTGTATTTATTTCCCTTAATTTATAAAATGAAGATTTCTGTTGCCATTGTTGCCAAAATGTATTTTAAGTTTCAAGAATAAATTCAGGCATTTTGATAATAAATAGGATTTTTATTGGTCCTAGTTCTCCATGTGAAGCCTTTTACATATAGCGAAATCAGTTTGAGAGTGGGACAAGAAGAAAAGGATCAGTAGAGCACTAACTAGACAACAGGTATTTGATTATTTTGCACAGTTTAGAAGCTGTATAACTAGGCAAGCCCAACTACTCTAAGATGACCATCTGTAAAATAGAATAACATTACCATACTAACCCAAAGGCAGGGACTGGGGCCAGGTGATCGATCGCCTGAAGTTCCTTTCAGCTATGTGATCCATGTTATTAGTAAGTGTTTTGAATGTTAGAATGTGTTCTCCCTTAAATTCTTACTTCCACTTTGTTTTTCAGATCTGAGAATTCCTGTACCCAACAACATAATTATTTGCATCAATGAGTACATATTTGTTGTACTTTATTTAGATTAGCTCTAAATTTATATCCCTTTCCTATATCCCCAGCATGAAAGCAAGATTGCAGCTTCCTTGTTCTTCCACCTTATTACTTTGCTCTTCCTTCCTGATTGTGCACAACCACAGATATTACAAAAGAAATCACATGGCATTTTCTGTGTATTGCTGTGCCCAGTCTAGTTGGAAAGAATTAAATAGAGATGCACAGAGATTTTGGGGCAAAGAGCTCTGGTGTTTTGTTTATTCTGTGCACTTGCATGGAAAGTAGGTTCTAAATTCATCATCAGGTCAGCCAGGCTGCTTGGTTAGGTGCATCCACTCCATTATTGTGGTTGATCAGAGCTACTGTGTCCTCCCTCTTCTTACCAGCCACTTACTTTCCTCCTTATGTTTTTCTCTGCTTTTACCAAGGAGTTCACAAACATTTGTCTCCAGAGGACACAGTGAAATTCCTAAAACAGTGCTTCTCATAAAAAATTCAGTAGAAAAACAACAATGTTGTATTCTTGGATACAAGAATACAGGGTATTCTGGTTTTTATTGGATTCACTCTTATTTCTTTAATTTACCTGCATGGTAGCCATGCTTGCTGGTTTTATAAGACTAGTGAAAAATACTCTTTGGAGTTTAGTGAACTTAAACTGACAGCAAGGAAGAAGGTAGAGTGAAGTAAATGAGTAGGATTTGTTTTTAATTTTATTTTAATGTTGTCAGACCCAAATATGGAGGAGCACTGATGAAATTTCATACTTTTTGAGCCAAATTATATACATGTTCAGATTAATACTCTCTATGTGAAATATGACTGACTTCATAAAAACCCATCTTTATGAAATCTGGCTACCACATTTCTAAGTGTGTAGAGCAATGTGAATAAATCCAGGGACTGTCAGGTATGAGTTTGGGACTGAATCACTGGTATTGAATCACTGCAGTTCAACCAGGAGAACCAATTCAATTCCTGTAACAGTAAAGATGCTTAAAAACCTCTACCTCTATTGTCTTAACGTATAAATGGGCCTAATAGTACTTGCCTTCTCTCTACCTCTGGAAACGGTGTTAAAAGTCTGTAAAGCACTTTAAGAGCCTGAAAAAGTATGCTTCATAAGTAAGGTCACTATTATTTTTAGACCTAAACATTTAGAGTTGATAAGTATTCCCTGATCTGCACATACAGATTATTTACACAGGCATTTGCTGAATTTAAACAAGTTTTCAAAGTCTGTCCAATAATTTGATCATATCTGTATAAATTTAACAAGCAATAAAAATGGAATTTCATCCTCTAGTGAAGTAGCTGCCCTAATAACCCCTCAGGTTTTTGACCAAAAAGCTTTTTTTGTCAGGTGAACCAGCAGGCTGGGAGATTTCTGAGGTCACTACTTTGTTTGGATTGTAATTCTATCTTCTCCTTCTTTCTAGGCCATGGCTGTTATCTTCTCAAATTTTAGCATTATAACAACAGCTCTTCTATTCAGGATAGTGCTGAAGTAAGTAACTTGCTCTGAAAGCATATATCATACTTTAAAACGGCACAGCCTTGTTTCAGATCATATACCCGGAGCACTGAACCCTCTGAATCCCAAGGCCAGGATTTTATTCCTAATTGGCTTTGGGCAACTTGTTTAACCCATCTGGAAAGCAGCTCCAGTGCTGGCCTATCTAAATCATTGCAACTAGATGTATGAAAAGTTTTTTCTTAGTATCTCAAAAATAAATAAATAAATAAATAATTGTCCAGGTTACTTTAATTTTCAGTGCCAACTTTTCAACAAATTCATGAGGTTTTTTTTTTTTTTTTTCTTTTCTTTTTTATCTTTTTCAGAATCTCTATACTTTAGTAGGGAACCAAGAAGTTCCTAAATATTGTTAGTACATTTGTTACTTGTAGTTTGGAGATGTAAAGAGTGGCAAATTCTTTATCAAACTACTTGAGTACATGATCTAAGCTCTAACTGGCAGAAGATTTACATGAGAAATCTAGTCAAAATTACAATAAATAAGAATGATAGATTTTTGCTTTTAAAAATGCTGTCACCAATGTTTCCTGTCGCCAGGAGGACCTTTGAATATAGTAAACATTTTTTTTTTTTTAATTTTTTTTTTTTTCAACGTTTATTTATTTTTGGGACAGAGAGAGACAGAGCATGAACGGGGGAGGGGCAGAGAGAGAGGGAGACACAGAATCGGAAACAGGCTCCAGGCTCTGAGCCATCAGCCCAGAGCCTGACGCGGGGCTCAAACTCACGGAGCGCGAGATCGTGACCTGGCTGAAGTCGGACGCTTAACCGACTGCGCCACCCAGGCGCCCCGAATATAGTAAACATTTTTAAGTAAATAGTCTCTGCCACCACATAAAGGCCAGAATATTCTAAGGTGTAATGGGATCTGGGCACTTAACTCCAGTTTAAGTTGTTACTTGATGATAAAAATAAAATTAACTTCTTGTTATATTTGTTGTGATTGTTTTTTTTTTTTAATTTTACGTTCACTTTGCCCTTTTAATTTCTTATTCTCAATGTGCCATGTCATACTATGTGCTTTCATAATTTATGTGTATGTAAGGGTGAATGGCTTGGCACGTAGGCACTCAATAAATATTTGTTGAATACGTGATGCATTCAGTACATTAATTATATGGAGTTCTTGAAAGACTTTCTTTTACCCTGAGGAAGCATTCAATTTAATGCTTGATATGAGAGATGGGAAAAAAATGAACATTATATTTCATCCAGGTTAAATATTAGAGTGCACTGAATTTTTTTTTTTTGAGAGAAAAAGCACAAGTTGGGGAGGGGCAGAGAAAATGGGGGTACAGAGGATTCGAAGTAGGCTCTGAAAGCTGACAGCAGAGAGCCCAGTACAGGGCTCCAACCCACCCATGGACCATGAGATCATGCCCTGAGCTGAAGTTGGACACTTAACCAACTGAGGTGCCCCTGAAATTTGTTTCTGCATCAGGTTCTTCATTTAATTTATGAATTGTGAAAATAATTCAACTAGCAAGTGAAAGAATGCTATTCCAAAAATGTTTTGAAGTCTTTAAAATCAACATAAAAGCCACTTTATAGGACAAAAAATTGATTTCTGAGGGAAAAAAATGTGTGTGTATATATATATATATATATATATATATAGTAATATAAGTAGGTGTATATATATATATATACATTCTTAAGTAGTTATATATACATATATGTGTGTGTGTGTGTGTTATAGATAGATAGATAGATAGTAATATCTTTATATTTATTCCTGTGATAAAATTAAAGATGCATGTCCATGGAAGAAAAAAAATGGGCTCTGACATATAATGAAAGGCTCATTATTTAATAAGGGCATCTCATAAAGGGGTCTCAAAAACATGTTGGGTTTTTAAATTTTTTTCCTTTGAAATGACAGTTTATGGGTACACATAGTGGTGTACTTATGTTACACAGACGTAAGTATTAGATCAAAATTGTATCAATTTAAAATTGAAATTTTCCAAAGCAAAAATATAAAGTATGTATTGCTAGGTTTGGAATTAACCCATAGCTCTAGCTGTGCCTGTAGTTGTATATAATATTTTTTATTGGTTTTTTTTTTTTATTTGTTTTTGTTTTTTATAAGTTTACTCCAGAGCCTGAGCTGTGGCTCTGAGGTTGAGGTGAAGGGCCTCTCAGGCCTTATCCAGGACTGGTCTTACTGGTTGGTAGACAACAGTGCGAGCAGGCTTTCAGCTGACAGTGACAAGATAATCACACCAAAGACTCCTCAGAGCCAAGGGCTGATCTGAGGGCCTTTCGCCTATCTAGACTTAACCCCCACAACAACCCCAGGAGGTAGGAGTTATTGTCCCCATTCATAAGTAGATTTGTTCCAAGCGGTGTCTGTGCGCAGAGCCACTGGGTATTTTGCAGCATTTATAGGTGGTTTTGACCATGGAGAAGAGAGTATGTGGGGTGGCAGGGTTAGAGGCAGAGACCAACTAGAACTGCCCGTCAGGCTGAGAGAGCTAATATATGGGCAGAGATGGCCCATTAAATTTTTAAGCATTTAACTATTTGTATTAGGAAAGTTAAGGGTGCCTGTGGCTCAATCAGTTAAGTGACTCGATTTCAGCTCATGTTGTGATCTCACAGTTCATGAGATGAGCCCTGCTTTGGACCGTGTGCTGAGAGCATGGAGCCTGCTTGGGATTCTCTCTTTTTCTCTCTCTCTCTCTCTCTAAAGGATGGATGGATGGATGGAAGGAAGGAAAGGGGAAAAGGAAATTAATTCCTAGTGTAATCTAAATCTAGTTAAACTTTAAATGTTTGCTTTTATGATACTATTAGTTATAATAAGTATTATATTATTGCTAGTTTTAATAATAATTAACATTATGAACTAAAGTTCCAAAAAGCTTTTTCACATATTTTACCTCTTAATAGAACAGTAATATTCTTAGACATGTGTTTGCTTTGTTGTTAATATCTCTCTGTTTTGAATCCTTTGAAGTTATTTATATTAAACAAACAATAAAATCATTTATTTTTTTTTACTATTTTTACAAGCACTAACTTAGCTCCCAAAGGGAGTCTTAATTTGAGTCACAAATTAGCACCGAAGCTACTCTTAATAGTGCTAAAATAATATAATTAATACTGTCTTTTATGAGAATGTCTTCCAAGTACTGTATTATCTATTATTACAGTTTATTTTATTTTATTATTTCTTAATTAAAATTTCTTTTTTATTTTCAGAGAGAGAGAGAGAGAGTGAATGTACAAGCAGGGCAGAGGGGCAGTGAAAGTGAGAGAGAGAGAGAATCTTAAGGGGGTTTCACACTCAGCAGGGAGCCTGATGCAGGGCTTGATCCCACGAGTTGGACACTCAACCGACTGAATCACCCAAGCGCCCCTATTATTATATTTTAAAATCAGCTTTGTTCTATTTTGATCTTTTTGTTGGTAGTGGTATATATTGTTTGTTTGGTTTTTGTTATTCAGTCTACTCTTCTTTTGCCCTTAGCAATAAAGTTTTGACCCAGGAGTAGAAGCTTGAGTTCTGTCATATTCTTTTTTTTTTTTTAACGTTTTTTTTTTATTTATTTTTGAGACAGAGTGAGACAGAGCATGAACAGGGGAGGGTCAGAGAGAGGGAGACACAGAATCCGAAACAGGCTCCAGGCTCTGAGCTGACAGCACAGAGCCCGACGTGGGGCTCGAACTCACGGACCGCGAGATCATGACCTGAGCCGAAGTCAGCCGCCTAACCGACTGAGCCACCCAGGCACCCCGAGTTCTGTCATATTCTTAATGTGTTTGCCACAAGTAACTCATTTTTCATGGTGAATATGAATATGAAAGCCATTGTCTTATACTTGACTCTAGCGGAGCCTCCAAATACCTTTCCCATGCAGACAAATAGTATAAGGCTACAAGGTAGGGAAAAAGAAGCCCAGTGACTAATGCAAGAATTACCTGGAAGAATTTGGAAGCGGTACACAAAAGATCACCATCCAAATGTCTTACCATATGTTCTAGAGAAACCCCATGTGAATGTGTGCATTTGCTCTTTGAGGAATAGCCACTGGTCCACAGTGGAGACTGGTCACAGGTGTTATCCCTCAAAGCCTTGCTGGCTTGCTGTTTAAGGCTTGATGAAGTTGTATAATATTGTTTAATTAGTCTTTAGGAAATGGTAGTATCAACCTGAACATTGAGAACTGGGGGCAAAAGGTAGCCATTTTTGTCTAAAAAAATGTATATACGTTTCTCTGATATCTTCAGAGGAAAGCTGTTGGGGGAAAAAATCAATGAAGAACATTTTGGCACAGATGATTGGTGTCTTAGAAGTTATGGTAACATTTACTCTTCAAAATCAGCAGAGAAATAACAGTGCCACTCGGTAGTACAAGCATTTCTCCAAAATCATTCATTTGATAATTCTTTTTTATAATTTCTCATTATAAATCTGCTACTGGTCACTCTGTGCTACTAAGAAATGTGTACAATTTTGTTTTAAAAAGTCATCTGAGTCTTTCCATTTAATTATTTTCATGTTGTGCCCTGTTTTACTATCATCAAATTTGGTAGGGATGCTCTTATCTGATACAATTTGGATTTAATTGTTGAGTTACTAAGAGTACTCAAAGTGGTGAATCATGTTTAAAAAATACATACTTTAAACAGTTTAAGATATGTAAATGTCCATTCATCATTCTTCTGAAGAGCTCAGGCCTTTGAGAATGTGTGGGACTTGCTGATGGAGTGTTTTAGCTTCTTTCTTTTTAAATGTTTATTTATTTATTTTGAGAGAGAGAGAGAGAGAGAGAGAGAGAGCGAGCATGTGCACATGCAAGCATGGGGAGGGCAATAGGAAGAGAGGGAGAATCCCAAGCAGGCTGGGGGAAGGGGGTTCTGTCTCACAACCCTGAGATCGTGACCTGAGCCAAAATCAGGAGTTGGATGCTTAACTTACTGAACCACCCAAGTGCTCTGGCTTCTTTCTTGAAGCTACATTCAATCTACATCATACAAGCTTCCTGGTTCTAGTTTCTTTAAAATAGAGCAAGCTCTTGGGGCGCCTGGGTGGCTCAGTCGGTTAAGTGTCCGACTCTTGGCTTCAGCTCAGGTCATGATCTCATGTTTTGTGAGTTTGAGCCCCACATTGGTCTCCATGCTGACAGTGTGAAGCCTGCTTGGGATTCTCTCCCTCTCTCTCTGCCCCTCCCCTGCTCACTCTCTCTGTCTTTCTCAAAATGAATAAATCAACTAAAAAAAAAAAAAGAGCAAGCTCTTCAAAATACTTTTAAAGTAGATTGTTGTAGATTTTTATTTCCTAATCTTAAAATTAGCTCACCTGTACCCAGTTTGAAGGCAGATTATCTTGTGAGTAGTGTGCCTTTAATTAATTTTCCCAGAGCATTCAACTTTTCATAAAAACAGCAGTCCTTTTCCTTCACTCATAATTTGTCATTTATGTAATTATTAAAATATCTAATTACAATAATGAGGTCACTGGCAAAAACATAGGCACCAGGTCTCTCTGTGGGCAAGCAGTTCATTTGGAGTCGAGGCCCTCAGGTAGAGGGGCCTTCTGGCTGTACATGTTCCACTCTGAGCAGCAATCCAAACGGTTTACAGGTGGTTTACTGGGGCAGTGGAGGGATCAGGTGAGTTTTTTACTGTCTCATCCACTAAACTGAGGAGCAAACTGTCACGCACTGTCATTTGTAAGAGCACCTATCCTCAGCTGACTATGGGATAATTTATTAAGCTTTATTTTCTTTGCTGAAAATCTACCATTTTCAGCCTAACCCTTAATAATTTTTACCTTCTAGAACATTACCTTTATTGAATGTTTGCAGTGGTACTGATTAACTTGTTTAAGACTGTTTAATTAGATTATTTTTTTCTCAATGTCCATGTTAGTGGAAAGTCTACAGCTATCAGAATTGAAAACTTCTATAGGAATTATAGATTGTTATTGCCTCATTTGTCTGGATGTCCAATAATTAGTTACATGATGATATTTATAAATTGGGCATATACTTTTCATCTGTCTTTCCTGTCTTCAACCAATTTGGTTTCTTCCACTTACTGTGTACCAGCTACACTTTTAGAAATTTATGTGACTAGTTCACAATTTTGGACCTTCCGGGCTATGCTAGCCCCATCACTAAATGCTAGATCTGGCTTTTTGAAAGTATGTACATGAGAAAGCATGATACTGTGCACATGGTGCTGTTATCTAGGCTGGTCTATGCATTTATCAGTCTCCACTCATGAAGCTCTATGGAAGCATTAGTGAAATCAGACACATCTGCCTGTATATGAACCTTGAAAACTCATTATACTTAAGAGGGTCATTGGTCCAGGAAGAAACATGCAGACCATCACTCAGCTCCCTTCTTTGCTCTTTTGTAGGTACATGACCTTAGGGAAGTCAGTCTTAAAGTACTGTGTCCTTCCTTGGAACAGAAATTGCTGATCCATGGTAGGCATTCAGTAAATGCTCCAAAATCTTGTAACTTCTATTTCTTACCTGTTGCTTTACACTTCTGCCTTTGCTTCTGCCGCGCGCACGCACGCACGAGCGCCCTCTCCTTCACCTGATAGATCTTTAAACTTGAAGATTTTATTCCTTGACTACCCCAATCTGAGTCAGCTACTCCTCTTCTTAGTTAACATTGTACATTCTTGTTGCCTTTTTATGGACTCTTCCCTTTGCCTGGATATATCACCAACTCCCTTTTCATGTGGCAAATTTCAGTTTATTTTTCATGTGTCAACTCAAGTGTCCTTTTGTCTTGGAAACAATACCTGACTCCATTTGCATATTTAAGTGTTCCCTCCCCTGTTGTACCCCAATTGTTCTGTGTATCACTTGTCACACATTATATTGTCATTACTTAGTTTCATGGCTCTTCTCCTATTAAAATTCCTTGGGAATGGAGATCAAGTCTTCTTTATCTCCCCAGGCACACAGCAGCTGCTTACTAAATGTCTGTTGAACTAAATAAACCCACAAAATAGATTGACAATAATGTGTGTCACTTATATTACACAAGCTTGTGGTTAGACAAAATAAATAAAGAAATAAAGCATTGTTAAGACTTTGTAAACTGAAACACTAAAAATATTTTTTCCTTGCCTTCCCAAACAGGAGTTTGCTATAAAATGGTTTATGATTAGGCCATGGATCTAGGAGCTAGCTCCCTCCTTAAATCTTTTTTGGTTCATGAACACCTTTGAAATTTGACAGAGCTTTGAAGGGTCTCATGGGATTGGTAGGGGCAGAGACAGGAACTCAACTGTATAGATGTGGCACCCACTGCAAGGACTCACAGATTTCTGAAGCTCATCACATTCAGGTTCAGGGAAACCAGGTTGAGAATCCCTGCCATAACTTACTTTATAGCAAGATAAAAAGTTATTTTACAAAGATCTAAGATCAGCTCTGGAGGTAGAAAAGAGACTTAGTTAAACCTATAGGTTAAAAGGAAACTTACAATGGCAATGGTATTAAGAGACAGTTATTGTAAAGAAGAATAAAAATACCAAGTTTAAGAAGCAGAGATACCAAAAGGTCTCCTTTGAACTTGAATTGGGAATGCTAGCAAAAATTGGGTACAGTTTATTCAGCCAAGTAGTTACGTGTCAGAGTTTTCAGTAGAAACAGTCAATATGGGAAGGGAGGGGAAAAAGTAGTAATATCCTGTTTTTCCTCTCTGAACAGGAGGCACCTGAACTGGATACAGTGGGCTTCCCTCCTGATTCTGTTCTTGTCTATTGTGGCTCTCACTGCTGGGACTGAAACTTCACAGCATAACCTGGCAGGACATGGATTTCATCATGATGCCTTCTTCAGCCCATCCAATTCCTGCCTTCTCTTCCGAAGCGAATGTCCCGGAAAAGTCAATTGCACAGCAAAGGCATGGACTTTTCCTGAAACTAAGTGGAACACCACAGCTATGATTTTCAGTCACATCCGTCTCGGCTTGGGCCATGTGCTTATCATAGTCCAGTGTTTTATTTCCTCAATGGCCAATATCTATAATGAAAAGATATTGAAGGAAGGGAACCAGCTCACTGAAAGCATCTTCATACAGAATAGCAAACTCTATTTCTTTGGCATTCTTTTTAATGGACTGACACTGGTCCTTCAGAGCAGTAACAGTGAACAGATTAAGAACTGTGGGGTTTTCTATGGCCACAATGTGTTTTCAGTCACCCTTATTTTTGTGACTGCATTCCAGGGCCTCTCAGTGGCTTTTATTCTGAAGTTCCTAGATAACATGTTCCACGTCTTGATGGCCCAGGTCACCACTGTCATCATCACAGCGGTGTCTGTCCTGGTCTTTGACTTCAGGCCCTCCCTGGAGTTTTTCTTAGAAGCACCATCGGTTCTTCTCTCCATATTTATTTACAAAGCCAGCAAGCCTCAAGGTCTGGAATATGCACCTAGGCAAGAAAGGATCCGGGATCTAAGTGGCAGCCTTTGGGAGCGCTCCAGTGGGGTAAGTCTATGGAGATGCTGCCTTTCTCCTGTTCTTCCCAGATTCAGTTCATGCTCATAGAAGTCAATCAGTGCTTATTTATCAAAGGGTGTATTGGATTTCTGTGACTTTTAAAAATTATTCAGCAAACATTCACTGGACTTACATGTGCAAGGGCTCATGATAATGCCATCAGTGGTCGAGAAAGAGTGTGAATCAGAGCCTCGAGGACCTTATCCGTTAGTTGTATCTTAGAATATTATAGAGCCACAGAGCTGGGAGACAGCACACAGGTTATCTTGTCCAGTCTTCCTGGTTTGCGGAGTGAATAAACAGATTCGGACAGGCTAAATGGGTTATAGATAGTACGTAAAAAACTATGATCAACCCATGAGGTCTCACTCCTAGTCCATTACTCTTTCTACTCTGCCATAGTCAGAGAAATATGCCTCATTGGCAACAAAAGTTGACCATCTTCGACATTAGTAGGTCTTGTTAGATGTAAGCTCCTTGATTTTCCATCTGTAGTTGCTTGTAAACCACACGGTGCCAGACGGGTAGGCCTCAACTCACTATGAAGGTGATTTTCAAAACTATTCATAAGTAAGAGAAAAATATTTTCTAGAAACCTACTTATGTCGTTATTCTGAATAAGCATTATTCTTCCAGTTGCTTATAATTGTTTTAGGAAGGTCTGTCAGGCATGGTGTTGACAGATGAACAGTGATCTTTTGGAGACTGAAGTAAGGAGTTAGATATATATTTAAAAGATGAAACCAACTCCTCTAGCTTTAAATTTACAATTTTCCTGTACACCCAAAATACCAAGCACTTCACAAAATGAACATTTCACTCTTTGGGAAAACAATCTCTTGCCCATTAGAGTTCATGGCAGAGCTTCCATCAGCAATGTCACTGAGGTGGTGGCACAACAGATCCCTAAGGTGAAAAAATCAGCAGCGCCTGGGTGGCTCAGTCAGTTTTGCGTCCCACTCCTGGTTTCAGCTCAGGTCATGATTTCACGATTCATGGGTTCGAGCCCCACTTCAGGGTCTGTGCTGACAGCGTGGAGCCTTGCTTGAGATTCTCTCTCCCTCTTTCTCTGCCCCTCCCCATTTCATGCTGACTCTCTCAAAATAAATAAATGTGCTTTAAAAAATAAATTAGAAGCATGGGTCCCAAATGCCCTTATCTCAGCCAGAGTATAGTTTCAAAAGTCAAGCATTCTTTTCCAGTGGTCTGATAACACTGCTTGCCCTACTTTATAGGTAAAAAAAAAAAAGTAACAATTTAGATAGTAGCCTAGCTTATTTATACTGTACCTATTTCTTTAACCACTAGTTATTTCCCGTGAAGACCAGCAGAGGGCGCTCTTTACTGTGTTCCTGTGGTCAACTTTGAAATTCAAGTCCTGAGATGCTTGCTTGTCCATGTTTTGTGAATCTCCTTATGTGTCAAAAATGAACTTTCTAAGAACATAAGTATTTATTGAATTTAATTTGACTAGATTATATTTGTAGTTTAATGAAATACATTTACCAGTAAGGTTTCTCCTTAGTAATCATTACAAATGCTACATTTCTAGTTTTGTTTTAATTAATTACTGATTTCATATTTCTTTTTAGGATGGAGAAGAACTGGAAAGGCTTACGAAACCAAAAAGTGATATTGACTCGGATGAAGATACTTTCTAATTAGTACCCAAATAATTGGCTGCTCACAGAAACTTTTTTGCACACTTTCAGCATGTGTCATATTTATCTTTTCACTTTGATAAACACGAATATTTCTGAAGTAGAAAATTGTTTGCATATGTGTAACCACTCCCTAAACAGTTCCATCCATGGCTTAGAGGACCCAAAGGCTAAAAAGTTCTAAGGAACTGACACGAGAGTAATAAATAGTATGGAGACTGCATTAATGGTACTTGATAAGTTACAAGTTATCTCCCAGGTTATTTTCCTTGTCCTCCAGGGTTCCAAAAAAACCTGTAATAATCACGTTAGCTGTACCATAGACATGTACAAATATAGATCAGCTTGCCAGATATTCATAATGATGTAGTTCTACTCTGCATGCCAAAGTCTTCCCTTATTTATCATTATAAATATCTCCTAGGTTGTCCCTTGAATTTTGAAGCCCGAGAGAAGCTCATTTTGCTATTAAAAAGTAATGTGACTCTTTATAAAAAAATTTGGTGGAAGGACCTTACCATCTATCTGGCTACAACATTGATTTGAGGGCAATATAGTCTATGCTGAATGTTTTGCTGAAGAAACAGTTTTTCAGAACTGAAAGGTTAGAATTTTAATTTTTAAAAATTCACAGGGAATTTGATTTTCAGTGATTATTTTTTGATATATTTTTCTATACAAATAAGCTTCAGTTTAGGTGAATGTTTGTTCCCAATTACCACGATTCTCACTTGGATTTTAAGTCCCTTAAGCCATGGTGGACTTTTTCCCCTCAATTTGACCTCATTTCTCATAGATTATTAGATTTCAGAGAACTAATGAGCCATTTCATTGTATCAGTTGTCAATTAGAACTCATGTTTGTTATATATCTTACTATCATATCCTATCCCTAAGAATCAAGCCATTGGTTCAGAATCATAACAGATTGTCAGTAAGACTAATGCCTAAGAATTCCTTTTAAAAAGATCACCTTGCAAACAAATGACTTTCACTGATTATGAATAGTATTACTCTAAAATGAGGAAGCCTAGTAATACGTAAAGTACTTTATGGTAATATTCATACTTCAAGTGCATGGTATTTTCATGGTATTTTTGCATGCAGCCAATTGAGTATGAGATAGAGAATCCAGATGATAGATCATTTAAAAGTGAGAAAACAGAAGTGACTTGCCCACGATCATGCAGCTGGATGGCAATTGGACAGAGCTAGCTCACAGGCCTATGTTTACAGAACACTACACTATAGATGTGAACTTTAAGGTGTCATTTTCATGCAGTCTGTACATCTCCTCTTTCCCCTAATTTTCATGCAGATGAACATGTGAAAATACTGTTATATAATCCATCTGTGATACCTGGAATAATATGACAGGCAAGAGTTGGTGGAGATTTATAAATAAAATAATTATTAAACCTACATCTTGAGTCATCACTCTGTCATGGGACATGGGACATAGAATACTTTTCATTACAAAAAATGTACTGAGGCAAGAAATTCAAACAACTTTTAAGACTTTCTTTTTCAGTCGATCTTGACCTCTGAGAATAATCATAAGTACACCCCTCCATGGTGTCAGAGAAGGAGATTGCACTATTATGGCAATTTATTTTATTTGTTTATTTTTTTAATGTTTATATTTGAGCACGCACGAGAGAGAGCATGAGCAGTGGAGGGGCAGAGAGAGAGGGAGACACAGAATCCAAACCAGGCTCCAGGCTCTGAGCTGTCAGCACAGAGCCCGACGCGGGGCTCGAACTCATGACCTGTGAGATCATGACCTGAGCTGAAATCAGATGCTTAACTGACTGAGCCACCCAGGCACCTCGTGGCAATTCATTTTAAAGGTAAGGAAATCAAGTATAGGAAGACCTCACTTTTGGGAAATATATGAATCATATTATGGAACAGATAAAATTATAACATTATTCGCAAAGTTATTGCCTACATTAAATACATTAAGTAGGTGTCACTGGTTCACAGAGCTTGATTTTCTTATTTACAAGTACTTTATCTGTAATTATAGGTTTACTTGTGTTAACTGACCAGTTAATGAGAGAGAAAGAGCTGGAACTAAAATGTGAGGTTCTGGTGTGGATGCACTGTACTACTTTGTGGGCACTACTGCTTTAAAAGGAGAATAACTGGAAGGTGAGAGGTCCAGAAACCACATCCTTTCATCTCAGGTGCTATTGGAGTCAAGTGTGTGACCTGGGGAGAAGAACACTTGTCACGTGGAAAAAGTAGTCTTTCCTACTCTAAAGAACCAAACTATAGTGAAAATTATAGGTTGACAGCTATTCTTTCCTTATATGAAGACTTTCCTAACAAATGACTCTCTTCAACAGTACAAAAGTCCCTCCTGAAGAGTGGTAGAGAGTACTAGTAAATTCTCCATCTCTGAAGTTTTCAGGAGAGATCGTACCATCAGGATGCTTTAGAAGAGGTTCGGACATTGGTAGAGAAGTTGGCCTAAGTGATTTCTGAAGTCCCTTCTTATTTTTAGATTCTCTGCTAAGCAGTTATGACCTACAGCTAATATGCTGAATCTGCTTTCTTCATAGTTTCTGAATAGCCTTTGGTTGGACCACAAGTGTGGCTTGCAGTGACCTAGTTCCAGCTCTGTCACTGGCCCTAGGACCCGAGTCCTGAGGGGAAGCAGGATGTGGATGCCGGTAGTAGAGGGAAAGATGGCCTAAAGCCAGGATCCCAGATCTGTGGCCAGCTGTGTCCTGCTGCTGTAGGTTTTCATGGTCCACATGCGGAGGGGACTCAGGACTAAACGACTTTGTTTATAACTCCAAGGCTTGCCTCTAAATCCCCATGTGGAAGCCCTGTTGCATGAGCTGGACTAGACTATGTGGAGCTACAGGGAATCCCTTCACTTTTCTGAACGGGCCCAACTGTTTGGCTCGACCAAACACAGCCCAGGTCCTCCTCAGTTCTTTTTTATGTTTGTGCTGATTTTTCCCACCAACTCTTACTGCTCCAGCGTGGAGAAGAGGCAGAGAAAGCCAGACTCAAAGGAAAGACACTGGCTTTCCTCCTTCTAACACCCTAGAGCTGACTTTCTGAAATTGAGTAATACATCCTCCTCTTTTAAAAGAAAAAAAAAAAAAATCTCACAGAGATCAGCATTGGCTTTTTTCTCCTTTGCTGTTATTTAAATTCATACAAACATAATATGAAGTATAAACTTACTTGCTTATGGTTTTTATATGAAAACCAAAACAAATTTATATATTAAAATAGAAATGTAGCTATAAAACCAACCAACTTTCAATGCAAATATGAATTTAGTGAGAAGGTGTTGCTCTGCTCAAATAAAATCACAATAACCCCCCCCACCAGACCTGCAGAACTTTTGCCCTCCCTTGCTATTTTATTTGCTTCAAGCTCCATCCCGTCTTTGCCAAGATAACTGAAGCCTGCTGACATTGCTAGTAATGCACTTAATCCTGCCAGGATTTATCAGCCCACGTCCCTGACAATCCCATACGGATGTGGTGTGGGTCAAGCTGCCAACTCCCATTGGCCTCGGTGCCCTGGAAAGATATTTAAAACGTCAGCTTTATGTGTTCCCTAAAGTTTTGAAAGAACTCACCCACAGAATTGCCCAGGCTTGGCACTTTTTGAGGAACACTTTTTTCCCCCCACAACATTCTCTACTTATTCCTTGTCCTCCTTCTGGGTCTACTCTCTGTCACTTATGTTTTGCTAAAAAGTCATTCATCCAGATTTTCAAATTTACTTGCATAGGAATCTATGAATTATTCTCAGAATTCTTTTAATTTCCTCTGTTACTGTAGTTGTTTTCTTCCTTAATTGTGTGTGTGAATGGTTTCTCTAGAGTCTTTTTAAATAAGTCAACCAGCAGTTTCTAATTTTCATTTTATTGAAGTTTATTTTATGTTCCATTTTTCTAAGATTTGTTTTATGTTCTTTTTCCATCTTATGTATTTGAAATACATTCATTCTTTCTTGTTCATTAATGAACACTTTTATAACTAGTAGAAACATTTCTTGGAATGAGTACATATTAGGCCAATCCCCAAAGACTTTAAAATTTGGTACTATGATTATTTTCTAACTAATCTGTTTTGAGCCAAGGGCTGTGGGATTGAGGGATTTTTTTTTTTTTTTGTATTTTTGTTACTGTCTAGTTTTCATACACTTGGTTAGAAAGTGAGAATAGTATTCTTTCCATTGTTAAATGTATATTTTTATTGTATTATTAAGTATATTTTGGCTGCTCCTTTAGTATGCAATAATTTTTTTGAGAAAGTTGGTATTGGTTTGATATTTTGAACCAGTTCAAAAGTTTCTTGTAATATTTGAAATTTATTCCACTCACCTTTCTAATCTATTTCATCACTAGTAATTACTTTTACAGTTTAAAAAAAAACAAACTTAGGGGTGCCTGGGTGGCTCATTCGGTTAAATGTCCCCCTCTTGGTTTCATCTCAGGTCATGATCTCACAGTTTGATGAGTTTGAGCCCTGAGTCGGGCTTTGTGCTGGCAGCGTGGAGGCTGCTTGGGATTCTCTCTCTCCCTCTCTCTTCCCCTCCCTTGCTCACACTGTCTCTGTCTCAAAATAAATAAACTTAAAAAAAAAAAAAGCCAACTTAGAACCTTATTTACACATTTATCAATTTCAAAAGTTAAAATACAGTCATTGACTCCTTTCACTGAGAGTTGAGGAACATAGAATATTGTGTCCTCCCGATTCCCGGTTTTTGTTAATAAGCTCGAGAATTTTCTTTAGGTCTGCTAAACTGTATTTCATCTACTCTAAGATTCATGTTTTCCCGTTACCATCTCTGAAATTGGAATGCCTTAAACAATGGCAGGTTAAACTAGCTGCCACCTTGCGGCGGTGGTGATGAAGTTGTCTTTGCTTGTGTATGCGGGCATTTGGTGTGACCAGATGACATTTCAGTCGGCAAACCACTTAAAAACCATTTGAGGAGAGGGTGAGAGCTCTGCTTGTTGTCTGAAAATCTTCCAACGATCCCTCCTGGTAAGATCAGGAACACGTCAGCACTGAATTTTGCAAAATGGTTATCAACAGCTTGAAAGTTTTTGGAAACCCTGGAGACAGTCGAGCAACTTAAGGAATGCTACATCATCATCAGTTCTCTCAAGGGCGCAGAGAACTCTGGAAAACTTCAGACATCTGCAGCTCTGTGCCAGAAAGTGATTCAAAGATCGCTGGCTCAAGATGGGAAGATTCTTTAGAAATAGCTTAATTAATTTATTTAACATACAGCTTTCCTTGTTATGTAACCAGAATATAAAATGTTGTCTTTAAAAGCTCTTTAAGGTAATATGAAAGTAAAACTCCTGAGTCATGAAAAAGAATGTTTGACAGTGTGCTTTCTTAGTGGAGCATAAAATAGTGATTCCTTTTGGAAGCTGTCATAGGCATGTTGCAATTTGGAAGTTTATTAAATTTTTTGTTGTTGTGCTAAAACTCTTCTTTCAAGAATTCATAGTTTGCCTTTTAGTTTGTAATCCAAATTATCACAGCTAATTAAACTTAATTTGTTCATGACATAATTTCCTCATTTATAACTTTTTAATGCTAATTTTTCTCTCAGCTGAAAGCTGACACAAAAGAGGTTTTTCTCTTCTGAAAGAGTTTTTGGCTGATTCACTTCTTGAGGTCTTGGTTTTTTTGTTTGTTTGTTTGGTTTTGTTTTGTTTTTAGCATCTAGCAATTATTTACTAACTGCACACTTTTTCTTGTCATATTGCTCAAACATAGTCATTTAACATAAAGAAAAGCTTGCTTGGAAAATATTTCTATTTTTTTAAATTTTTTAGAGAGATAGAGAGTGAGTGGGGGAGGGGCAGAGAACAAGAGGGAGACGGAGAATCCCAAGCAGGCTTCGCTCTGGCAGAGCAGAGCCTTATGCGGGGCTCGAACTCATGAACTGTGAGATAATAACCTGAGCCGAAATCAAGAGTTGGATGCTTGACTGCCTGAGCCACCCAGGTGCCCCTGGAAAACATTTCTTGAGTCACCCGTTTTTTTCTATCAGAAATCTCTTTTTTATTGTTCAGTGTTGCCAAGAAGTTAAATGTTTCCCTGCTATTTTTATTATGCATGGATTTTTTCTCCTTTTGTAGGTGAGTTGTTTTCTTAGACTGAGTGCTTGAATGCCCTTTGTATGAGTCCCTTTTTCAAGGTTTCTGTGTACCCATCTTTAAACAAATTTAACACTCCAAGCAAGCCAAGTACTTGCCACAAAATGGTGTAGGTAGAATCTCCTTTATTCATTTGCTCTTTACCTGAATACTGGGAAGCAGGGACCATAGAAAATTGCGACAAGGGACCTTTGTGATGAGTACTTTTCTTCTGTATTGGTTGAAATGTCTACTTTGAGGGCCAGTTTCCAAAAGTGTCCTGTCTGTGAGGAGGGGAGTTTTAGTTTGTTCCTCTGCTTTAGACGGAGGCCCTGCTTTGGTAAAAAGTCAGATTAAGCAAAGTGCCTTGAAAGTAGCACACAAACTTTCTCTACAGCTGTGAAATTTACTGCTAGAATTTTTATATTACAGACTTCTATATCACAAAATATTTAATATTATTTTATATCTTATATACATGTTCTATGCTATATAAAATGTTATATTTTGTAAAGTTTTATATATAGGCACATATGTATACAAATATTACACATACTTATAATACTTATGTATAATATAATATATATATACTTAAATATATATGTATATATGTGTATGTCTGTGTATATATATACACACAGACATGTATATATGTGTACGTCTCTGTGTGTGTGTGTGTGTATATATATATATATATATATACACAGACATACACATATATACATATGCACACCACCCTGCAGAGATTTCCCGAGTTCATATATTTCAAAGGACTCATCAGACTCCACAGAACACACTTATTTAAAGGCAAAGGCTATGGTGTGGCAAGAAAAGGGGAGCAGAGATATTGGAAGTCCAAAAGAGGGCTCTTGACTAAGCTCTGTAGGGTTTTCATCTGCTTATGCAGACCACACTGTCTCCCCTGTCTCCTGCCTGAACTACCAAGATCCGTGTGAGGAATCTTGACTTTGGGAGAGCTCAAAGCAGAATTTCCCCAACACTTTTATGCCTCGCTGGCCATGTAATCAGCTGGGTTTTCTTAATCTTTAGGCCAGTTGGAAACCATCATTAAAGAAGCTGACCCGGGGCGCCTGGGTGGCGCAGTCGGTTAAGCGTCCGACTTCAGCCAGGTCACGATCTCGCGGTCCGCGAGTTCGAGCCCCGCCTCGGGCTCTGGGCTGATGGCTCAGAGCCTGGAGCCTGTTTCCGATTCTGTGTCTCCCTCTCTCTCTGCCCCTCCCCCGTTCATGCTCTGTCTCTCTCTGTCCCAAAAATAAATAAACGTTGAAAAAAAAAAGAAGCTGACCCTAGGGATCACCAGAGTGTGCCAGACTTTAAACAGCACATCATAAATCCCACTGCCCTAATCTTGGCTAAGAGTCAAATACCAGACATCCTCGTGTTCTCAGAGATAAAGAGAAAGCATTTCCAGCCTAGCTGTAAACCAACTCTGTCTTCCATATCTATATACACCCTCACCTCCAAACCACCTTCCTCCCACGCAAGCTAGGTGAATCAGAAGGGGGACAAAAAGGACCCAGCCATATCACCTATCTTTGGGTTCTCAGACAGCTGACCTTTGCATGAGCAATGGACTACAAGTGCATTACTTATCTTTCCTACTGCCCTGTTTCTCCAAGTTGGGGATGGTGAATAGGCACACATTACCAAAGTTCATGCATAAGATTAAGGCCCTTCCCTAGTTTCAATCTTTTTTTTTTTTTAATACGAAATTTATTGTCAAATTGGTTTCCATACAACACCCAGTGCTCATCCCAACAGGTGGCCTCCTCAATGCCCATCACCCACTTTCCCCTCCCTCCCACCCCCCATCAACCCTCAGTTTGTTCTCAGTTTTGAAGAGTCTCTTCTGGTTTGCCTCCCTCCCTCCCTAACCTAGTTTCAATCTTGAGGAAGTTTTCTTCTATAAATTCACTGATGCTTGTTCATTTTGGTTTATTTCAGGGAAAGGGTGGTGTTGACAAATGAATTAATGCCACCATCTTCCCATGGATATCCAGACAACTTCTTAAATCTGGAAGAGGGAAGAAGTTTCTAGGAGAAGCACTGTGAGTACCCAAAGCCCTTGACCTTGGTGACAATAGAGTCAATATGAGGCACTTGCTCACATCATTTGGAGCCTGACTGACAGAGCAATTTGTAATTCCAGACTCCAAAAGACTGAAGAACTATCATCACTCATCTTTCCCTGGTCTCTTATTCACCCCTCACCCACCCCCCCTCACCCAAAATGAGGACCTATCATCGATTATCCATACACAGTGTTATATAATTAAATGTATATGACTGTTCTCTACTCGTCTGTGCAGGGAAAAAATTTTTTTTTCAGTTTTGTGTTCCTGATTTCTAGCAGACTACACTGAAAATAGTATAAAATACAATAAATGTTTGAATCATCATATAACTTGAGTCTAATTTACAAGCTAGTATCTTGGATTAAGAACCAGAATGACCAGATGGTTCTTTGCACACATCAAGAATTTCAGCAATTGTGGATCAGGTGTTGCCAAATTTGGGAGTATTCCAGCCTCTGCTTACCCTAGCCTACTCTGGAGCTCTAAAGAGTGCTCATCACAAAGAAGTAAGCTAAAGATAGAAAAAAGGACTGGAGGAGACAAATGGAATGATGGTGAAGTCTGCAGGCAGAATTTAATTCTTTCTCTACATTTTTGGGAAGAAAAGTGAGGCTTGCTTCCAGGGATTGGCAATCTTCCAGCAGTGGTTTGTTTCCTACCTCTCTCCTTCAAGGATTTTCCTTTGCACTGTAGATATTCCTAGAATGGATGGCACCTTTAGCCTATAAGTTATGCCTAATCAATTGTAGCCATCTCTGAGCCAGAATGGATCATGGGAAAGTGGCCTGGGAAAGGGAAAAGGGCTGGGAGAGATGAAAAAAATTCTTATGTTGGAGGTGGAAAATCAAAGAAAATGTTGCCCAGAGTCACTTTTAGCTCTTTAAAATCACCCCACCCCTTCACCCAGCATCTCTGCCACATGTATCAACCCATGGATTGGAGGATGGAAGGTCATTCTTTTGCTTTCTAGAAGGAAAGTGGTAATATTGAAGGTCTCTGAAGTTTGTCCAGGGATTGCCCAGTTTGTAGAAGCTTCAGGATATCGGAGAGGTGATGCATGCAGTGACCACATTAGGTAATTGTGTTGGAGAACAAGTGTGTGCTTTGTTGGAGGGATTCCTTCAGTGTTCAGGATGCTCAGTCTTTGCCAGCCTGAGTGTCCTTGGAAGCTCCAGTCTGGCTGTGTAGAGATGATGAAGGTTTCTCAGTTAGAGGTGATAAGCCCCTCGGGTCTCAGCTGGAAAAGTGCACCATGCTGGAAAGAAGTTAATACATTTTCCTGTTCCCATAAAAATCTGGAACTGGAATCTGAACTATGAAGTCTGGATTCTCTAAGAGTTTAAATCTCTTGAGTTTAGCATCCTGCTTCCTAAAGGCGAAAGGAAGATTCAAAATACCATGGAGTTAGACAAGAACTTATATAATCTATTCCTACTCTCTCATTTTGTAGATGTGGCACTGAGTCACAAAGGTAAAGTGACTTGCCTCAGGTCACACACGGACTATGGCAGAGCATGGACCAGCTATTTTCCTAAGTCCAGTGGCCATTTTATGACACTACTGAATTCTATAACAACTGGCCCTTTGCCTCTCACTGCCCTAAACTTCGTTCCTGAGTTCCTAATAACATATCTGAAACTAAGAGAAAGTCTGGCATTGGGTCTTTGCACCAGCTTTGAGAGAACTAAAGAGAAGTAGTGAGCATTTAACTGGCCTTCACTTTGTCATGAAGCTAAGAGTACTCATCAACCACCTCCACTATCTGCACACCTCAAACCATTAAGTACAGAGCAGCCAAGAAGAAGAAAGGGGGAAAGGAAAGCAATCCTGCAGGAAAATGGGAGTTAATGGCTGAAAAACAGAGGTTCTTTTCAAGACACTTCTCCTTTTCTGGAATTTCCACACATTATTGAATACTGAGATCATCAGTCACGGCCCATTGAGCCATTATTCACCCTAGTCTTGAGTTGTTTTTTATCACCAAGGCTCTAGAAGTCGAGAAGGTGTGAACTTCAATATTAACCATACTCCAGAAAATGAGACCAGCTGGGTTCTACAGATTCTACTGTGTCTGGACTGCCTGTAGCAGGGGAAGGATTTCTCTGCTGAATTAATATTCACCTCAGAGCCTTGGGATTTCTCCAGTGAAAAACAATTCCTGGAAGTTTAGGGAAGAATTGTAACAACCAGTAGCTTTGTCTTCCTCAGAGGCTTCCGGATTTCCCTAACTCTACTGGGTGCTTTTCTTTCTAAATACCATAATTCTATAATAATTCTCAAAAACTATATTGTCTTTGTTGCTGTTATTTGGGATGAAGTGTTTTATGAAAACAAAACCAAACAAAACCAAACAAAAAACAACACCCAGGTTTCAAACAACCTGATCTATATGCCCTGAAGACAGAGATTCAGGATACCAAATTCTCTAATCCTCGCATTTACTGAAATATACTTTGTGTTTTTCCAGATTATGGGATTTGAGGACATTTACCAACAGCATCTTCCTCTACACGTGGCTCAGTCCCTTTGCTGAGCTATGGCTTATTCTACCTCACTCCAAATGATGATTCATGGCTTCTTGGCCTGTGCACAAAAGGAAAAAGTTTAGATACATTGCTAATTGTTATTTCAGTGCCAGTGAAAAATAATCTCAGGTAATTAAAAAAGTGTTGTCTTTCTTTGGTTGTGGAAGCTAGAACTTTATTAATATTATTATATAAGTAAATTGTCTATTATTCTTATCTACTTAGTTTCCTCGGGAGCTGAATCTCCCTTGTTGCTATATTTCCTGAAATTGACACTATGTGGACCCCTTACTTAGAATTTGTCCCTATGTAATTTCAGAAGCAATGGCAAAGACACCCATTTTTATTGGGGATTTTAAACTGTCCATCACCTTGGCAAAAATTTAAGAGCAATTACATAATCCTGCTTCTCCCACCTGCCCACTTCAAGCAGCTGGTATATACTGTTCTAAAGGGAGAGAGGAAGTGGGGCACCCGGGTGGCTCAGTAGGTTGAGCGTCCGACTTCAGCTCAGGTCATGATCTCACGGTTCATGAGTTTGAGCCCCGTGTCGGGCTCTGTGCTGACAGCTCAGAGCCTGAAGCCTGCTTCAGATTCTGTGTCTCTCTCTGTCTCTCTCTCTCTGCCCCTCCCCTGCTCATGCTCTGTGTGTGTCTCTCTCTCAAACAAGGAATACACAATAATAAATAAATAAATAAATAAATAAATGGAGAGAGGAAGAAAGCTCTTCACCATGGGAGAGGGGTGGAGGTGGAAACATAATTTACACAGTAAGAGAACTGTGTTCTAAAGTCACTTGAGCTGCCTGGGCCTCAGTTGCCTATAAAACAAGTAAGAATGAATGGGATCTTCATGGAGAAGGAAGGGCAAAACAAGTAATTTCTCAAGTTCATTGAGGTACAAATTCTACTTTTACAATATAATTATTAATAACCGAGTCCAGATGATGTAAAGACAGATTTGTGCAAATAGGCACAGATAAATAAATAGCAAATATTCACATGCGGCTTGAGTGCAGTTATTAATGTCTATGCTCATTAGAGTTAACAACCAATACTAAGATGATTTGCAGGATTAGTCATTAATAACAGTGGCAAAAAAAAAAAAAAAGCATCCCCACTACTGATAGAGGCTGGGGCTGTTAGGATGCTAAATGCCTGGGAATTGGACTGACTGCCTCAAGGCAAGTTCATAGATCTTAGTTGGTACTATTGTATTTGTTGAAAAAGAAAAAGTAGAAAAGAAGGAGGGGAAAGAGGGTAGGAGGAAGAGAGGATATTTAGTTTGAATTGCCATATCTAAAAAACAAATGCTCTTTTTCAAAGATAGAGAATCTATTTTTCACCCCAGCTACGCGTGTATCTGTTGTAACTTAGTAACATTTTTCTCTGAAAACAGAAAGAACCCTTGGGTGTAATCTTCTTTGTAATTTTCTTATATGAGATGCCACTATGGTAATAGACCCCTTAACAAGTAAGTACAGGGGTGTCAGGTGTGAGGGGGTCAAGGTTTTCCATGCCAGGAATTCACGGCATCTGCTAAAACTCTGGAAGTATCATGTCTGGCTGCCGTGCCAGATTCTGGTGGTGATTCAGGGATTGCTTTTCCTGGCCCTCTCATCTATTTCTGAAAAGACAATAAGAGAAACAGGGCAGGAAATGGCTCTGATAGCAAAGCTGGGTTTGGTGCATTTCCTGGCTTTGGTGGCCAATATCATTGGACTCCTGTGGTATCAAGCTTTATGAAAGAAACTAACAATAGGAAGCAGGGCCATCTCAATCACTTTTAGACTGACATTTCCAAAAGTGTTAAGAAGCTATTTCCTCTGTTACATGTGATCAGATGTTTCCTGAAAACATCTGTGCTGTGGTCCTCAATTTTCTTTAACAATCAGTTTTACTTGCCAATTAATACTTTTAAAAAGTAAATAAGAGGTATTAATACTTTTATATAGAATTATGTGTTCCAAATAATGTCTCTCATGTAAGAAAAGGGCAGTGTCCGTTCAGCACCAGGTCCCCTCCAGTTAGAGAAACAAACAATTCTTTTAAACATCTTTATGATTTAAGGTTTCAATAACAACTCACAAGTAGGCAAAAGTTTGCTATTTATTTGATCTTGGAAGAACACAGAAAGAAAAAGGCAGGGAATGTAGGCAGTGTGGAAGAACTCCTTTGCATAGCTGGCCACTTGTGGCTTTAACAGCTGCAGGGGAAACTGGCTGGGGCTATGGTTACGTGTTTCTGTTCAGTAAGGATAGCCATGGTGGTAACTCTCATGATGACGGTGGTCATCCTGGTAACCATCCTGGTATCCTTGGTGGTAGCTATGGTAACCGTAGCCTGCGTACTCATCTTCTGGGCAGCGCATCCCCAGTGACTGCTGAATGGCCATTTCCTGTCTCCGGAGTTGCATCGAATCAATTAAATCATACACAATCACCATGGACCACATTGGGGAAGGATACCAGGATTTGACATTTCCATCTTTTCCAACTAGAAGCATGGAGAAGTACTCCGGGCTCACTTGAAAATAGTTACGGATGTCTTTCACCAAATGGGCTGATATGTCTTCTCGCTCCACCACAGAACTCCCTGGAAGAGGGTTAAAAAAGTTGTTAGTGGACTGAAGAGTCACCACTCAAGCAAACATCTAAATGAGAAGAAATCACTATGAGAATAGACAGAGGACACGAGTCTATTCCCTTTGGTTCAAAATCCAATTAAAGAAGGTTGCCGGGGTTTTCCACAAGAAATTAAATGTCCCTAATGTTCTGCAACATTATTAGCATCAAACTTTAGGACACATGATGTCTCTTTTATAGGAATGTTACAAAATATAAAACCAGTCCTCTAATTTAATTCTGGCAGGATCAACTTCTTTCAAGTTTGTCATGAACAAAGATTATATTGTTTGTATTACTAAGTTTATTACCAATTAGCTTAGCTTCTTTGCAACCATACTTCTTTGCAAGTATGGATTTCCTTTTGATACTGTGGTTTTTATAACAAAAAGCTTATTTTCTTGTCAGAGGGGGAAAATACCAATTATATAAGATGTGAATAAATGTATTTAAACTATTATGGTCAGTGAAAAGAAGAGGGGAAATGGGGAGGGTGCTGAGGCTTTCTGGGCCAAGGACTTTATGCACATTATCTCATGTGAATAGCTTGATCTTGGAAAGAAGAACTGATTTGCTTTCTGAAAACTTTAATCGCTAGTCATTTTTTTTTACAGCGTTTCTGAGCCTTTCAAGCATTTGTCCTCATGTGCTGAGAGGGAATCAGTAAGATATGACCCATGTGCCTCATAAAATTATTGTGGGAATTAAATGAGATTACATAGATAAAAATGCTTTGTAAATCATAAAGTCCTATACAGAGAGAAAGCATTATTCTAGTCAAGAAAATGGATATTTTTACTGTCATTTTTGAATTATTTTATATTAAGAACAATATTAGTGAGTGCACTCTACTTGCTGTGTGCACACGTGCACACACAGGTGCATACACACACGAGGTAGGTGGATTTGTGAACTGTGTTCACCTTAGAGGCACACCCACTGCTTGCATATAGTTTAATATAATTTAATAGAACTTAAAATTTTTTATTTTTTTTAAAGTTTTTTTTTAATGGTTTTATTTATTTCTGAGACAGAGACAGAGCATGAGCAGGGGAGGGGCAGAGAGAGAGGGGGAGACACAGAATCTGAAGCGGGCTCCAGGCTCTGAGCTGTCAGCACAGAGCTTGACGCGGGGCTCAAGCTCACGGATTGTGAGATCAGGACCTGAGCTGAAGTCGGAGCCCTAACCAACTGAGCCACCCAGGTGCCCCTAAAATTTGTTAAATATTTGTTTATTTACTGGAGAGAGAGAGAGAGAAAGAGAGAGAGAGAGAGAGAGAGACAGAAAGAGAGAGAGAGAGAGAGAGAGAACACAAGCAGAGGAGGGGCAGAGAGAGAGGGAGACACAGAATCTGAAGCAGGCTCCAGGCTCTGAGCTGTCAGCACAGAGCCTAATGCAGGGCTCGAACTCATGGACTGCGAGATCAGGACCTGAACTGAAGTCGGACGCTGAACTGACTGAGCCACCCAGGCATCCCTAACAGAACTTAAAAGGAGTTCATACAGTTTTAAAATAACAGCACTTTACCGTTAATTGGGAACAGTTCTAAAACTCCCCCAATTTCCTCTCCAACCCCTAAAAGTTTCAGAATGGTTATGTGACGCAGACCTGAAAGAAAAAAGAAAGCCATAGAATTGGTAAATCATCTTTTACTTCCAAAGGCCAACATCTGACAATTAGAAATTTCTACCTTAAAAACAATATAGAACATAACCTGATTAGGTAAAACAATTCATCTTTCCCCATAAAAAAGTAATCAGATACTTTGAAAACCTTGAAAAAGACCAATTGCAGATTTAGGATTATCAACAGGGTCAGGTGTGGGTTGGTTTGCTTTGGTTTGTAGATTGAAACAAAAGAATCTGCTCTTAAACTGTGCTTCTATTAAATAACAAAACAAAAATGAAGCCATCAGAACATTAAAACGTCTGGGATAATCTGAGCCGATTAGCATTCTGGAAAAAGAGTCATTCCTGAAGTTTCAATACTCACAGGGATAATTCAACTGTCTTAGAGAAAAGACTGCAGAACCCATGTATTGGGAGTGTCAGAGGAAGAGTTCTGGCTTCCTCGCACAGAAGTTTGTCAGCTTAAAGGGCAGTTTCTTATCACTTATTTGGAGGATTCAAAGAAGCGCTTAAGCAAGCACAGCTTGGCTTCCCACCCTCAGCTAAAGTTTCAGGAAAGGAGAGAAGGTCATGCCTTGGTAGCTTGTTGGAATTCTTTTGAAGATGAAGTACATGTGAAGGGGTTCAGGAGAGAAAACCTAGGAGGACAAGGGGGCTGTCAGTTCATCATATCAAGATTTCATGGTGTTAGACAAAATGCCAACCTTGTCAGGGTCATAACTGGGGACTATGAATATGAATTTTGATGGTGCTTATTGTTCAGGGGAGAAAACTGAAAGCTGTCGGGGTAGGGCTGTTTTAAGGAGGAGCTAAAATTCAAGCAAAAGGCTATTCCTAAAAAAAAAAAAAAAAAAAAAAAAAAAAAAAAAAAAAAAAAAAAAAAGATTGTGGTCTTTGCTCTTCTCCCAGAGAAGTGAAGCATTCTGTTCTGCATGTTGTTGAGTCATGTTTTCTAAAGGGAAGATCACGAATTTCATTATTCCCGGAAAATATGACTTGTTTACATTTCCTGTATATTACAAAAGGGTTTGCTTACACTAATGTGATTTAGGTTCTGTGTGCATAGATTAAAAATGAAACACCACCTAATAACTGCTCCAAAGATGTCTTTAGAAAATTAATAATCCACGATTTTATTTATATTCTTATTGTGAAGAGTCATTAACTGCTCTAAGAACTTCTGTCTTACCTAGCGACATTGGTGGTTCTAAATAATTTAAAATATGCTTAACAATACAAAAAATCTTATACATTGTTATAAAATTTTAAATTATTTGATAATAGGAGTATACATAAAAATTCACGACTTTTCTAGTTGTTCTTACTATTATGAACTTGTTTTCTGCTTGCTTGTGTGTGTTATTATTTCACATCTTAAAATTGAAATGTATTTATAATTTCTAGGTACTGTGTCATAGCAGGGACCCAGGCTCTGTTAATGCTTTACAAAACCTACACCCCCATCTTTTTATAAATCAGGCACAGTTTTGTAACTAATAAATGATTCTTCTTCCTAACAGAAGTATCAAAATAATGCTGATTCACCTGTGTTCCAATTAGGAATTTTTAAAATCTGTGGCTCCTAGCTACTTTTCCACCCCTCTAACAACTGTTCAAATTCTTCCTCTGCAGAAGTGTATTTTAAATGAGACTTCAGTTGTGAGTTCCACTTTCGAAATTGTCCTTAGCTCCTTGGTTCACCATTGAACTTAGTAATAAGGTCTATGCATAATAACCATTCATTTTCCTTTCTGTATGTCCATATTCAAAATGATACTTTAGGTCACCAAGATAGTCATTTTGGTAAAGAAAGCAAATGTTACTTTTCGAAACACTAAGCAGTTCACTACAAAAAATGAATAAATAAATAAATAAATAAATAAATAAATAAATAATAAACTCTGTTTCTCTTTGACCTACTTGTCTTAAAAATAAGATTCTGTTTAAGAGATCTTGCTGTCTTTGATGCCCAATTATAGATCAAAATCCTTTCTGAGGGAATGGCAATATAGTACAGTTTACTTCCATTAATATATTAATTCTCAAAGCCATTCGTGTTTTTACAAAAGGCATTTCATCTATGGAGAAGTACCCCCCCGCCATGTTTTTACCTAAGTATTATCTAAGTAAATGATGATACCTGAGGTTTATAATGTTGAGACAAGTTTTAACAAATCAAACAAGAAGGCACATAACACAGATCACTGAAAGTAAAACAGTAGTTATTTTCAAACACTTCAGTGAAGAATCCAAGGGGGGAAAATATTGAGAAAAAAAAAGAAAGAAAGCAAAAAAAAAAAAACTCCAGTGGACTAAAGCTTGAGTCTGAAAGCAACTTTATACTCAACACAATTGAGTAAGTGTCTGGGAATCTCCAGTCTGGACTGAGGAATATTTGGACGATCTAAGCTTCTATGTTCCATTTTAGAATTGACCAGGAAGAGAGTGGTATGGGAAAACGGTGATGACGAAGCTTCCCACTCACCAAAATTGCAGGCCTGGCCGCTGAGGGCCGAGAGCTGCTGTGAATAGGCCCAGTCTTCATCATTAGGGGCAGAGATCACCAGCAACCGCCTCCTCCATCGGAACCTGGAACAGACAGGAGGCCGTGATTACTGCTTCAAACAATAGAGGCTAGTGTAAGAAAGCAGACTCGCTTCGGCTGTCGGGTTTTCCTGTGCCCAGAATATAAAACACCGGCCCTTAGAAGTATCTCCTAGCTCATCAAAGTCATTAAACTGCATTTCCACATTTCTTGCTCTCTTTCCGTTGTAACTTCACGGTCTGCTGACTGTGGCATTTGCACGAAACATCAGGCGTGAGTCTGGCCACCGTGCCCGAAGAAGTCACTTCCGGAGACTCGGAGTTTTAGACGCAATGAGGACTGGCCCAAATTGTTATGTTATGTTGTAGCCACAGAAATAGGGAATCCAAAGAAAACTGAAGAAAACTCACAATCTAATAGAGTTTGCTCAGGCTTGGAGGGGGTTAAGAATCAAACGTATGGACTGGAAACAGAGTAGAAAAAAGAGAACTAAGTTTTAAGGCGGTGACAGTGATAGGAAGAAGGAAAGTGGCAAAGCGGTTCCAAGGGCCAAGGAGAATTCCTGGGAAAACAAAGCCCTGTGTGCCCTTCTCAGTAGCCAGTTGTTCTTCCAGAGGCAAATGCAAGTCCTAAAACACAGCCTACTCTCATTAGTAAGACCCAACATTATAGAGTCCTCTGTGAAGTGGGATGGGGCTACATCTCGAGCCTAGGACCGTAGCATATATAACAAACTTGCTGCTCCAACACAGTAGGGTAGTAGAAAGAGCTTTTGTCTTGTAACCTAGAAACCCAAGTTCATGTTTTGTCACTGCTACTTTTTGGGTTCCTTGAGCACATCGCTGAGTTCATCTGAGTCTCAGTTTTTCCTTATCTCTAGAATGAAAAATAGCGTCAGCTTCAAAGAGGTATTATAAGACTTAAGCTAAAATCTGTCAGTGTAAGTTATTCATGTGATGACATGGGCATAGATGGTGGCTTAATCTGTGGGCTTCTTAGATGTAGACGTTTGTCCGTTAATAGACCTTGGACGTTTGTCTCTCATGCCATATGATAACTTAGTCAATCCTCATGTTTGTGTATCATTTCACAGCTCACGTTCATCTATACTGACAACATTAGAGGTCAGTGAAGGCACAGCTTATTGTCTTCATTGTACAGATGACAAAATGGGGCTTAGAGAAGTAACCTGCCTAACTAGTACATCTAAGAGGTGGTACCAAAATAAGATTTCTCTGACTCCCAGGCCAATGGTTTCCCTAGTTTATCTCCCTAAGGGATCCTGAGGTTTGGCTCATACAGTCAGGGTCCCAAAGGAGATACGAAGGAGAGAGGGAATGCATCCCAGGGGCAACTGTATGGAGTTATCTCAAACTCCACCTTCACTGGAGGAGGGGTTTCGCTTTCCGCCTACTGTGCAGACCCCTGTGGGGTGTTAGTACACTCACTGAGCTGGAAGCCACTCGATTTTATTCGTGACTTCTCTCCCTACGCTCATTCTAGCCTCACAGTGAACATGAGAGTTTTCAACCCCGAAGAAAATGGCCTCTGGGGGGAAGAGTGGTTTGGGTGAATGAGAGAAAATGATAGTCTGATGAAATACAACCTCTGAATGGACGCCTGTAGGAAGGCTCGCCAAGAACTGCTTACTGTGACATTACATTTGCTTCCTCTGCTTGTTTCTCTTCAAAGGGAAAGAAAAACTAAAATCTCCACTGAGGATAGGGAGATGAGTGTATCTGGCACGGAGGAGGGGAGAGGAGTGTCTGAGATTGTCCGAGGTCTCCCGGGAAAGGGAACAGTGATCACAAACATGGTCTCCTGTACTCTCCCGGCTTCCTTAGGAGGCATGCCAGCCCAGCTCTGGCCCCCCAGCCAGCATCCAAACCAGGCCAGCCTTCCTGGCCTCACACAGAGCTGTAGGGTATCCTGGAAGGAGCTATTTTGGGTGAGGTATATTTTGGCTTGTTTACCTGTGTGCACCACTGAATGCTGTCCTGATTGGATGGGGACAGGATCTGAGACTCCCTGTCGCAGACAGAACCAGGCAAAGGTCATTCCCCCTAAGTAATGATTCTTTCTCCCACGGATCTTCACATTGAGACACAAGACTCCAGCTCACAACACTGAAGGAAATAACTTCCAAAGGATGTAACAAGAGATGTCAGTGTGGCCCAGATCCCTATTTCGGGCAAATAGTTTTTCTGTCACTTTAACTTATCAGTAAATAAAAATTCTATGAGCTGTGTGTGTGTTTACTCCCGTTAACTGGCATTCCCAGATTAGTGTGCATTTGCCAGTCTTTGGGGCTTCTGTCTCAGAGGAACGTAATTATAGCCTGAACCAGATGAGTGTCACTAAAGACCAGACTGGCTTTAGAGTCTGGTCAGCTGAAACCAGGCTGTAGAGACTCACCAACAACTCAGCAAATTTGAAGGAAAATTCCCATTTGGATACTCATTTATTTATAGAACTGCTATTTAAATTTTTTTTTTTCCTTCAGTTCTCTTTGCCTGGGTTTCAATCCTGAGGTGTTTACTAAATTTCCTCCTACCTCTTCCTTCATGACAAAATTCTCTAACTAGCAGCTGATTAACTGGTCCCAATACTAATAGCCAGCATTTATTGATTACTTACTTTGTACTAGGTCATGGGCCATTGTTGTGAATTTACTTTTCACAACTCTTAAGAATAAATACGTTTCTTATCTGCCTTTCGCAAACGAGAAAACTAAAGCCTGGAGAAGTGAAGTAATCAGCCCAAGGTCACACAGTCAATAAATGAAGAAACCAGGAATCAAACTCAGGGCTGTCTGACTCAAACCTTTAGGTTATACACAACTCCACATTAATTTTTAAGATCAATGATAATCATCAGCACAGTGATTTCATGAGTTGTGACCACAAATCATGCATAGCTACAGGACATCTAAATTATAATCATATCCATCCGGAGTATCCACAACAGATGCATGTTCCTAAAATAGTATGGAATATGAAAGCCCGTAAGGTTCTGACATTAGAAAGGAGATACATTTACACATCACAGTGCCCTAACCAGTACAAAAGACTTTAGAGGCAAAATGTGGGTACAAGTCTTAAAAATCAAAGATATGCCAAATTCAAGTCAGTTATCAACTGGAATGAGCACTGCAAGCTTCGGGTGTGAGCAAAATTGAGATAATGTCAAGCTTTCCCTGTCATGTTTTGAAACCCATGACACAGTGATTATAAAAAAGGCAGCCTGCCTGGTGATGGTAAGAAAAATCAGGATGTCTGTAGCTGCAGCTCTCAGAGCTGGCCCAAATCCTTGGTTATAAATAACATCAATGGACTGGGTGGTAACTGCCTGCTGTAGAGGTTGGGCAACCTGAGTTTATGAGGTTGGTTCAGCAGGTATGCATCTTATAGTCCTGGAAGATTTAGAATTAAGAAGAGCAAGTTTTCAAAGAATCAATCATAGTGATAATTTATACTTCTAAGAACGATCCTGGTCTTCATTATATACACAATATATGTACTTGTGAAACTTAAGAGAATTTGGCTCAATAAAATGACAACCTTGAAACTTTAAATTAGAATTTATAATTGAGTAATTGGTTTAGATGTGTGGTTTTAAGTGATTGGAACACCTGAGAAACTCTAGATTCACTGTATTTACAAGATTAACTAATTAAACTTATGGATCATTAAAGTACTCAGAAAGATTTTGTTGGTTTATTTCAACAACTCAAAAATATATATTAAATATAAAATGACCGTTTGAAATAATAAAATTGTTTAATTATTGAGTTTGTAAGCCAGATCAAACATTATTCAAAGCCCTGTAAAAGTGATGGCTAAAATTTGCTAGATTGTAAATAGAATAATAAGATTAAAAAGCCTAACTCAAAAGTTTAAGAGAGAGCTAAGGAAGAAAGCAAGGGAAGGAAGGGGTAGGGGAGAATGGGGGAAGGAAGGTAAAGGAAGAAAAACACCTCAAGGGCGACAATAAGCTTTGACCATCCATCTTCTAAGTCACTGCCATAGAGAGGGATGACCTTGGATCAGAAGTTGATGTTTCAGTGCCCCCAAGACTAGACAAGGAGTCACCTGTCAGGTGGAGAGTTAGAGCCCTTTCTCAGCTAAGAGAGTGGACTGAAGACTGGGTTGAGCCTCAAGTCCTTATAAAGTGAGGCACCTTCCATCTCCATTCCAGATGCTTGCATTGCACTGAAAATTGGGATGAAGGAAGAACCTCAGGTTACTCTCAGCTCTGAAATCCTGTGGTTTTAGGGATATCTCTCTTCACTTCAAACTCTGGGCTCCTGGGTCCAAGACTAAAAATAATTCACGTTATATTTTCAAAAGGAGTATTCGAAAAGAATACGGGCCTTGGGTGGCGCCGTGAGTCCCAGAGCTGACACTAGCTGGGTGATGACCAAAAGTTAGTTACTTGGTCTCTGTCAGCCTCAGTTGTCCCCTCTACAACTCAACAATAGTTACAGTATTCAGCTCATAGGATTGTTGTAAAGATTAAACTTGGGAAGGTGAAGTGCTTGGCACAGAGGTGAGCATACAAAAAGTGATCCCAGAAACCCTGGGATGGAGTCAGGGCCATAGAGGCAACATAGCTGGTAAACTGCAGACCCCAAACTTGGATGAACAGTAAGTCCTGTGCTCTTTACACATCATGAGGTTATGTTTTAAGAGACCCAAGCCTCCTGAATCTAGAGGAGTTCAGATTATCTACCTACTTACTAAACAGAGAATCCTTGATTCTCCGACTGACACCTAGAGAACATGCTTTATAGACACAAGTAAGGAAGTTCACAGCCTCCAAGTTAATGAGCCTCCAAGTAAATGCTTGCTCCATTTCTGGAGCCTCTTGGCCACACAGTACAGCTGGGGGGAGGTGTTGGGGAGGGGAGATGTTACACGGAGATCTCTGTGCATTTATTTGCTGTAGGTGGAACTTCTGTAGTTGTGCATCTCCTAGGGCCCCAAAGGCCCTGTAGAATTTCCATCCAGCATGGAGGAAGGGATGGAGAAGGGAGGAAGTGGAGCAATTTTTTTTAACAGTCTTCTCTGTGTATTTACCGAAGTTTCCCGACAATGGTTTTCAATAAACCCTCCTCCCCAGGGAATCAGGGAGCTGGGTAAAGAGCATTTCTCCTTCTGAGGTCCTAGAGGGGCTTTTATTGTTTTCTGCAGAGCTGGAAGGAAGCAGAGAATCAAGCAGAGTGTTCCAAATCCTGTTTGAAACCAGAAGGGCCTAATAAATAAATATGTAAAATAAAAATGCAGTATATAAAGCCCTCCAAATTCACTGATGGAATAAATTAACCCTCACAGGTCAGAATTGTTTATTCTGTGCCAAGAAAGAAGCAGAAAAGAGAGAAAAGGCCTATCCAAAGCCACCAAATCAACATTCAAGCTTGGAGCTGACCCCAGTCAACCTTGTGACCAGAGCCCTTTTGACAGGAAAAGACTAAGTCCAGTGGCCAGAGGACCATGAGGCAGACGGACCTTTTAGCTGGGCAGGTCTGCACACACACCTACTTTGTGTTTCCTTAGCCTTTTCATTAACTCACTCAGAACACATCCCCACCTGCCTCCTCAGGGACTCCAAAGGTGAGGTACCTGGACAGGAAGTTCTCCAATGACTGCTTCTTGTCTTCCTTGCAAACAATGCCCTCCTTCTTCTGCTTTTCCATATCTTTGATTCGGGACTGGAATGTATCGATCAAATCGAACACAGACTTCATTGCTATGGGTACCTCGTAGTATTGCTGTTTAAGAAAGAATAGAAAGCATATAATGTTTAAGGGTGTTTCTTCCCTCTGCTCAGAGGATAGAGGGCCTGGGAAAATTCAGGGGAGCGCTGGAGAAATCAGAGTCTCGAGGGTTCATTGATTTATACATCCTCCTCTGCAAAAATACCTCTGCTGATGTTTTGGGGTTCAGAATCCATGAAGCAACTGCCCCTTATGTTTAATGAGAATTTCTTAACTGTGTGCCTTTTATGGGAAAGGGTCCATGACTTCCTTATCACACATATCCTAGGCTCACTTCCCTACCTCTGGACTACGCTGGTTCCTGTTCGCTACACAAGTGAGGAGAAGGTGAGAAGTGCTGTAATTGACACGGAAACGGAATAACCTGTTGGAATATCTGACTTGAACAATCACGGTAATTTTCTACCAGAAGGAGCACCGTTCTCTGGCCATCAGGAATCTAGATAAACTCTGTGATTCCCAGAGGAATGTTTTATTGAGCAAGCATACCTTAAAATTAGACCATGTTTCTAGGGGTATCCTTAGAAAAAAAGTTGGAATCCACCTTAAAGATAATGCAACTCAGTTTCCTGGATCAGAGCTTCCTGCACTTATAACAGCAACCTAAGATGGATTTGATGGCTGGCTGAGCATTGTCAGCATAAACTACAGGGAAGTCTGGACATGGCTTGGAGATATGCCCCCAGTGGGAATTCAGTAAGCTAGAATGTAAAAGCTGGCAGAGACCTTTGGGCCCATCCAGTTCAGCCCCTCACGTTATAGGTGGGGCAACGCAAGTGAGGAATGCATTAAAGAAGGGAACTCTCTCCAGATCCAGAAGAAGACTACAGGTTGAATGACCTATTCTGATGGCCCAGGTAACCTTTCTCCTGATGATCTTCATGTAAGCATGGTATGCTATTGGTGCACTAGAATAGTAAAGACAGTGCAATCTGGAGTCAGCCTGTGTGGGTACCAAGCCCAATGCTAAGTGGGTAAACTTGGGCATGTTACTTAACCATGCTGGGCCTATCTTTGTTCTTCTGTGACATGAAGATAATACTCATTATTTATCTCAGAGATTTGAGATAGGGATTGTAAAGGGTTGAGGTAAGTGCCTGGTGTAAGGAAGATACTTAATAAAGTTAGCTATTTTTGTTAGTATTAGTATTAGTATTAGTATTAGTATTAGTATTAGTATTATTAGTATTACTACATGGCACAATTTTTCATGGTTCAGAACTTCTGTCCCTAAGCATAAGAAGAAAGTAGGTATAAAACCCTACTGTCTTGTCCATGTGGGATTGAGAGGTAAAACTTCCAGGCCCTTCCAGAGTGGGTCCATGTTAAATCTGACCTTCCTGAAGGAAGAAGCCAACTACTTTTCACCTTTTATCCCCAGGGCCTGGGACATCATAGCTACTCAACCAGTGTCTGATGAATGCATGACATTGATGTTACAGAAGAGTTTAGTCTGAGTCAAACAGCTGGGCCATACGAGGTCATCCAACCCAGTTCTTTCCATAGACTACATTTGTAGGCACAAATTCTGTAAGATAACGTGGAATATCTGGACCTTTTCAAAACCTTCCCACTTAATAAAATAATCTGTGCTTATTCATACGTCTAATAGATTCATTGACAAAAAATTCAAAGTTGCTATTCTAAGGAATGGAACTGTACTGTCTAAAACAGAAACCTGTACCTTGACTCTCAGGTCCACGTCTGTGAGCACCATGAAGAAGTCATTATAGGTCATTCCATACTCTTTCCTCAGCTCACCAATGAGATGTTGGTCTACCAGGTCCTCATCATCCACCACTCGCATGGGTTTTTCATTATCTTCAAGGAAATGAAATGTGAATGAATATGGGTGTGACAAGACCGAAATAAGTGGGAAGCTCTGAGTCTCCATTCTGAGTTAATTAGAACAGCTTTCATTAGTTGCACACATTCAGCTAACATTTTGTTTGAACACAAGTTCCCCAAGTGAATAAGTAAATGTAGAAATAAATGAATAAACTCATTTTGAAAGTCAATTCTCTACAGATAATCAAGCCCCATCTGTGCCTACCCTGATGGTAGGTAGTGAATCAGAAGGAGCAAAGTGAGAGTGAAGGCTGCTGACTCACCCCTGGAAGAAGATTGCCAACTCTATCCTGGGAATGAGTCATCACCCCATCTCACCAAGGAGCTTTAAAATTTATTTTAGTTTTTGTTTCTGTTTTAAAAAAAAATTTTTTTTTTTTTAGTTTTCATTATTTATTGAGTCTAAAATCTCTGTCTTTTCCTCACTTTTATTACAGAATCACTTTGAGACTCAGTGAACCATGTCATTGCTATAGAGAGAAACAAGCCTATGTTCAGACCTGCCCAACAGGTTCATTTTAACTCCAAAAATGTAGAGTTCTCCATAATACAATTTTTAAGTTCATTTATTTATTTTGAGAGAGAGAGAGAGAGAGACACTATGAACAGGGGAGGGGCAGAGAGAGGGAATCCGAAGCAGGCTCCGCGCTGTCAGTGCCAAGCCCAATGATGGGCTTGATCTCACGAACCATGAGATCGTGACCTGAACTGAAATCAGGAGTCGGACACCTTAACCCACTGAGCCACCCAGCTGCCCTCATTATACAAATTTTGTAAGTGAATACAATTTCAAGCAAAGTGTTACCAAATGTACAGAAGGTTTTAACCATTATATATATTTTTTAAAACATCAAGCCCTAAAAATAAATTATTATACTTCGAAATGGTTCTTGAACATGTCACTAGGTGGATGGGAAGTTTGAATATGGCAACTCTTAAGTCTGGAAATCAGTTTAACATCTCTGAGATGAAAATGCTACATTCCTCCCAGGTCACAGTGTTTCCCTCAACCCTACAAAAAATTTTATCTGCCAAATGACTCCCTGTATTTAAAAAAAAATGTGAAAAAAATAAAGTCAGCAAAGATGTGATCATAGATATATCTATGATCTCACTAAGACTCTATCACTTACTGTCCACATTGCTACCCACTGAATAGTACTACAGTAGAAACAGCCATGGTTTTTACAGATACAGAGGTTATAGGGCTTGAGTACCACAGACCATTGCTCTTTTACTCATAAAAAGGGGATGATTACAATTTAACTATTACTTTGGTTTATTTGATTAGGATCACTGAAAGTACACAAACAAGGAACTTGATTTCCTATAAAGCAGATCAAAATGCAAAGACAAAGAATCTGTTTTCTTCCCCCAAATTGTGACAGTTCTTCACAGAGGCAGTTCAAAGGCATGGGAGCCCATAGCTTATATGAGGACCAAGCGCTCTGCAAAGTGAAAAATTATATGCTTCGTACATATAAACTACTTTTTAAAAAATTTTTAAACGTTTATTTATTATTGAAAGACAGAGAGACACAGAGCATGAACAGGGGAGGGGCCGAGAGATGGAGAGACACAGAATCTGAAGCAGGCTCCAGGCTCCGAGCTGTCAGCACAGAGCCCGATGCGGGGCTCGAACTCACAAACCGCGAGATCGTAACCTGAGCCAAAGTCAGATGCTTAACCCACTGACCCACCCAGGCACCCCCATATAAACTATTTGTTATGTTTACTTATTTATTTTGAGAGAGAGAGACAGAGACAGCAGGGGAGGGGCAGACAGAGAGAGGGAGAGAGAGAATCCTAAGCGTGGGGGTGGATGCCACAAACTGTGAGATCATGACCTGAGCCGAAATCCAGAGGCAGAAGCTTAACTGACCGAGGCACCCAGGCGTCCCTAAACTGTTTTTTAAATGTACATTTTTGCTGTTATGAATTAATTACAAAGTAATTTTAAAAAAATGCCAGATTCATGTTGTTGGCTTTTGTTTACTATGTCTCATTGAGCTAAAAAAGCAAGTTGCTGAAGAGAATGCATAGTAGACAATATTCTTGCTTAAAAGGAAATAAAAGAAAATACATCTGTACAGGAATAGACACTGGAAAATGTCCAGAAGGACATCTAGTTGGTAACAATGGTCGCCTCTAGGGAATGGAAAAGGTGAGTAGACACTTCCACTATTTACTCTACACATGTCTATATTATGTAAAATTTAACAAGGAGCATATTTTACAATTAGTAATAATAATAAAATAAATAGTTAAAAACTGATTTAAAAATGTTTTTAATAACTAATGATTCTGAAACTTTACAAGCAAGATTTTCTCTTGAATCTAAGGATTCCTAGTTTTAATTCTCAGCATACTTTTGTTCATTCCACAAAGTATTTGTTAATACACTGGAGTGTAATAACAAAGTATTTGTTAATACACTGGAGTGTAATAACAAAGTATTTGTTAATACACTGTTAATACAAATAACAAAGTATTTGTTACACACTGTTAATACACTGGGAATGCAGCCAGTGTCCTGAGCTAAGTCTATGCTGGGTGCTGGATTCAGAAATGAGTAATTTGGATAGAGTTCAAATTCCTAATTAGAATCAAAATGAGACCATTATCTCTACCTCACAGAGAAAGTTACAAAAAGCACTAAATGGCTGAGATGGAAGGAAGTTGGAGAATGTAGTAGATTTCAAAAAATGGCTCCAGTTCTTCACCTTTCCCCATACCTACACTCTTTGTCCAGTGACTGTGGCTCCTCTTTACAGTGAAGAGTTAAATTGTCGTGCCTCCCGATTCTGAGCTCATCTATACCACATGCTCCGGCCAGTGCTAGGTGATGTTAGCAAAAGTGACATAGAGGCTAGAAATGAGCCTGTACATTTGGGATTGCTCTTGCCTCCACCATCGCCATGAGAACAACATGCACGCTAGACTTCTGAAGAATAAGCTAAACCAAGTTACCCTGGCCTCAGCCCAGACGGGGCGATTTCAGATCAGCTGACACCAGTTGATCCCTAAAGTGTTCAAGCCCAGCCGAGATCAGCAGGACCACCCAGCCAACCAGCAGCTGACTGGACATGCATAAGCCAGCCTCACCAAGGCTTGCCCAGCCCAGCCCAGCCCAGGTGAGCTGAACCCTACAGGCTTATGACTGAGTGTTTAATAATTACACGCCACTGGAGTGTGTGGGTCGTCATTACACAGCCTTATTGTGGCAACAGAGAAGTGATACGGACATTACCTAGCAGAACCCAGTCACGTTACTGAGAAACAATAATATATGGCGCATTAGATGAAACAGGGACTGAAGCAGACACTGTGGTGCACTGTCCAGATCCTGCCTTCAGAAGCAAGGCTGCTGTGAAGGTTAGCCGCTGACTCCCTCTCTGCAAATCACTGACCTTAGAAAGGAGGTGCCTTTCTGCCAAGTCACACTCTTCCTAGGGGACAGCCCACATTCAGCGGCTGATGCAGTAGGGTAGATGTAAAAAACGTCCCCGTTGCCTCCAAGTGAACCACTACTCCGAAGGGTTCATTGCATTACAACTAAAACTCCCTCTCTGTTCTCTCGTATCCCTCCCCTCTCATAAGCATTATTCCGAAGATGACTCCGCCATTAACCGCATGTATGCAAATCTCAGTTTCAGAGCCTGCTTCCCAGAGAACAAACCCATCACAGAGCCCACAAACGAGCAACTGGCTCAAGTTTACCCTACTAGTTAATAACAGAGTGAGGGTTAAGGCTCAGTTAATACGACCTCATTCCTATTGAGTATTCTCTCTACTTGACCAAAACATATCCCACCCAAGGACAGAGAAGACCTAGGACCAAGATTTAAGCCAACCTTCGTTCTAACTGGGATATAGCAAGACACCGATCTCATGGCCTGTTTTCTCCTTTCAACTAAAAGATCTTCTGAAACATTTTGACCTGACATTAAAAATAAAACATTTTACACTTCCAGACTGCAGAGTATCTACATCCCAAATGAATGTTTGTGCTGAGGTGGAAAATCACAGTGAAAGCACTGATCAACGGTGGCTCCTGCAAAGGATGACAGCAGCTCTACCATAAGACAGTGTCCCCTTCGGGCCCAATTCGGAGGAAGGGATGTGTGAGGCCAGCTCCCAGCTCCAGCTGCCTGCCCCTGCCCCAGATCTCCATTACGCTCCACGTTCCGTCTCAGTCAGGGCTGGGTGAACACGAGGCTCTCCTCGGTCTGAAAATGCAGCATCAATTTGGCAGCTTCTTGTTACATTTTTGTAACAGTTTTGCCAAAGCTCTCTAGTCCTTTGCAGGGCTTAGAAGCAAACATTCTTGAGGACGCAATCCTATAAACAGTCCGCATGGTCTTGATCCAGCTAAATGGATTCACAGATCCAAACCCATGTGGTGGGATTTGGTTATTCCACACAGCCTGTCCTTGACCTAAGATGACTTAGGAGGGACAGGAGGGAGCTTGAACTCTGTCACACCCTGGTGGGGACTGGTCCTGTAAGTGGGGCACTGGCCTGGGTTTCCATCCTTTAAGGATCTCAATTCCCAAGTTGAGGTGGTAATAGATTTCTTCATGTATTTGTTCTTCCATGTCTGACCACAGACAGCAATGACGTTGCAGAAAAATTCAGCTCCAGCAACAACTTACTAATCACCAACTGTGTGCCAGGCATTACATTCGAAGTTTCCATCTGTGACGGCTCCTTCTCTACGATATCTGTGGTATCTCCTACTCCCACTCTGTCTCACCTGAGTTCAGGCATTCTGCCAATGTTCCTGGACCATTTCAGCCTCTCCCACTGCTTCAGAAGTTCTTTATCTCCTCTAACAGTTTTTCAAAGCATGATCCACTGGGTAGACAGGTGGGGCACAATCACCTGGGGCACTTGTTAAAATTACAATCCTTGGGTCCAGACCAATTTGATCAGAATTTCTAGAGGTGAGGCTCAGGAATCTGCATGTTAACAAGTTTTCTGGGTCGCTATGTTGCCATCTAAGGACAGGGAACAAGGACAGGATAAAATCCAAATCCTAGGCATAGCGGCCAACACCATTTCTGCCCTGGACTCAGTCTATCTTAGGGAGCTGATCACTTAACTCTTCCATACAATATGCTCCAGCTTCTATTTTCAGTTTCTAGAAATATGCCTTCTCTTCCTGGAATACTATCCCTACCCCTGTCTACATGGGAATTCCTAATTACTTCTGCAACCTATCTTTACCTCACCTATGCCCTCAGAATACTTTTAGCCGCTTCTGCAATAATGCTTCTCACCCTGCATTGCAACAGGTTGTTTACACATCTATCTTTCCACTAGATACGAGCAGTTCATCAACAGGGACTAACCTTTGATGGTCTTCTAAATCCCTGTAGCCTGGCACACATAGACACTAGGTACAGATTTGGCAACCATGACATCTCTCCCCTAAGAAAGATGTCACGTGAGAAAAAACTATGTCCTCGAGTCTGGAGTTTGCATCACCAAACCCTTACACTTCCTGTATCTTGTGAGTCTATAACACAGCCAGTCTAAGTATAATTTGAGAAAGCTCATCATATAGATTTATTTTCTAAATTTGGGTTTTCACATATGAGGTCTTATAATTGTATTAACCACATTTAAAAATTTCTATATATTATGATATTTTGACATGTTAAAACCCCTTTCTGACTAGGGAGAGACTGCCTCTCCCAAAGCTAGCCAATTCTTAGAGACAGCAAATCTGCAGCCTGCAATAGCTCTCTGAAATGCAAACCAACCAACCCAATGCCCTACCTCCTCTCTCTGACACGTGCACGCCAGGAAACAATATTCCTCTTCCTTAATCATCCAGGGTCAGGTACCAGGCAACTAGGGACCAGTCCTATAACCCAAAGCCTGGTGAAATTATTCAAACTAGCCAATCAGAAACTATGTATTTTGTCCTGCCTCACCTTTCTCTTGGGAACCCCAATAAAGACAGTGACCTAGGCTCTCCCCTCCTTGCTCTTACTGCTGCTTTCTGACCCAACCCTGGCTCCACTTGTGGGCCTAGGGGGCGTGCTGCAATTTCCTCTCTGGGACTCATGAGCAATAAACTCTATTTTCCTTTGGCATTCTGATCTCTTGAGTGTCATCCACTGCGCTGCACCATTCGTCACCTACCTTAATAAACCCTTTCCAGGGGTAACACACAACACAGATAAAATCTATTTATATGGCATTTAAAATATAACTATCCTGGGGTGCCTGGGTGGTTCAGTAGGTTAAGCACCTGACTTCAGCTCAGGTCATGATCTCGCGCTCTGTGAGTTCGAGTCCCGCATCGCGCTCTGTGCTGACAGCTCAGAGCCTGGAGCCTGCTTTGGATTCTGTGTCTCCCTTCTCTCTCTGCTCCTCCCCCACTTATGCTCTGTCTCACTTTGTCTCTCAAAAATAAATACATGTTAAAAACATTTTTTTTAGGGGCGCCTGGGTGGCGCAGTTGGTTAAGCGTCCGACTTCAGCCAGGTCACGATCTCGCGGTCCGTGAGTTCGAGCCCCGCGTCAGGCTCTGGGCTGATGGCTCAGAGCCTGGAGCCTGTTTCCGATTCTGTGTCTCCCTCTCTCTCTGCCCCTCCCCCGTTCATGCTCTGTCTCTCTCTGTCCCCCCCAAAAAAACAAAAAAAAACGTTGAAAAAAAAAAGCTGAATCTTTTATTTTAACGATATTTCTGGGATTGCTGATGATAACCCTGGCCTCCAGCTATGGGATTTACTTTCTTTTGATTGGAAACAGATTAATTTAAAGGACTCTGTAGTTGATTCTCTTGCTCCTATTTTACTGTATGAATGGGTCAGTTGCCTGCCTACCAACCCATTGTGAAATGAGTGTCTGGATCAAATTGATAGGGGAGACTAACCTGGCCATTCCTGATCACAAAGTTGCTGCTTTCTTGGTTTCTAGAAAGAGCAACTTGTCCTATCTATGAAGAAAGCATCCTGCCAGATTCTTTTCTGTCCTACAGATTGACTCCCCCAAACCTGGGAAGTTATTTAAAATTTATTTGAAAATATATTTAGAAATCTTTAGTGACTTCACATGGTTTACCAAATAAAATTTGATTTCTCTGTGCTGGTATTTGAAATCCTTTAAAATCTGGTGCCAACCTCTCTTTCACTCTGTCCTACACTTAACCATCTGCTCTCCACCAAACCTAGCTGCAAATCAGAACCACTTGAGCAACAGTTTAAAAATATAAATTCCTGGACCTTATCCCCAAACTGGGTCAGTATCTTGGAATTGGGAAGAGAACTGGAGTCTCAATTTTCATTCTGATTTAGAAAGAGTACCTATAAATTGATATTAAGAAGAACAATCTTAAGAAGAAATGGATATTAAGAAGAAAAAAACGGCAAAGGACACTAAAAACAAAGTATGAATGCTCCTCAAACACATGAAAAAATGTCCAATCATACTCATAGAAAGAAAAATGCAACCCACCAACACACTACGCTAAGATCTCATTTTTCTTTACCGCATTGGCTGAAAACATTCACAAGCTTGGTTGTACAGTCTTTTGGAGAGCTTTAGGGAAACAGACACTTACACATTGCTGGTGGGATTGCAGTATGATACAACTTGTATGGAGAGAAATCTGCTGATATCTAATGAAATTAAATACATTTTCCATTTGGCCCAATAATCCTGATTCTCAGAATCTATTGTAAAGATATACCCACATAGATAGAGTAACATATGTATAAGGTGATCTACTGTGAAACTATTTGTAATAGCAAAATACTGAAAGCAATCTAAATGTCTATTAACAAGGGTACTAGTTAAACAAACTATGATAGGATCTCACAATGGCTTAATAAAGAATTAGGATGATTTTTATATACTCATAAGGGAAGATTTCCAGGAAATATTTTTTAGGTGAAAAAAGCAAAGTCCAGAGTATTATATATACTATATTTTGTACTAAAAGTGTGGAGGGAATACAGATGTTTATATTTATTTGTATTTGCATAAAGAAGCACTAAATTCATAAATAAGGAATCATAAAAATACCTATGGGGCAGAGATCAACAGGGTAAAGGGGTCAGGAATGGGTGTAACATTTGTCTGTGGATACCTTTTTGTGTAGCTTTGACTTTGGAATCCAAAAATCCAATTCTCTTTAAAAAAATAAATAAAAACAAAAAGTACTTTGATAGAATCATCATCTGTCAACAAATCTACTCCATTTTCAAGGCCCCTCCAATGAATCAACCCACTTTTCGAAATTTTCTGACATTTACACCTTCTCTAATGACTGCAACTGGAAGAGCTAATTCCTCCACCACATTCTCCAAGCACTTGTTTTGTATGGTTGGCTTATCAGGTGCTTTTCACTCCTTGATCATCAGGGGTTGATCTTGACACTGACACACTTGAAAGGCAAGAGGGCAGTGAAACGGGATGATGGACAAGCTGGGGGCAGGCTCCCCCGCCTCGAGGACACAGCGTGATTGATAATCAAAGACGGAATAAACAGAGAGGGACGCCAAGCCAGTGTCTGGAAGTGTGATCACTCCCCCAGCCTTGCCTCACTTCACAAAGTGGCAGGGTCTGAAGAAGGCAGCTGCCAGGCACTGTCACTACTGATGGAAGAAAGGAGGAGTTGGGGCAAAGGGTCAAATTTTCAGGTGTTCCTGAGGAAAAGTGACACTCTATATTGTTATGGAGCCTATGGGGCTTGTCCATAAAGAACAATTCTCTTCAACAGGATCAAAGACAGAAAGAGAATATTAGGCTGAAATGGAGTCTATCATTTTCACCTATCAAAGGTATTTTAGAAATGCACCCATGAATTCTTTATTCATGGGACTATGGAATCACTTTCTTTCCTGTTGTCATGTTCCATCCATGAGCCCATCAACTTCCCCACCTCCTTTCTCATCAATTACCCTTAGAGTCTTCTTCCTTCAAAGGAGGCCATCAAAGAACTTCCTTTGCCCCATAAAAATGTCCGTATGTTCTGGCCCTTAAAATCCGGTGATTGACTATCAGTGTCAAATATTTTTCAGCCCTCTATTCTGCTAAGAAAGAAACATGTTTGCTGTGCTTTCCCCTCAGTTTCTCTTTTCAGTTCTGTAACAAAGTCTTAGGCCGGCAACTTCTTCCCATCTGCACACTTAGTCTGTAATTCCTCCTCTTGACATAGATACAAATTTTTCTACCCAATTGATATTTTAAATACCACTAACAATTGGGAATGCTTTAATGTACCATGTCTTTCTAAACTCTCATGTATAATATTATCTTGGATGAGAAAACCAGATGGGCTTATCCTGCATTGCAATTTGCTCAGGCATGAGTGACTTTCATTAGGCTAACGACTGAAATCTTAAGGTAAATTTCCTGGAATTTGTGGGTCCATCATTTATAGTTCAAATACACTTAGCAAGATGGACCAGCTGGTGAGTACAGCCCACAGTGTAGTTGGATGTGGGTCTCTGTTTTTGAGGCCCAGTAAAAGTCTGGAAGAGGAGAGACTACTTGATTTATTTTTAAGGAAAGTAAGGCCATCTGATAGATTTCCAGCTGAAAATTGGTCAAGGCTAGAGTTTGGTTCACTGAGCCCATGATGCATGCCAATTCCTGTTTTCCCATGGCTGGCTCCCAGTCTTGGCTGAAAGTTCTACGGCCTTTCCCATAAGGGTAAGCTGGGACATAACATGAGGAGAGAAAGGCCTTCCAGGAATTAAATGAGAAACAAAATAAAAGCCCCCCCCCCTCCAGATCAAGTCCAAACTGCCATTCAGTGAGAGGCAAACACCAATGCACAATACCTGATTTCCAATAGGGCAGGGGAAAAAAACCCTCAGTGCCTCTACAGCTCATATTTAATCCAGATGTCTAAAAAACAGCAGGATTAATGCTAAAAATTTGCCAAGGCAACACCAGATGCTTATAACAGTTGGGACCACATAGAGACTGAAGTAGAACATATAATGATTTTTCCAAACTTCTCTGAAATAAGGAATGAGGTTTCTTTGTGTAAGGGTTGGTGGGCAACACATTTGACACTGGAAACACCTGGTGGAGGAGGCCTTTTATCACCAGCCAGCACCAGCTTCTGCACTAGATTGAATACCTACTTCCTTTCTAGACATCTGGGCTGTAATTAAGCTCACTGGCTCTTGCTACTATTTAAAAATCCAGGAAGCTAATGGTTGAATCTCAGTTAAACACTAAATATGTGGCTTTGTAGTATTAGTCTTTTGGGCTTTGGTTTTATTACCAGGAGTAGTAATGCACCTTGTGACCTCGAAGGGCAGTCATGAGGGTTCACTGTTAACATTCTGTAATTAGCAGAAAGCAATTACAAGTCCCTTTTCATTATAGGTGCTCTAGTCCCTGTGACAGTTCGTTGATCTCCAGATGCCTGCCGGAAAAAATGGTGGTAATGATGACCACACCATAGTACTTATTATATGGCACATATTTATACACATTATCTTACTAAATCCTCACCATAGCCTGTGAAAGAGATATAATTATTTTCAAGGCTGAGGCTTAGGAAGTAACTTGCCCAAAGTCACACAAGAAATAAGTTGGGACTGTTGGTTTGAACTGGTCCGTTTGACTCTAGACCTTCTGTCGTATCTTCTGTTTGTATGTATGAGTATTGTTGTTTTGGTAAAGGACCTTGTTGTTGTTTTCTCTCCCAAACACACACTGCACAGGGATTAATGTCCACAAACCAATCACCAATCCACAATGATTTATGATGGGACATTGGAAAGGATGGCATTTATTTTCCTTTGGAGCTATCTCAGTGGAAGGTGAGTTAATAAAAAGAGAGAAGGCATAACTGAAATTCCATATCTGAATAAATTCTAGAGATCTGCTATACAATATTGTGCCTCTAGTTAAAAACACTATACCGTGCACTTAGAAATTAGTTAAGAAGTTCAGTCTTCTGTTGTGTTTTAACCACAATTTAAAAAATATGATTTAGAAGCCAGACAATATTCAAACCAAATGACATTCTCATGACATAATTATGACTACTATGTGTTCTGTTACATCAAGATCACATGACAGAAAAATCTGTGAGCTAATGTGTTATATATATTGAAGCTAACTGTTAACTAATGGGGAAAATGTGTTTTATATTCTTTCAGAGGAAATATATTTTATGAAAAATAGGCAGGATATGCACATGGTAAAATACGAAGGACTTTCATTATAGTTAAAATAAAAACTTTGAGAAGTCGAGAATACATGGAGGGTAAAAGTTTTTTTTTTTAAAGATAAAGCCCCAGAGATGTAATAATTATAAAAGAAACTGGGTGGGTCAGATCTGGGGCTTCTGACTTTGCGGCTGAACTACTCACAGTAAGTCTTGCAACATTCCCATGAGAATTGCAAGAAGTTAGACAGCTGCCCAGCACTGAGCTGTGCACCTCCTGAGCCTCACATGCACCATTAATATGAAAAATTGTGAAAACTCTACATTCAGCCAAATTCGTCTGCTCTCCAAAAGGACTTGGGTGCAGTTCAGTCCACACTTTCAGTGACTTTTCATTTAGCTGAACAGCGTCTCTCAGCCCTCCCCAGTCTTGCCAGAGTCAAGTGCTTCCAAGGGCCTGATAGGTCCCCATCTGTGAGTGAGTCACCTGCAGCATGAAGGCAGCAGGAAGATCAGATGGTATTAGTCACAGGCAAGAAGACTCCAGATCCAGAAGAAACTGTCTACATACTTTTCTGGCTGCCCCACCACTGTATTACCTCTCACATTTTTCTCTACCTTATTGATCTGCAAACCATAGAATTCTTGCATATTTATTTTTTCATTTTAAAGTGCCAAAAACCTACACCAGAACCATGTGGAACAGTTAACATAAGTAGGTAGGTAAGCTGACCTTTGTTACGACAAGGAAAGAGCCCTCTGAATATCTGAATTTTCCTCTTAATTTCCCACTGACCTCTCCCATAAAGTTTGTCCCACCTTACGTATGAGAAAAACAATAATGTAATTAAAATGTTTAAGAGAACCTAGCTGGAAGTGGTCGATTTTCATGGTGCTGTTGTTGACAGGGCCAAAGATGGTGATCACGGAGATTTTCCTGGTGGCCATCTTGCAGAAGCTTTCCAGATACTCATCTCGCTGTTGCACATACATGTTGTTCTCAACCTTAGGAGCGGTGATCAGCTAAAGGCAGGCGGAGGCAAGCAAATATTAATTCACAGTGATGGTTGTACACAGAGGCAAAATCCAAAGGGAACATTTGGAATAGAGGGCTGGCAGTGACTGGCACTAAAGTCAACTAAAGCGCTCCCCTGGACACTTAGCATAGTTAGGGCCAAAACAGGCCATTCGGAAAGGCCCTCTGTATTTCAATGGTTCCAGACACCTTAGAGTTTTCTATTCCCACCAGTTATCTTTATCACCAGTCTCCATGTGCCTTAGTTTTCTCATCTGTGAACTCTGCACAGGAATACTTGTTTTGCAAGGCTGTTACGAGCATTACATGAATGCTTGACATGTCATGATTGTTAATAAATGCTATCTCCTTTCCTTCCTTTTGGTCTTCATAATCCCAATTGGCAGCTCACACATTAGTAAGTTCAGTGGTTTTTACTCTTTTGTGTCATGTCCCATAGGGTTGAGAGAGCTTCATAACCAGGCCTGGGGCACTACGGAACATTCAATGACTCAGTATCTTTAGTAGGCAACTTGCAGAAAGTTTTTAGGATGGCCTTTTCGCCTATGTTTTGTCACACTGGGCCCATACAGAGCTTGTGGCAGACTTCTCTGACATTCGAATCCCCCAACAGGATGGATTTTTACTGTTTCATTTCAGCCTTCTTTCTAATTCAGACCTGGTATTTTTCACCTAACTCCTTGTGTCTTTCAAGCTCACTTTGAACCCCTGAGTTCTGGGGAAAAAAAGAGGAAAAATAGAGCAAAAGAAAGAGATGCTGTAGTCAGTGGAGCCATCTGGGACAACATATGTTGTAATTTTGTAGAAAAAGAGAATATCCTTATTTTTAGGGCTCCTGTTGAATGCTCTAAGAATGTCTCAATGCTCCTATCTAAGTGGATATAAAAGCTTTTCTCCTTCCTTGATTATTTTTGTGGCCTTTTCCTGAGCCTTCTCCAATTCTACCACATTTTTCATGAGCAGAAACCAGAACTGTATACCTCACTCCACAAGTGAGTGGGGTGGTGGTGTTCACCCTGCCCACTGATGTGAAATTTCATTCTGAGGATGACCAGGTCTTTGTTGAGCTCTTTGACCCCCCATACCTCACTAGGCTGGTGTCTGCAGTGAAGGCTGTCTATTGATCTTTTGCTAACTGGTCACTTAGCTTAGAGACCAGCCTCTATACACATTTCTCGAACTTGACCACATTCAAATTTATCAGCCACTTTTCTTTTCTTTTTTTTTTTTTTTTTTTGGTATTTCCTTTCCTTTCTTTTTCTTTTATTTTTTCAATATATGAAATTTATTGTCAAATTGGTTTCCATACAACACCCAGTGCTCATCCCAAAAGGTGCCCTCCTCAATACCCATCACCTACCCTCTCCTCCCTCCCAACCCCCATCAACCCTCAGTTTGTTCTCAGTTTTTAAGTCTCTTATGCTTTTATCAGCCACTTTGCTACTTGCCCATCTAAACTTACAAAATATTCCTGAAGTTTGTGACTATTAATTAGCTTGGCATTTTTCAGAAAGGAAGTCACCATGTTGCTAAACCTCATCCTCACACTTTATGAAAATGGTTATTAAATCTGCTCCCAGCTTGATATTGGTATTTATCTTTCTCTGTCACAGATGTGTTAATTGTTGCCTGTAGGCTTTCCCTTTTAAAGATTTCCTGTGTCTGCCAAATTCTATCACTCGTGGATATCAAAATGTGTGCAATAACACTTTTGAGTGGAACATTAACAAAGATTTTTCTGGGATTAAATTTTTTTCCCCTCAGGTTGTTATTTACTTTAAGTAGTCGTGATTTTGTTTATTTTTGATTTCATGTTTATATGCCTGTTCAGACAGACAGGGTTGGGTAGAAAATGCTTATTTTAGAAATGTAATTTCCCAAAGGAAAAATAGTATTTCCCCAAATGTATTCCTTGATTCATACTCAGCCTTAAAAAAAGATTTAAAGTGGCTATAAAAAATACACGGTGATGATATTTTTGCTTTGTTTGTTAGTTTTTAATTAGCTTTATGATATTTGAAAGCATTTCTTCAGCTTTGGTGGTGGCCCAAATCTTGGAGTTTTATTTTCAGTTGGTATGTTTTAGGTTTTTCTTTCTGGCCATTCTTTGCTCACGAACACACTATTTTAAAATAAATGAATGTTTACGTGAAAACACAAAACCGTCAAAAACAAGGGTAAGTTCTACTGGTAATGATCTTGGATTCCTTTTTCTATATTTAGAATATATTTAGAGGAGTGCCCATGTGCTAGATGACTGATAGTTACCTGCCACTGTAACTTCAAATCCATACATTTCATTCTTGACATATTTTGCCATGAACCATTACAGTCTATGATATGACATGACATGACAGGATTTCCAGATTCCTCAAAACTACTTCTGGTCCCTTTGTCCTTCTTGTGCATAACTGGGGTTTGCAGACAATATAGAATCTGGTACAGAACCTCATCCTCCCCTGCCTGGCAGTTTTTCTCGGTACCTCTGAACACCACAGCCTGAGGCCATTGGATACCCAGTGGGAATCCAACAGAGGTAGATAAAGAGCCCTGATGTTTATTTGCATCTCAGGACCTATGCCCAGGGATGCCTTAACCCACCAGTGAGGTGACATTTATTTTGCATGACTCATTTCCTCCCTCCTTCGGCAACCTGGCCCCAGGCTCTCTCTTGCTAACCTTTCCTCTTATTCCTCCCTTACATGACCTCTTCACTCTTCAGCCAGACTGCTCTCAATGGTGAAATGAAAGGAATCTGGGCAGAGTGGCACAGAGAAAGGGTGTCTGCAGCCAAAGCAGGAGGGCCTGAATTTTCTCCTAGTTCAACCGTTGGCTACCTTCCAGCCTCAACAAGACCACTTAAACCTTATGAACCTTACCTTCTGCATCTTTATAACAGAACAACTCTGCCACTCATCAAGTAGTGAAAATCAAGAAAAAAATTCTATCTATCTATCTATCTATCTATCTATCTATCTATCTATCTATCGGCTGTGTGCACACAAACACCATACGTGTATGTTGCCTCTGAAGAGTTCACTCTCATTCCTTCCTCTGCCTTGGCCCCTATCACTCTTTCCACCCAGAAAGCTCTCCCCTCCCCTCCCCCTTATCCACATCTCATGTAGTCTTCAAATGCACATTAATGCCTTTACTGGCCCACAATGGCCACTTTCTTCTTTTAATTGCTCTTCAGATGCAGGCCCACATTTCTCAGGTCCCACAGATTACTCCAGCCAGAGGAGAGGAAGTGGTCCCCTGCTGAGGAATGTCTAGATGCAGCCTGCAAACCAGCTGATAAAGACACTCCTCCCCCCCCACCCCCATTTAATCTGCTCCTCGAGTTTGTATCAGAGGAGGCTGATCATGTGAACATATTTTGGCGACTCTTTCTCTGTATACTGACACCTCCAGCCCATTCACTGTTCAGTTCGGCAGTATTTCCAACGGTATTTAAAATGGTAACCGTGTCCAGTCCCCTCTTCCTAAAAAGAGCATCCTAGAACTTTTTGGTAAACATTATTGTCTGACACTTGCCCTCGTTCCAGTTTGGTGGTGATAAATCAGGGCATGTGTCATGAATAGAGAATTGTGTTGTGTTCTTTTTTACATTTCTGTTTCCAACTGGTGTGTTGGCACAAGGAGCCTCAGAATGTCATGAAGCCAGTTTGCATAAGTAAAGGGAGCAAACAGGAATGGGAGGATGCCAGAGGGAAGATATTTTAAGTCTCAGCTTCTTCTAAGTGCTGCGCTAGGATCAAAACACGAGATTTTTACAGGATTCTGAAAAATGACATTCAAGCTAGTCATCTCAGTAAAGCAGAGCTTTGTATCCCTTTCTAAAATTAAACCAAATAAGTGGCTTGTTGTCCCAATACCCAGATTTCTGAGGTAAGGCTAAAAGTGTGAACCCAGTTGCATTAGAAGAGATTCAGTCTCCAAAGAGTACTTAAACTTGATCTCGAGTCTATGCAGTCCCACATTATGAGGCCTCTTGCTAATTGACAAGTAGGGACATCTCGGGGCACAAAGTGGTGGCTTTAGAGCTTGGCTCCACATAGTTCCAATGTTTTCATGATAAAAGGCTTAACTGTGTTCTTACGTTGTCAATCCCAAACTGACACCAACCAGTCTGAGGGATTAGGTTAACAGGGATTCAGTCTATTGTTCTCCACTGACTGAGGGCCAGGAAAGCCAGAGAGCTAAGGTACAGAGAATTACCTGGGTATTAAAGGCGGAAACTCTACATTGTTGCTTAGCAAAAAAAATGTTGGCAATTGATATACCTGGCTGTTTACCTGAGTAATTTAAGGTTGAAAGTGAATTTTAAAACATCTGTATTGATTAACAGGATGAATCCTTAGTTTCCCCCTCACTTTACTGCTTATGCCCACTAGAAGCTCACACCCGTAGGAAGGCAGAACAGAGGGAGAGGCTGGAATGTGAGCTTTAAAATCAAACAGGCCCGGGTGCCTGGGTGGCTCAGTCAGTTAAGCATTCAACTTTGGCTCAGGTCAAGATCTCACAGTTGGTGGGTTTGAGCCCCGCAACCAGCTCTGTGCTGACAGTGCGGAGCCTGCTTGATTTTTTTTCTCCCTCTCTCTCTCTGCCCCTCCCTGACTCATGTTTTTTCTCTCTCTCTCAAAATAAATAAATAAACTTAAGAAAAATCAAACAGACCCGAGTTCTAACTCTGACTCTGCCACATATTAGCTGCACACCTTGGGAAACTTCTCAACCTCTCTGAGCTTCTTTTCTTGGCTGTATGGTAGAGTTAATCAGTCCTTTCTCATGGGGTTGTTGTGAAAATTAAACCACAAGGTTTTGGTGAAGCACCTTACGTTGCCAAAGGATGTGCCCTTTTCTGTTCACAGGCTGACAGGCAGGGGCTTGGAAGGACTGACCTCTGGCCTCAGAGTAGGAAACCTGTTTTTACTCGCAGCTCCTTTGAAGGTCCCTACTATGATGTTCACTCATACCACTGCAGCCACCGTTTCTCTAAAAAATTGGATAAGGAGTGATTACATGATGTTTTCACATCTAAAGAATGATATAAATAAGTGTAAAAGCACTAGGTCTTTATGATAAATTGTAGTTGGGCACCAGGTTACGGAAAAACTGGAAAGATGAGCTCAAAGTCCTGCGTGATTTCTGGGAGTGACACCTTATTTCAGTCCGAGCACACTGGGTTAGGTTGAGGCCAGTTGGAGGTATATGCCGTCAGCCGTCTTTAACAACTCAGAGCGTGCTGAGCCTTAGTGAATATTAATTGAATCACTGAACCTCCCGAGTAACATCGGTGTGTCGAATGGGAAAAATGAGTAGAAAAAGACAAATGGCACCAACAAGCCCTTTCGCCCAGAAACACAAGTCTCCTCTCTGCCTGGTGAAATGGAATTTCTTTTCTCCCCATCTTTTGCTATTTTGTCACGTTTATTTCATCTTGTCTTTTCTCGCCCATTCCTATTTTAGATATTAGCTCTTCAGAACACACACTTCTGATAGGATCATCAGCTGGGCACATGTGGGATGGCAAGATTGAACTGCCTCCTCTTGCTACTTTCTTTCTAATAACAAACCTGGTTCGTTCACCAGCCCCAAAGAGCAACACTGCCGTGAGCAATCCCAGCTGGTTTCTGTTTTGCCTCACATGACATCAGCACAAACTGTCGCTTGATTTTCATTTGCTAGAAATTTATGATCAGGGATACTGTTTAAAGCAGAAAATAGCCAGCTGGACTTTCAAATCCCTGACTAAGGGAGTAGAGAGAAAGGGGGAGAAATGAAAGGCATGACTAATATCAGGGATAGAGTATGAAAACCTCTTTCTTTTGACTCAGAAACCAGGGGCAATGGCAGTATTTGCCAGCCGGGTGCACAATTACAATCCTGACATTTTACCCAGGATTACTTCTCCCCTGCTTGAACCCTGCCCACGAGGAACACTTCGCCTGCCCTGTTGGCTAAATGGCCAGGGTCGGGTGATGTGCTTTCACAGGCTGGACTAAGTGCTGTGTACTCAGGAGGAGCACACGACCAATGCTTGCCCATGCCCCAAAGACAGCAGTTGACTCCCTTGGGTTCTCTAATAAACATTTAAGTCCCAGGTAATTCTTCTCTGAAATAGTGATTCTTTGGTTCTGACTAAAATATTCTCATTTAAATTTATGTCCTCTGAAAATAACCAAGTAGCTGTTAAAGTACTCTAGCAGACAGCATATCCTCTACTAGCTAATTTATATACTTTAAGGCTCAGTTAAAAATGAGTAAAATATACCAAAAAAAAAAAAAACCCACATAACAACACACATACACACACCACACAAACCTGTACAATCAATGAAAACTTACGTTTTGTTCTAATACATAGGTACACTATTGTGGAACAGCTAAGAGAATTTTGGGACATGTCTCGCCCATGATAAACACCACCAGGGACTCTGCTCAAATGCGTCTTTCAGCTTTTTTGAAACCACTAAAGATGAATGGACACCAGAGTCCCGCTGCTCAGATTCTTAATCCATTAATGACCAATTAATCCATCATTAGTCTGGAAAAACTAAAAGCCCCTTTGAGAGATGCCTTGAGAGAAGAGTGCCTGTCTCCTTTGGTGGGGATAATGCAAGGTGCAGAGTCACCTTGTGCCTTCGGTAGGAAAGATGCTGTCCTCGGTGGCATGAGAGGTCTCCTTCCCACCTGGGTATCTGAAAAAACTCATCACTGACCCACATTGCCCAACATTAATTTCTGATCCTTTTCTCTGAAGTGATTGTATGGTACCTTCTCCTCCTTGACAGCTTGGAGTAAAATGACAGTATTAAGAAGGGGTAGAAATCTTGGAAGGGCCCTGAAAGAAGGGGCTAGGAGACGTGGAGAGGGGAAGGAGCCATTCTCACACAGCTGATGACAACTGCCCTTACATTTAGGATGGGATTCATTTCTGTCCAAAGGCTTCCTTGGATTTGACTAGATTCTTTTACCATTCTTTGGATGGAGGCAAGTAATGGCCAAAAGAGAGAGCTCCTGAGATGGACCTACAGCTTGCTCAACATCAGTGGCTTCAGAAACACCCACAAAGTAGGAGAAAGAGCTGCTTGTCTCCTTACACACACACACACACACACACACACACACACACACACTCACACACACATTCATTTGACAGGGGCTCAGGAGAAACTGACATCTGTCTCTAGGGTATTGGAAATTCGAACAATCAACCCAGTTCCTCACACTCTACCTTTTTGGCCTCTTACTGGAAGCTGGGCAGTGACGAGGGAGGCAATCTTTAAGGGGAGAAGACTTCAGCTGGTTTTAAAGTATTTGTGAGGGTCACACCAACAAGGACCCTCCCCCACTCCCAGTCACACTCACTCCCCACCCAGGCTGCCTTACTTTCCTTTTTGAGGCTTCCATGTGTTGATACAGACCTAATTAGGGGGAAAAGGAAAAACTTTACCAATTCCCCACACACATGCGTCTAGTTCCTAAGCTCATGAAGAGATAAGTCCTTTTCCTAAGTTGTCACCAGAGTCAAAGCATGCCATTTTAGGAACTATACCCAGAACTATCCCTTGAGAGAGAGCTAAGGGTGGGGGGTGGGCACTGACAGGTTTGGAAGAAGCTGAGCATAGGTGCCTCCCCAGGCACAAGGTCTGAAGTCCTCCGGCCATTGAGTCTGGACGTTAGGGCCAGGAATCTGTGTGGACAGAGGTTCACAGAGCACCGGCCTGGCCACCCTCCCTTGGCACACCTCCTGATCTTCTCCACACGGCCTGGGTTCAGCCACAGCCCGCCGTCTAGCAACATGATTTTAGGAAAAGAACAAAGCAAACATTAACGTGCCCTGCTTCGGCCCACAGAGCACTGCTGGGGAGATTACTTACAAGAAGTCGTCGTTTGCCTTCAAAGGACCCCAGCAGATCGGTCACGGACTTCCTGGGACTCTGAGCGAAGTGTTTTGCGGTGGGTTTCAGGTAGCCATGCTGCTCTGTTTCCCCTGCTTTTTTCTTCTTGCCCTTCTCTTTCTCCTGCCGGCTCTTTTTCTCAGCCTTATCCTTCTTCACTTGCTTTTCACTCTTGAGTAACTTGTCTGTTTTCTCGTTTTTCACCTTTTTTTTCTTCTCCTTCTCAGGTTTCTCCAGCTTTTCGTGCTTTTTGGATTCCTTTGCTTTCTGGGGGGGGATATTCCCCACCTGCAACTCGTCCTCCAGCTGAGAGGCAGTTGGCCTGCTGAGGTCGTATTTACTCTCGTACTCATTGCTAAGGATTTTGTCCTGGACTTTCTTTTTGGGAGGTTTCCCCTTCGCTGGCTTGTGAGGACCTGGCACCACGTTTGGGTCCCGGTGGCCGTGCTCCCGCCGGTCGGTGCGGTTGTCCCGGAGACGGCCCGCGCCCGCCCGCGTGCTGTGCTCCGAGGCGGTGGTGGGAGGGGCAGCCGTGAAGCTCTCCAAGCTGGTGGCCTTGCTGGGCCTCCTGGTGGCCTGCAGCCTCTCCCTGTGCTGCTCCTTCCTGGGCTGGGGGTAGAGATTCTCCGAGGCCCCGGGCTCCCTGGCCGTGGCCACCTCAGCAGTTGCTGGGGGCCGGTGGGCGTCCGAGGAGGGGTGCGCCCTGGGGGTCCAGGGCCTCTGGGTGGTGGGAAAGGCCGTGGTGGTTGTCGGTCTCGCAGCCGCGGTGACCACCCGAGAGGTGGCCCGGGTCACTGTTGGCACTGCAGCAGGAGACAGGGTGGTGGCGGCCCTTCGGGTTGGAGGAGCGGGGGGAGCAGCGGCCGTGGCGGTGGCCGGCTTCCTGAACACCTTCCCCCGAGTCTCTCTGGTCGGCGGGACTTGTGCTCGCCTCTGGTCTTCTTTTCTCTTCTCACCGCTCAGGCCTGGCCTTCCGGCTCCTCCACCATGGTTCCCCTCCTCCACCACCTGGCCCTCTACCCCAGACGCCTTACATTTTTGGACAAAACCCTTCTGCCTGATTTTCTCTATCCGGCGGATGGGGCCCTGGTCGATGATCTCATACAGGGCCTCCAGCCTGACCGGATACGGGTAGCGCTCCTCCACCTGCAGCGTCTTCTTCAACAGCACCATGCCGAACTTGCCCTTCTCCAGCTTCAAGAAGCTCATGAGCTTTGGGACGAGGTTGGGGTCCAGGGGCTGCTCCAGGACGCGGCCCTCGCTGGTGATCCTGCGCACCTTGCCTCCTTCCTCGCCGGCCTGGTGGAACAGCACGATTTGCTGGATGTGCCTCTCGGCCAGCTCGCAGTACACATCGTCCTTCAGGAGGCTCATCATCAGGCGGTAGTAGCCTTCCGAGGCGTGCGGCGCCGAGATGACCCACACCCTGTTCTTCCCGGCGAAGCTGGCGAGGATGTTGGGAGAGCTGGACCCAGAGGGGAAGCGCAACACTCTGGAACGGGCTGAGGACCCCTCATCTCGGATCATGTCACGCGGAGAGCTCGGGGCTCCTGGTCTCTGCTTCGGTCTCGCCGGGGCTCCACTGCCGCGCGGCCGGGCTGGCGGGGCTGTTGCGGGGGCCACCCTCAACACGGGCACACTCCTCCTTCTTTGGAGAGGCGGAAGCTTTGGTTCTTCCACAGTGGTTCTCTCAAGTCCCTGAGCCTTCCCTGTGTGCCTCAGAAGCCGAGCTGGCCTTCTGTGGACGGGGGAGACCAGGGGCACCTTCCGCCCTCCGTGGCTCCCTCTATGCATGGCATGGAGGTGGGGTTCTGATCCGCACACCAGCCACATTGCCAGCAGCATGGTAACACTGAGTCCCATTCTCCATGTCATTGTGCAATCCACTTTGAAAGGCAGCGGGGTCAAAAGACAGAGGGGGGGGGAGGGGGAGTGAAAAAAAAGAAAGAAAGAAAGAAAAGAAAATCATTTAATTGCAAACAGAACTGGGCATTTTTTCTCTTTCTCTGTCTTGGCCAAGGGGTGGGGGAAGGGATGGTGAGAGAAGAAGGAAGGAGGTCAGGGAATGGAAAATAGGATGAGATCCTGTTGCTTTTAAACCCCTGCAATTTGTTAGTGCTTAACAGAGACAGTTCCATTAAGCAGGAAACCCAGCTCAGTTCCCCCATTCAGCCTGCGTGCACCGTTTCCACGGGCTCTCTGATGCTCCAGAGAAAAGGCACACTGAGCACGTTAATGATGACAACATTCCTATTTCATTTCTTCAAATAAGCAACAAAGAAACAAACAAACACACCAAAGACAGAAAAGATTACACACTTACATGGTGGCTCATGGAGATGGAATGCAGAGGGTTTAAAAGGCAATCCGAAGTGTGGTCCCAGGACAGTTTTCTAGATGAAATACTTTTCCTCCCAAGCCTCTTTCTCCTTTGCAGGCTGAGCGGTACAAAGGGGGGTGTGCTGCAACTCCAGCTCCCAAAGGCGCCACCGACCCACAGCCTGTCCTGACCTGAGGGCTGAGCTGCTTTCTTCTTTCCTCTGGCTGTCTTTTCACCTTCTTGACAAGTAGGATGAGGTGAAAGGAGCTGTCCTTGTAAGTCTTTGCTTCTCCATTTGTCTGTAGTTTCTGCTCGGTCTTGTGTGTCTGTGTGTGCCAGTCCCCTGTGCCGACAACACAGGGCGCCCCTGGAAGTGGAGTCCCAGCTAGTCCTGAATCTTGCTCTCTCTTTAGAGTTCCAGGATCCTTCTTATCACCCTTTCCCCCACAGTCTGGCTTAGTCCCTTTGTTTCCAAGCGTAAAAGCACTGGGATTAATATGTTTTCCAGGCTGAGGGAAAACACAGGAATGTGATGTTGAAAAAGACTTTTTTTTTTTCTTTTCCTGCGCTTCTCTCCTCCCTTTATTTCTCCCCACCTTTTTTTTTTTTTTCCTCCTCTTTTCCTTCTCCTTTTCTTCTTCCTCTTGCCTGGACTCGGTCCCAGAAATGCCAGGACAACCTCAGTTTTGATCCAAACCAAACTCAAACAACAGCAGCCGCTGGAAATCAAGGAAACTTCACTAAGAATTTAACAGATCAGCAAAACACCACCTCCTTCTCACTTCAGCACGTTGAGAGTGGACTCTCGGTGGGGAAGGGGAGGGCTGCTCTTTGGGGTGGGGGAGAGTTTTGAAACACTACCCATCATCATAAATCACTTTAGAATAGGATGGCTGAGGACTTAACCCCTTCCTTGCCAGGAAGGATAGTTTCCCTTCCTGTCTATACTCACATTGTACTTTGGAAAGGGAAAATTCTCAGATTTCTGCATCTGGCTGCTTGGCTTTCCTAGAGACAGATATTCGTTTGGCTCAGGGTGCTTAGCTGCACATCCACAGACAGTATATATATTTATAGTTCCATGTGTATATTTTTATCTCTTTCTCCCTGTTTCATGTGTTTAGTTTGAGGTTGGAAAAGCCCGTGGAAAACATGACTGGGTTGTTTTTATTTTATGCTAATTGGGGATCATATTACTGAGTTCTTGTTCCTAGTTTTCTCTTTGGCATGGAAGGAAGCTGGTAAAAGGTTAGAAATGTAAGCAATGGCTGCTGTTCTCCTGAGATTGTGATTGGTCATTACATCAGGAGAAGGGCATTATGATCTCTAGTTCTGGGCTCTGGCTAGAGACGCTAGGCTAAGAGAGAGCTTCCTCAGAGAACATGATCGTGTGTCTGGGGGTGTGGGGGGGGATGTAGTGCAGTATTGTGCTCCCAGAGGCTTCTGCTCTCTGGAGGGTTTTAGGCAATCCCTAGAAGTTGTCATATCAGGTTCCAAAGGAGAGACTGAGACAGTTCTGTGCATCCACCTCCTGGACCTGCCAGGGGGATTTAGCTCTTGGTGGTGAGAGAAGGCGCCTCGGGGTATACAGATATTTAGCCCAGTCTCTGAAAGAGCACCATTCAATCGGGATTAACGGCCGTAGACAGTGGTGAACCAGGATTCTCAGAAGCCTCCTTCAAGCTAGGTCGTGTTAATGGTTACCCTCACTGGTTCCTAATTGCCACCCCCTTGATCAGTCCCGTCTCCAACTGGTCACATTTACCTTTCCTTCACACAAACTCCCAGCACTGAATTAAAGACCTGTAGGGGGTTGAATGTAGGGTTCTCAGCCCACAGCTTCAAGACCAAGGTGTGCCAAGAGGGAAGGCTCTCCTGTGAAGCCCTTTCTGACACTTGTGAGTACAGTAACAAAGGTGAACTTCAGACAGAGACTCTGTATCTACTGGGGTCAGGGATGACTCCCCCTTTCATGGGATTCACCTGTTAAGTTGATCAAATAAATGCCTCTGCTAAGTTGGAAGTCCTAGATGTTATTTTCTTTCTTACATCATAATGTGTTCCACATCTATCCCTTACTGATCTTTCTTCTTTCCTTCTCTTTTACTTTTGTCTTTTCCCTACTCATAACACTACCATTTATTGTGCATTTTCACATGCATCCCTGGGCCTGGTGCTTTTGTATCTTCCTTTATCTAACCCTCATAGCATCCCTACAAGGTAGGGGGGATGACCCCCATTTTACAGATGAACAAATTGAAGCTTAGTAAGTTTAAATAAATTTCTCAACATCACACGAATGGTAGGTGGTAGCTCTGAAATTTGAACCCAGATTTAGAAGTATCTACCCAGCATTATGCTATCCTGTCTCCCTCTTTCATTTTCTCCCCATGCTTTCTCTTTTTTCCTCTTCCTTCCTTTTTGTGTTTCTCATATTCAGAGAGAAGTAGTATTTGTTTTCTCAGCCAGAGTACTTACAATTTTAGAGTGCTACTTTCTGGAATAACTAACAGTGCTTCTTGACTTTCTTAATAGGTTCTCAAAGTCTTTTATCCTCTTCCTTAAACATCCCATGCCTTTCAGCAACCTCCTAACGATGTGTACCACATTTGCCCCCTGTGCACTGGTAAAGTTGAAATACAGTCAGTTTTGCCATAGGGAATTGACCCAGAGGGGAAGCCAACCCAACCCCGAGCTGTGTGTGTGTCTTCGTGGGGCTTTCTTCCCTTCTGTGAGCTCCACTAGATGGCGCGCGAACCACGTAGGTGGAGGAGTACCGACTCCGTGCCTCCCCAGAGCTATCTGCCCCCCCACATTCCCGCACAGACGCACTGCCAGAGTGGGGCTTCTCCTGCCTGTTTGGAAGTTTTCTTTTTTTTTTTTTAATTTTTTTTTCAACGTTTATTTAGGGGACAGAGAGAGACAGAGCATGAACGGGGAAGGGGCAGAGAGAGAGGGAGACACAGAATGGGAAGCAGGCTCCAGGCTCTGAGCCATCAGCCCAGAGCCCGACGCGGGGCTCGAACTCACGGACCGCGATATCGTGACCTGGCTGAAGTCGGACGCTTAACCGACTGCGCCACCCAGGCGCCCCTGTTAGGAAGTTTTCAAACTCAATACCTAAAGCCTTCCCTGAGACCTTAAGAGTCCGGGGAGCACATACTTAGTAAAAGCAATTAGGAAACAAGTGAGAATCCACAGCTTTCTGGAGAATCGTGTACTGATACATGGTTTGCAAAGATTCTCAATTTCTAGTCCAAGATTTAAGAGCTCTGTGTTAAAAAGTCTTCCACAGAGATATTTCCATTTTTCTATAACCTAAAAAAGAAACAGTGACCCATTAACTGAGAAGAGAGATTTGAAAGAGATGGATGCTGAGGCAGACGGGGGTAAAAGGAATACAAGTTTAAAGTGGACTTTAGAAATGCTAGTTTGGGAATTCACTGTGTTGAAACTGCCCGACACCCGTTGCACAGTAATTTGGAGGGAGGAAAGGAAATGAATGAGCAAAACAGAATGGCTTTGGAGACACAGGGTTGGGAGTAGTGTTTTGATGAATGTGGGAGTGAATGTAAGGAGGCATCCAGAAGAAGGTGTGCTAACTGGTCAGACCCACACTGACCTAAAGCTTCAGCAACCTGGGACCAAGACTTGGGAAATAGCAGAGCTGTTCTATCACATCTTTGCGTCAGAGGCACGGAATGGCGCGTTGAGGTTACTGCTGGGTGTTTTTCGTTTTTATTTGCAGACCGGAATCAAATATTCAGTCTTAAGAATGAAGACCGCATTTGTGTCTTTCAGAATGCAAAGGAATTCTCCTCTTTCTCAGTATTCAAAGGGTAGGACAATGAAAGAAATAAACAGCAGGGTCCAGGGGAAAGCCAGGGATGTGTTAATTCAGGATGCTGCCAGTCCAGAGAGGCTCTGAGACAGGGTAATTCCCAACAAAGAAACACTCTAAAATTGTCCCTGGAATGTCAACAGGGTCACATGTTTCATCCAAAATTGATGAATATGTGTATTTAAAAAAGTAAAATAAAAATAATTATTTGATAAGATAATGTCCCAAACTATTGGGAAACGGTTATTAATATTCTTTTTATTCATTTTTTTTAAATTGCTTTAGAGTTTGTTGTGGGAGACTTAAAGGCACTTTTTTTCCCCAAGCGGAAGGTTATTTAATTAAGAGAATGTTGAACTCCTAATAAGAACAAGTAGAAAGATCTTGCTATTAAGGAAGATTAAGGAAGATTAAGGAAATATGTGAATCACCTAATGGCTCATTTTAAATCTTTGAGGTCAATGATTTGAAATTTAGGTCCATATTGATTGTCATTCTGTCTGTGCAAGAGGTGTAAATTTGTGGGCATATCAATTTGCTGCTTGGGAAGGGATAGACAGTACCTTGTTAAAAGTCTTAACCATTGGCCATGTAATGCATGTAAAAGATTTCTAGCAATCAGGTTTAAAGAGGCAAATTCTAGTTATGCTGCTCTTCACACCTTTGTATATAGCGAAGAAGAGATCAGTGATCCATTTTTTTTTTCTCCCTTCTTTCAGCTGTTCTCTCAAATATTTGCCAAGAGTGTAGACTTTGTATCAGGAGTGATACAGGACCAGGCAGTCTCTTCCCCTTAGAAACTCACAGCCCGTTGGAAAAGATAAACAATTTTCAATTATACTTGCACAGCAATACCACCAACTTCCTCTTCGTGTAAAGATTCAGTGCTGACTATGGCTACAGCCAATATGCACAGAGTCCATTCCTGTTGGAAACTTTGCTCCTTCGGTTCCCCCAGAAAGAGGCTTCCCATGGCAGCCACTGGAAAATCTTGCTTGGTATGTTCCATTGGCTCTAGAGTCCCCTAGAGTCTACAAAATACTAGATACTCTGTGTGGCAGGAGGTGCTGGATTGCCTGACCGCCCTTTCATCCTCGTTTTCCAGTCCCCATCTTAGTTCTGTCTTCTGCACTGGCTCTGCTAAGATTGCCCCATCTTTCACTTGTAATTTCTCTATACTGTGCCTGCACTCTGGGTTTTGATCACATCACTCAGGATACCACCTTACATAAGGAGGGGCTAACCAAGAGGATGGCAATGCACTCATTCAACAGATATTTATTCAATGCCAGGTATTGCTCTGGTCACAAGAGGTATAGCAATGAGCACTCCCTGACCTCATGGAACCTATATGCTAGTGGTAGGAAACAGGCAATAAGGATATGAATAAATAAATAAATAAATAAACAAACCTGTACCCAGATAAGTGCTTGGAAGAGATTTTTTTTTAAAGAGAAGGGAGTAAAAGGTGATGAATGGAGCGTGGCCATTTTTAAATAGGGCTCGAGGATAATGGTCCTAAGGGAAGCTAGGGGAGCTAGTCACTCAAGTGTTGGGGGAGGGGAAGAACATTCTAAGCGGAGGGAACAGCAGGTACACAGGCGCTGAAGCAGACTCTTACACAAGTGTATCCCAGAAGAGCAATGTTTGAAGGCTTTTAAGCAAGGATGTCACAAGAACTGAACATATAATATGAAGTGATTACTAGGGGGCTACATGGCGAATAGACAATGGCAGCAGGGAGACCAGTTAGGAAGATACTGCGCTAGAGCAAGTAGATGGTGTGGTAACTTAAATTAGGCTGCTAGTAGGAGTACAGGTGCAGAAAAATCACCCTCTCTGGCATATATTTAAAAAAAAATTTTTTTTAATGTTTATTTATTTTTGAGACAGAGAGAGACAGAGCATGAACGGGGGAGGGGCAGAGAGAGAGGGAGACACAGAATCTGAAACAGGCAGAGCACAATGTTTAAAAGATGAGGGGGTCAAGGTCATAGAGGAGGGGCAGCTGTAGGAGGAAGGCATTGTATTTGATAGATCGGTGCTGTTTTCCGCTGCCCCACAGCTTGAATCACATGTTGCCTCTGACCCTTTCTCTACAGGTCCTCACCTCACGTGTCCACATTCAGCCCATTTCTCAGTGTCAAGGTGCTGTACTCTGTCTTCTATACCATCCTCTGAGAAGCTCCAACACAAACCACTCTCCTCTCTCTGAGAAGGTATTCCATAGAACGTCACTCTTCTCATTGTTTTTTACTTTAAATATGGGCTCTTGTTCTTGCAAGCACATCTTTAAGCTCCTGAAAACCTGGAGTAGTCCTACACTTATTTTGCATCCTTCTTAGCACCCTGCATGTAGTTATGGCACAAAAATTGTACCAATATAATACAGTGAAAGGGAGAGACAGCAAGACTCCAGAAGGCAATCCAATGGTAACTTATCCCCTTGAAGTAGGAAAGAACAGAAGAAAATAATCTATAGTGCTAATGAACCAGAGGACCACTTTATCTCTATTTATTGAATAAGAATAGAAGAAACAGAAAACATTGAACTATATAAGTCATTAATTGAAACCTTATACTTGCATTGACTTATGGAATTGTGAAATTAAAGCAAAATTTTATGTGAAGTAATATAAATCTTCATTTTATTTGTTCATTCATTCATTCATTTATTCATTCAAAACTGTTTATGGAGCACCTTTTATGTGTCAAACATTATTCCAATGTTAGGAATACAGCAACATGCAAAAGTCTCTGCTCTCATGAAACTCACATTCTATTAAGTGAGAGATTCTATTCAGTTTTCTCAAGTAGAGAAAAATAATGTAGGGAAAAGTAGTAGCATATAAAGGAAGAAAGGTACTATTTAAGGTGGGGTGATCGGATATTACCAACTGCTAGCCTTATTGAAGTGGTTGTATGCTACACATAAAGGAATCTTTAGCATATCTTCAACTTGATCAATTCTTCAGCCTCTGAAGTTGGAATTGACTTTTAGTTATAGCCTGAAGATTCTAGAAGCCAAGTCTATTGAATAGTCTATTTGGTAGATGACCAAATTGTATATTTCTGGTTGGGGTCAAAATAATAGATGACTATAAAGAAGTAAGTTTTGGAGCACCTGGGAAGCTCATTCAGTTAAGTGTTTGACTCTTGACTTTGACTCAGGTCATGATCTCACAGTCTGTGAAATGGAGCCCTGTGTTGGGCTCTGCACTGAAAGTGTGGAGCCTGCTTGGGATTCTCTCTCCCTCTCTCTCTGCCCCTCCCCTGCTCTCTGTCTCTTTGTCTCTCTCTCAAAACAAATAAAGAAACATTAAAAAAAAAAAAGAAATGTTTTCTTCGTGCTTCATTAACTGGATTTGGAAGAAATATAAAAAAGGAATTTTAAAAATTCTCTGAGTGTCTGACATAGAATAAGTATTTCTTATGTGTTTCAATGAATAAATAATTGAAATATCACTATCTATAGTCTCCCAAGATGTTTGCTTTGAAGTCAATAATATGAATTTGGACTCCACTGTTTTCTAAAAAGTCACATTAGTTTCTAGTCACATCTCTGTTTAAAAATTATGTTGTTATGGCTTAAATATTTTTAACCAAAGTCTGTTGCAAAAAATTTCAGGATAAAGATCAAATACAATGTGGTCTTCAAAGTGAGTTAAAAAGTTCAAAGCAAAATTCATTCTGAATATGTTAACAGGTAACATTCCAAAGCTTTACATGTTATTTTTATTTAAAAGTTAAGTATGGAAAATAAAAGCGTGTGGTCCCTTTACAAGTAATTTGTAATGGTGGATTTTGACAGAAGTCTTGGCATAACTATGGGGAAAATTCAATCAGTGCAAATAAATGTTGGTAAGCAACTGCATCAAAAACAAGAGAAATGACTTAGATTCCCCTTTCACCCCCAAATTCCTGGTTGGAGAACAGTTCTTAGGTGGAGATGTATGAATGTATGAGTGTAAGGAGATTTGATACATTCATTGGATAAGATTTGTTTTGCCTATGAAAATGTAGTGCAAAATTTGAAGCCAAACAAAACTTAGATTCGAATCCCTGGTTCACTGCTAACTAACCATGTGATGTGGACAAGCTGTCAACCTCCCTGAACCCCAGTGTCTTCACCTATAAAAATGTGAAAGGCTATTTTTTATATAAATAATGGGGTTAATTTTTTTCTAATAATGATTTTATTAGAATGCTTTGTGGCTCAAATAACAGAAAATCCATAGCTAACTGCCGTAAACCACAGAGAATTTGTTAGCTCACACAAATAAAGTATCTCAAAGTAGGGCAATCTTCTGGGTTGATTTGCCCCAGGAGTTCTCAATTTTTTGTTTGTTTGTTCATTATGGTAACATATAGACAACATAACATTTACCATTGCTACGATTTTTAAGTGCACAGTTCAGTGGCATTAAATGCACTCACGGAGGGGCACCTGGGTGGCGCAGTCGGTTAAGCGTCCGACTTCAGCCAGGTCACGATCTCGCGGTCCGTGGGTTCGAGCCCCGCGTCAGGCTCTGGGCTGATGGCTCAGAGCCTGGAGCCTGTTTCTGATTCTGTGTCTCCCTCTCTCTCTGCCCCTCGCCCGTTCATGCTCTGTCTCTCTCTGTCCCAAAAATAAATAAACATTGAAAAAAAAAATTTTAAATGCACTCACGGTGTTGGGCAACCATCACCACCGTCCATCTTCAGAACTTTTTCATCTTCCCAAACTGCAACTCTACCCATTAAACAATAGCTTTCCGTTGCCCCTCTTTCCTCAGTCCTTGGAAACCACTATTTTACTTACTGACTCTATGAATTGAACTGTGGATGGCTTTTAATGTATGAGATGTGCCTACCACAATACTAATACTCAGCTAATCGGGGGGAACAGGGAATGGTGCCCACACAAGAACAGCCATAAACTCAGGCTTCTAGCCTAAGGCAAAGGGCTACTAGAACGATGTGGAAAGGAATTAAAGGGTCAGACAGAAATGCTAAGGACCAAACACAAAGAGAAATGGTTAAACACTGGAAGAGGACTCACATTATTTTGTGCCAATCTGTTGTGAAATCAGAAGCCAGAGTAGCCTGTACACTTTGTGTCTCCTGTTGGCTTCCACCTCTACAGCAGCAAAAGTCTTCTGGTTGGTTTTCTGGCCACCAGGTTCATCCTTCCAATCTATCCCATAAGTGGTTGTAACTATAATTTTCCTCAAGCATCAATATTTCATTTCTGCTGCAAATTCCTCCACAGTGAGCAGAGAACTTTAGTGAGAAAACTCAAGCCTCCCCTGGCCTACAAGTGAGCTGAAAAATAGGCACTTATTCTAGCAGTAACCACAGAAACCTGCTGATGGGCACTGATTCTAGCAGTATCAATGGAAATCTGCCAATGGTGTGAAATCGGATCAGGCTGGAGGCAGTCGTGAGACTGTATGGACTGCAGTATGATATCTGAGTGGAGCTTGGGACCCTGAAATTTCCTTTTGCAAATAAGGTTTTGAATTTTAACCAACAGATGAGTATGAAGGTGCCCTACATGGGCAAGAGGAATGCGTGACCTCATGGCCATGGTCTTCAGAAGAAAACCACTTGATGGTTTGAATATGAGCTGCACAAAATGCAAGTATTTATGAAACTCTCCAGACACATCTTACAGAGGACAGTAAATAGTCAATATCCCCATGTACGAAGGGACAGAAGAGCCCCAGAGCCTCTGCTTCCAATTAAAGACCAGTGCAGTTGCACTGGAAATTGAGCAGTGATTCCATTACTTAAGGGTTATAATTATAAAAAAGTATTCCTGAGTGTAAACTTGGAATAAGATGGAAATAATTTTATACTATGTTGGACCTAAATTAACCTGGCTATACTTAAAACTTAACAAGAGGAAAAAGGCAGTAAAGAAAATTATGCCTTTAATTTTATTTTTGGAAATAATTTATTTTATTTTTAAAATATTGTAGCTTCAATTTATCTTTAATTTAAACATTGTGTCAAAATAGATGGGCATTAAAACATGACACATGTACACCTGTCCATGGTAATATGTCTAAGTTACCAGGATTTCTGTATCAGTGAGTGGTTATAGTGAAAATACAAACAAAAAAATGTTTCAAATCCAGAGGTTATTTTTTTTTAATGTTTACTTATTTTTGAGAGATAGCATGCACAAGTGGGGAAGGGGCAGTGAGAGAGGAAGACAGAGGATCCAAAGTGGGCTCTGTGCTGACAGCAGAGAGCCCAATGAGAGACTCGAACTCATGAATTGTGAGATCATGACCTGAGCCGAAGTGGATGCTCATCCAACTGAACCACCCAGGCACCCCTAAATCCGGAGGTTATTTTTAAGAGTTTTTTTGAAAAACAAATATTTTATTATATATAAGTGTTTAATATTCACCCAGTTTATTGAAATGACACGATTACTTAGAGATTTGAAACTATTTGTTTTGTAGATATTCAGAGCATGACAGTCTAACAGATGCTTAAAAGAACAATTTCTTTTCTGTGTTTTCAACTGTAGTATAGCCAGCTAAATGTTCACCCAACTATTCAATTTACGTCCATGGAAAAAATAACCCAGTTGATGTTTTTTCTTCCCTTTCCCCACTGTGTTTTTCCAGCATCCTGACAGCTGAACTTTCACATGCCCAAATAGTAGATAAGATTTCAGCTTACTATAAGGAAAATGTTCTAAATACAAGAGCTGTTCAATCATGAAGAGAGATGCCTGGGGAGGCAGCACGCTCCCTACCGCACAAAGTGTTAAAATAAGGGCTCCTTAGCCAAGCATTTAAACATTAGGTAAGTGGCTAACCCAGGTGGATATTTAGCCTTGAAGACTCTGGGAGTCTATGGTTACTATAATGACCATGTATAAATTGAAGCAGTAATTTCCCTGGCTTGTTTTTTGGGGAAAAAAATTATGTGAAATACTTATGATCAGAATTGTTATCTAAAGACACGAGGTAGAGAAGCAAGTGTCATAATAACACAAAAGTAGTGGACTGTCCACTTACAAAGTTAGTTTCCAAACGTTCGTCTCCACATAACAACTTTGCCCATCAATTACCATCTTTATCTAACAAGAAATACTGAAGAACTACTCAAGCTCCATGCAGACATATTACTAAATGAATCTGGCAGAAGACAAAATCAACAAACATGAAAAAATGATTGGTACTTCATATGAAAATTATTTGGAAATAGGTCTTTCAGAAAATCAATTAAGCCATTTAAAAGTCATTGAATAGACTTAAAAGTGTGATCCTCATTGGGACTGTGCTATAAAAGTCCACTGTGAAGTGATGGGTACTAGGTCACGTTATGCAGTTTGGTTGGGAAATTTTACTCTCCCCCAAATCAAGGGCTGAGTCATTCATTCATCATCCAAAGAATGTAGTGCACATTTGCAATTATAACTCAATTGAAAACTAAAATGAAATAAACTATATGTTTTTTCTCTTAGATTTCAAGATAAGGTTGCAAACAAACTTTGAACTATTTGCTATGACATTTAGTACTTGTTGAGGTAGATTAATTTGGGTGGATTAATTTTCTTTCAGGATTAAATTTTTGTTGAACCATAAGGACTTCTTGTATTTTCAAAGGGAGCTCCTTAAAAGAATCTGAAAACAAACATATACAATGAGAGGCGCTGTATTAATAAAATTTAAGAAATTATTTAAACTTTTCCACCCTACACAAATCCATAGTAGAAATAGCGGAGGTATATCAACTTAAAAGGAAAAAGTCTAAGCCTGTTGTGTCATAAGCTTCTGTAGATGTCTAAGATAATTCGACTAATCAATTATACCAAAAAAAAAAAAAAAAACAGTTTATACAAGGCAGGAAGCATACCCTGGGATCTCTGTCACTGAATGCAATTATGGGTGACATTTTTAGGTGATTCAGCATACCAAGACTCAGGTGTTTGCTTCTAAACGAGGTCTATGCCAGCTCTGCCTGTGATGTCCGCTCCATGAATCATACCTCGGTCTCTTGAACTACTTCTAGTGTTTTGGGGTCTAGCACATAAGTCTGAGTGCCTATTGGAATCCATTTCCACTCTAAAAGTCCTCACAGGTATTATCTGGTTTTTAAAGTAAAATTAACTCTACCCCAAGTGAAATGCCAGGAAAAGTTGTCCTGGACATGCACAACCTCTCGTTTACTCAAAGCCAACTTGCTCCTTCCCTCACTACAGACTACTGCCCCAGGAGAGATCCAGGAGGTCAAGTAATCCTGATACTGAGATGGAGGTTCAAGTCTTCTCATAGTTGAGCTAGAAAGACTTTGGAGGCAGTTTGAGACAAGATAAGAGACACAAATATAGACTAGAGCCTCAAGACCAGTCCAAACAACCTGTTAAGACTTTTCTGGCATCTTCCTTGACCTTTACAGAGCTCATAATTTCACACCTTGGCTCTAAACACACTGGCCTTTGGACCAAGGCAGCAAGGTGAAGCTTTTGAAGAACTGGTCTTCAGGTGGTCTTCTCCACGGTAGGAGATTTCCACTTCCTTGCTCACCATTGGGAGAAAGGCTTAACCTCTGGCTGCCTCCCTTTCTTACATAATCTGTTCATCACAAGGCCCAACCCTAGCTGCTGGTTGCTTATTTGGGTGAAGAGAATTTTAAATCTTTTTAAATTCTTTAAAAGCTTATGTAGATGGCTTAGTGTCATTTTCTTCTATGTTGGTAAATTCATGCCAGTCATGTCAATTTAATGTGAAAGTTTTTGTATGAAGTAATAGTATTACCCTCTTGCTACTTATCTTGCTCCTACTCAATTAATTCTCCTTGCCTTGGGAATAGGAAGCTCAGCCCCATGTTTGCCCCTGGCTCTGAACAAACCCAGTGCAAGCTCTGAGAGCTCTGTGGGACATACCAAGACAGTGTCTCACACTCTCTGGAGTTCATCATGGAAATGTGATAAAGATTAGAAATATGCAGACCTTTCTCTGTGTCCGCCTTCCAAACACCCTGTGAGGGCTGGCAAAAAATGTTCTTATTCTCCAAATATTCGCTGGCATGTATTTGTGCAGTAAAATTATGTTTGGGGTTTGCAGTTGGACTTTTTAAATGAACATCTGTTATTCTCTTTCAGTCCAGAGGTTCTGAACCCAGCTGGGCAGGGCAGCTTGGCTCCCTCCACCACCTCTGCAGAGCCACACATGGAGCCTGTCATCTGTCAGCTGCTTGTTGATTGGCTGACCAGCTGCCACTCATCTCCCACAGCTGTTTTGGCCCTGAAAGGCTCTTGGGTGTGGAGGGAGGGGATCAGGGTCAGCTTGTTCTGTGCTCGTAGCCCCATGGGAGTTCCAGAAGCAGGGATATTTCATTAAGTTGCTCTGATCAGCCATTACTGAATGCTAAATTCACAACCCTGAGTGGGTGTGAAACAGGGTCCGGTGTGTACCTTTTAGAATGGTGAGTCATAGCAGCTTACTTTTTGGAGCAATTGTTTTTACCTCCTGGTGTCTCTCTCATCTATTTCGATGACATGAGATCATAGATAATGTGACCCATGCTAAGGCAAATGAGAAATGTGGTTGCAAAGAGTGCTTTGTTTTCAGCAAAGAAAAATGTTCTTTGGATCTATGAGTTCTATATTACTTGGAGAAGGAAGTTTATTTTTTTACCTGTCTCAGTACCATGAACTACAAGAATACATCAAGTTCCCTAGACCACTCTGACTCTGATGGCTTCAGGACCCTGGATTTCAAGACAAAATAAAAGACTTCAAAGCTCTCTCTCCAAGCCATTCAGCAAAATTATATCAATAGTCATAACACTCCTTCTGACATGCTGTTACAAGATGATTACTCTTCCTTACTCACAGCTCCAGTCATGTTATGATCTCACTCAAAGTGCTTTCATGGCTTGCAGCTGTCAAAAATACAGGTCATTACTCTATAGCTCGGTGTTCAAGGTCCTTTATGATCTGATTTCAAACTACTTGTCAAAACTCTTAATTGCCAACTACCGCCATTAACACTTCCTTCAATCTAGCCAAAATATAGCACATGATGTTTCTCTGTTGCCCCTTGTCCACCCACTTCTGTGCTTTTATTTATTCTGTTTCCTGATCTCCTCAAGTCCAGATACTCCCAGTCAAGGCCAGTTCAAATACACCTGCTCCATAAAGTCTTCCCTGAGCCTTCTCAATCAAGCCCACCTCTGCCCTCTCCAAATACCCAATTACTTTCTCCTCCCTCTCTCAAAGCACTTTTTAGGACTTTCTGCCCAGAATAAGAGCCCACAGTGCCCAGTTGTCCTACCTTCCCCCAGCACAGGCAGGCAAAACCTGTGTCCAGTTAATGTTTGTACTTGCCGTAGGGCCTTGCAAATATCAGGTGCATGGTCAACTTTTGTTATAAATACAGCAATGGACATTTGTAGAGAGCTTTATAATGTCCAAAGTGGATTCACATTCATTAATTCACTTGATTCTCATAAATGAAAGTACAAAGAACAGGTGTTCTTTTTATTACAAATGAGGAGAAAGGAAAGGGAACTAATTTTTAGCCAGAATTAACTTCTACTTATCAAACCATTATTTGTGTCGTTCTTATGTCTGCCTTTTCTGCCATATTAGAAACCCCATGAGAGCAGGAACTATGTCTGTTTTTTCACTGATGTATTTCCAGTGCTTGCACATTGCCAAACATAGTGTAAGAAAGCATTAAACATTGCTGAATGGAGTGAATACTACAAGATAAGCCGTAGACTGAATGTTTTGTGTATACTATTTTATTCTCACAGTTGGGGTCATCTCTTTTTTACAAGCAAGGAAATATAATCTCTAGGCCACACAGTGCTTGTGTGTGTAGCTGAAATTGAAACCCAGTTTTCATGATTACAGATATCATGTCTTTTCCATCACACCATCAACCTTCTATGAAGGGCCTTTGTCTTTCCTTTATTTGTTTTTCACTTTTAATTGCTTTATAATTCCATAAGAAGAAATTTTCAAGAATTACCTTAACTTTTAAATATTTATCTCTGTTAATTATAGATAACATAGTTACAAAATAGTGAATAAGTTAATAGTCATAGTTACAGAGTCCAACAGTATCATTGTGTGAGGGTAGATGGGGGTGCACTCTTGGAAGGGAGGAAATGATTTTCTAAGGACTTCTCTACCTCTACTGTAGTTTCCTGCTTTCTTTGAAATGAAAGAGCTGTTTTGATCTAAGAGTAAAAAATAATTAAGTTCCCATCACAATTTACTTTGTCCTAAATGATCCAGATGATCATAGTTATATTTATAGTTACATTTTGATCACTGTCTCTGAAGAGAGAAAATGAATATACACAGAGCAATCTCCTCATGTCAGGACTTATGTAGATGAATAATCTGACGAGTAGGTATTATTATTATCAATTTTTTACAGAGGAAGACATTATTTTTAAGAATGTCTTCTTTTTACATCTACTTAATTTGAAATGAAAAATGTATCTTTGAATTGTCCAAATCTTCTCCTTTTTCTTCATGTGAAATTTGGGGAAAGATTTTCTTCTGATTTAACCAAATTCTTCATATCTAAAGTCAAAAGGGGAACCTTTAACTTTGTAATTTTCTGAGTCCTCGTTCATAGTGTTTTCTTACTGTGGTTGGTGGTCAAGTCATTGGGCTTGATATGTCGTGTTTGGTTAACACAAGCATGCCACAATGAAAGTTAAATAATGCCCAATTATTATTATTATTATTATTATTATTATATTTTTAAATATGACTTATTGTCAAGTTAGCTAACATACAGTGTATACAGTGTGCTCTTGGTTTTGGGGGTGGATTCCCATGATTCATTGCTTATATACAACACCCAGTGTTCATCCCAACAAGTGCCCTCCTCAATGCCCGTCACTCATTTTCCTCTCTCCCCCGCTCCCTCCCCATCAACCCTCAGTTTGTTCTTTGTATTTAAGAGTCTCTTATGGTTTGCCTCCCTCTCTGTTTGAAACTATTTTTTCCCTTCCGTTCCACCATGGTCTTCTGTTAAGTTTCTCAAGTTCCACATATGAGTGAAAACGTATGGTATCTTTCTCTGACTTATTTCACTAGGCATAATACCCTCCATTTCCATCCACGTTGTTGCAAATGGCAGGATTCCATTCTTTCTCATTGCCAAGTAGTAGTCCATTATATATATAAACTACATCTTCTTTATCCATTCATCAGTTGATGAACATTTGGGCTCTTCCCATAATTTGGTTATTGTTGAAAGCACTGCTATAAACATTGGGGTGTGTGTGCCTCTATGAATCAGCACTCCTTTATCCTTTGGATAAATTCCTAATAGTGTTATTTATGGGTCATAGGGTAGTTCTATTTTTATTTTTTTGAGGAACCTGCTCACTTTTTTTCCAGAGCGACTGCACCAGTTTGCATTCCCACCAAAGTGCAAGAGGGTTTCTGTTTCTTCACATCCTCTCCAACATCTGCTGTTTCCTAAGTTGTTAATTTTAGCCGCTCTGACTGGTGTGAGGTGGTATCTCAATGTGGTTTTGATATGTATTTCCTTGATGATGAGTGATGTTGAGCATCTTTTCATGTGTCTGTTGGCCATCTGGATGTCTTCTTTGGAAAAGTGTGTATTCATATCTTCTGCCCATTTCTTCACTAGATTATTTGTTTTTTGGGTGTTGAGTTTGGTAAGTTCTTTATAGATTTTGGATACTAACCCTTTATTCGATATGTCATTTGCAAATATCTTCTCCAGTTCCATCCGTTGCCATTTAGTTCTGTTGATTGTTTCCTTTGCAGTGTAGAAGCTTTTTATCTTGATGAGGTCCCGATAGTTCATTTTTGTTTTTATTTCCCTTGCGTTTGGAGATGTGTTGAGCAAGAAACTGCTGTAGCCGAGGTCGAAGAGGTTGTTGCCTGTTTCCTCCTCTAGGGTTTTGATGGTTTCCTATCTCACATTAGGTCATTCATCCATTTTGAGTTTATTTTTGTGTATGGTGTACAGAAGTGGTCCAGTTTCATTCTTCTGCCTGTTGCTGTCCAGTTCTCCCAGGACCACTGGCTAAAGAGACTGTCTTTTTTCCATTGGGTACTCTTTCCTGCTTTGTTGAAGATTAGTTGGCCGTACATTTGTGGGTCTACTTCTGGGGTCTCTATTCTATTCTATTGGCCTATGTTTTTGTGCCAGTACCATACTGTCTTGATGATTACAACTTTGTAGTAGAGGCTAGTGTCTAGGATTGTGATGCCTCCCGCTTTAGTTTTCTTTTTCAGCATTAGTTTGGTTATTTGGGGTCTGTCGTGGTTCCATACACATTTTAGGATTGTTTGTTCTAGCTTTGAGAAGAATGCCAGTGCAATTTTGATTGGGATTGCATTGAACGTGTAGATTGTTTTGGGTAGTATTGACATTTTAACAATATTTGTTCTTCTAATCCATGAGCATGGAATGTTTTTCCATTTCTTTGTGTCTTCTTCAATTTCCTTCATAAGCTTTCTATGGTTTTCAGCATACAGATATTTTACATCTTTGGTTGGGTTTATTCTGAGGTATTTTATAGTTCTTAGTGCAGTTGTAAATGAGATCAATTTCTTGATTTATCTTTCTGTTGCTTCATTATTGGTGTATAGAAATGCAACCAATTTCTGTACATTGGTTTTTGTATCCTGCAACTTTGCTGAATTCATGTATTAGTTCTAGCAGTTTTCTTCTTGGAGTCTTTTGGGTTTTACATGTAGAGTATCCTGTCATCTGTAAAAAGTGAAAGTTTGACTTCTTCTTTGCCAATTTGGATGCCTTTTATTTCATTTTGTTGTCTGATTGCTGAGGCTAGGACTTCTAACACTATGTTAAACAACAGTGGTGAGAGTGGACATTCCTGCTGTGTTCCTGATTTCAATTTTTCCCCATTGAGGATGATATTAGCTGTGGACTTTTCATATGTGGCTTTTATGATGTTAAGGTATGTTCCTTCTATCTCAACTCTGCTGAGGGTTTTTATTAAAAAAGGATGCTGTATTTTGTCAAATGCTATTTCTGTATCTATTGACAGGATCATAAAGTTTTTATCCTTTCTTCTGTTAATGTGATGTAACCCATTGTTTGATTTGTGAATATTGAAACAGCCCTGCAGCCCAGGAATGAATCCCACTTGGTCATAGTGAATAATTCTTTTAATATACTATTGAATCTGATTTGCTAGTATCTTCTTGAGAATTTTTGCATCCATGTTCATCAGGGATATTGGTGTGTAATTCTCCTTTTTAGTGGGGTCTTTGTCTGGTTTGGGAATCAAGGTAATGCTGTCTTCATAGAATGAGTCTGGAAGCTTTCCTTCTATTTCTATTTTTTTTTTTTTTTGAACAGCTTGAGAAGAATAGGTATTAACTCTGCTTTAAATGTCTGCTAGAATTTCCCTGGAAATCCATCTGGCCCAGGACTCTCATTTGTTGGGAGATTTTTGATAACCAATTCAATTTCTTCGCTGGTTATGGGTCTGTTCAAATTTTCTATTTCTTCCCATTTGAGATTTGGTAGTGTGTAAGTGTCTAGGAATTTGTCCGTTTCTTCCAGGTTGTCCAGTTTGTTTGTATATAATTTTTCATAGTATTCTCTAATAGTTGCTTGTATTTCTGTGGTGTTGGTTATGATCTGTCCATTTTCATTGGTGATTTTATCTATTTGGGTCCTCTCTCTTTTCTTTTTGAGAAGTCTGGCTAGGGGTTTATCAGTTTTGTTTATTCTTTCAAAAAACCAGCTCTTAGATTCATTGATCTGTTCTACTGTTTTTGTTTGTTTTGGATTCTATATTGTTTATTTCTGCTCTAATTTTTGATATTTTTCTTCTTCTGCTGGCTTTAGGGTTTCTTTGCTGTTCTGCTTCTAGTTCCTTTAGGTATGCTGTGAGATTTTGTGTTTGGGATTTTTCTTGTTTTTTGAGTTAGGCCTGGATTGCAATGTATTTTCCTCTTAGGACTGTCTTTATTGCATTTCAAAGGGTTTGGACTGTCATGTTTTCCTTTTCATTTGCTTCCATATATTTTTTAATTACTTCTTTAATTCCCTGGTTGACCCATTCATTATCTAGTAGGATGTTCTTTAACTTCCATGCATTTGGAGGTTTTCCAATTTTTTTCTTGTGGTTGATTCAAGTTTCATAGCATTGTGATCTGAAAATATGCATGGTGTGATCTAAATTATTTTATATTTATTGAGGGCTGTTTTGTGACCCAATATGTGATCTATCTTGGAGAATGTTCTATGTGCACTTGAGAAGAATGTGCATTCTGTTGTTTTGAGATAAAAAGTTCTGAATCTATCTGTTGAGGCCATCTGATCCTGTATATCATTCAGAGCCATTGTTTTTTATTGATTTTCTGCCTTGATAATCTGTCCATTGTTGTAAGTAGAATATTAAAGTCATCTGCAATTACTATATTCTTATCAATAAGATTGCTTATGTTTGCGATTAATTGATTTATATATTTGGATTCTTTCAAATTGGAGGCATAAACATTTATAATTGTTAGCTCTTCCTGATGGATAGACCCTGTAATTATTATATAATGCCCTTCTTCATCTCTTGTTACAGCCTTTAAAGTCTAGTTTGTCTGATATAAGTATGGCTACTACAGCTTTCTTTTGACTTCCAGTAGCATGATAGATGGTTCTCCATCCCCTCACTTTCAATCTGAAGGTGGCCTCAGGTCTAAAATGGTCTCTTGTAGACAGAATATAGATGGATCTTGTTTTTTAATCCATCCTGATACCCTATGTCTTTTGATTGGGACATTTAGTCCATTTACATTCAGAGTGATTATTGAAAGATATAGATTTAGTGTCATTGTTATCTGTAGGTTTCATGCTTGTGGTGATGTCTCTGGTTCTTTGTAGTCTTTGCAGCATTCAACTCACAGGGTCCCCCTTAGGATCTCTTGCAGAGCTGGTTTAGTGGTCACAAACTCCTTTATTTTTTGTTTGTCTGCGAAAGACTTTATCTCTCCTTCTATTCTGAATGATAGCCTTGCTGGATAAAGGATTCTTGGCTGCATATTTTCCTACCACTCCCTTCTCACTTGCCAAGTTTCAGTGGACAGGTCTGCTACTACCCTCATGTGTCTACCCTTGTAGGTTAAGGCCTGTTTGTCCCTGGCTGCTTTCAGAATTCTCTCTTTATCTTTGTATTTTGCCAGTTTTACTATGATATGCCATGGAGAAGACATATTCCTGTTACATCTGAAAGGAATTCTCTGTGCCTCCTGGATTTGGATGTCTGCTTCCTTCCTCAAATTAGGGAAGTTCTCAGCTATAATTTAAGTAAACCTTCTGCCTCTTTCTCTCTCTCTTCTTCTTCTGGAACTCCTATGATACGAATATTATTATTATTTAAAAAAATTTTTTTAACGTTTATTTATTTTTGAGACAGAGAGAGACAGAGCATGAATAGGGGAGGGCAGAGAGAGGGAGACACAGAATCTGAAACAGGCTCCAGGCTCTGAGCAGTCAGCACAGAGCCCGATGCGGGGCTCGAACTCATGGCCTGTGAGATCATGACCTGAGCCGAAGTCGGACACTTAACCGACTGAGCCACCCAGGCGCCCCAACGAATATTATTTTTTAATGAATCACTTAGTTCTCTAATTCTCCCCTTGTGGTCCACTATTTTCTTATCTCTCTTTTTCTTGGCTTCATCATTTTCCATAATTTTATCTTCTATTTCACTTATTCTCCCCTCTGCTTCTTCCATCCCTGCTGTCACTGCATTAGTTTATTTTGCACCTCATTTACAGCATTTCTTCATTCATAATGACTATTTTTTAGTTCCTTGATCTCTGCAGCAATAGATTCTCTGCTGTCTTCTATGCTTTTTTCAAGCCCAGCAATTGATCTTATGACTATTATTCTAAATTCTTGATCAGATATATTGTTTATACATGTTTTCAGCAATTTTCTAGCTGTCATTTCTTCCTGGAATTTCTTCTGAGGAGAATTCTTCCATTTCATCATTTTGCTAGTTTTCTGTCCCTTATGTGTTTTAATAGCTTGTTATGTGTCCTGCACCTGCAAGCACTACTATATTAAAAAGGGGTCATACACTGTACAGGGCCTGTCCCTATAGGAGGTGTTTTTGGAGTGTGTTATGTTCTGTCTGTTGTTGTGACTCTGGTTGTTTTACCTCCCTCTTCGTAGTGGTGGTTTGGACCTTCCACCAGGTGTGCTTTGATTTGTTCATTGAAATAACTCTGGAAAAAATTTTAAAAAGGGGGGTGGTGGTTAAAGAAGCCTTATCCCATACAAAGAGAGAAATGACAGGGGTGGGGAAAAATCAAAGAAAATTGACCAGGCAGAGAAACTATATGACTTAATCCATTGAAAGAGAGAGGAAAATAAAGAAGAAAGAGATACAGAAGAGGTGTAAAAGGAATAGATTAAATATGTCTACTTAAATGAACCAACAACCAGAATAACCAGGGAAGAAATAAGAGGAAGAGAAAGAATACAGGAAAAAAATATGTATATATAAAATATACCATATATATATATATATATATATATATATATATGATGTACATATATACATCACATATATATATAACACTGGTGATCAGTGTCAGTCTTACTCTAGTAGATACACAGTTACCAGGCACAGAGGGGCATGCTTTGGTATAGGTGGATCCTGCCTCCACTGTGGGGCCCCTTGTCCATTCCCTGAAGCCCCACCTTGTTGATGATGGGGAGAAAAGTTGTGACACCCCAGTATCTCCTCCCCAGACTGGGTGTCCCAAAGCACTGCATTCAGTCCATCTTCACAATGCTGCACCTGTGTGAACTGGCCGTTTTTTCCCGCTCCACAGTCTCCTGTGCCTCCCAGACACTCGATTAGGATTCAAACCCTGATGTCTTAAAGGATTCTGCTCTGAGCACCCCGCTTCTGGGTTAGAGCCACTCCACCCTGCCGACAAAAGGCCTCTGGCTGGTGGTTGCAAGCAGGGTCTTTTGTCCTTGGAACGGTTCTTTGCCTTCTTCCCACAGCACTCAAGAGAGGGGATTGCTTTCTCCCACTGCAGACTGTGCCTCTGAGCTAGTTACCCAGCCCAGGACTGGCTCCCCACCTTCCCAGGTGCACGAACAGAGCAGCTGGCCCCAGTCAAGAGAAAGCCCCACAGTTAGAAATTGGATCTTTCTCCATTTTTTCCAATCCCTGGTCTGTGGGTTTTCTCTTCTTCATATGTAATCCTACACTTCCACAGCCTCTCTTTCTCTTTGGTTTGTCTCTCCACAGAAGGGGATCCCTCCCCTCCATTCCTATGCTGCATGTTTTATCTCTTCCAGTTCTCAATCACACACCTATGGCCAACCAAGTTGTCCCAGTGGTCCCCTGGAGATGTCTCCATCACTCTGCAGCTTGGACTCTTGGAATTCCAAGTCCTCCGGCCTCAACATTGCTGTGTTTGAGAGATGAGAGAACTTCAGGTCCCCCTACTTCTCCACCAAATTGACCAGCTCTATTATTATTAACTATTTTTTTTATAATAAGATCAATATATTTTTTGACTTCTTTTTCTCAAATGCTTTTGGAAAGCCAAATATGAAACTACTTACCTCATTTGAAATGTAGCATGTTTCAACATGATTTCTAAGAGGGAGTCCAGTTTTATTAGTATTTTATATATCTGTGTAAATCTGTTTTTACTACTCATCATCTAATTTGCATCTTTAATACTTACTGTGCCTTTAATAACAATGTGTTTTTTTGGTGTTGTTTCTGGGAAGACCTCAATACTAAACTACTGGTATGCAGTTAGTCATTTACAAAGTGTATTGGATCAAAACAAAACACCTTAAGGCCAAAGTTTTGTGCTCCAATACCATTCCCATGAGCCCTTCTTGTTACCCACAGCATGTTCCTATCATTGTGATATGGATTTAAAGAAAGCTTTTAAAAACAGCAGATTAGTAACATCTAAAATTCCTTGGATGGAACCATTACTCTCAACGTGATCCAAAACTGACATCACACAGAATCTTTTGTAAAAATTTCTGTTCTCGTGGCTACTCTTGTGGTGCAACATATTTATGTGAACCCAAACTTTTCAAAAGAAAACAACAATTGGAAAGATATCTATTTCTTCTTACTACTGTCTTCATAGTCTCACTTCAAATTTGTTGCCAGGCCCCTTTACAGCCATGGCCTCCTTGAAAGAGATATCTGCAGAGGGACTTAGGGACATTGAAATACAAACTTTAAAAAAAAATTAAAATGCACCTCCCAAATAGGGTTTTCTAAATAATTGCATCAATTTAAATAGAAATAGAAGTTTGTCTTCTGAAGATAGGGAAGTAAGTAGTCTTTTCTTTGATAAGCCCCTGTATCCACATATATACTCCAGGGTTCCAAGTCAGTTCTGTAGAGTTCCCAGATCCAGAGAGATCAGAAGTCTTCAAGAACAACAAGGTAAGAGAAGAGAAGGCATTCTTGCAAATGCCTCAAAAGCTCTTTCCATTTCACCTGCCACTTGTACACAGTTCCCTTTATTTACCATAGTCCTTAGTCCTGACCCCTTTGGGATTTACAACTATCATACACCTTGGTGTTAACTGTTATTTCTTTCTTTGTCATGAAGTTTAACATTATTTCATTGCAGGGGTCTGACTCTGATCATGGTAGAGCTCCAGCCTACCTTCAGTCCCTACTGCTCACCTGTAAATTCCTCTAGTCTCGTTCTCCCACAGAATAGCTATTTAATGCCTCCTCCAGCTCCAAGCAGGTATATTCCCAGCTGGTTTTCCCAGGGGAAGTTCACCCTTCAGGTTTTGGCAAGACATACCCAGTGCGTAATGAATACATAATGCATAATGAATGGAGGTGATGGTTTTAAAGGAATTAGCTGCCTAACCAATATGATATGACAGCCTATACTCCCTGTAACCTCTGTCATTCTCTCTCATTCTTTATATGCCTCAAGCTCTCTTTTATGCTGTACTTTTCTTCTTCATGGGAATATAATCAGAATGAGTTAAAGAGGAGATAGGAGCACCAGTCGGTTAAGCAGCCAGCTTCGGCTCAGGTCATGATCTTGCAGTTCGTTGGTTCAAGCCCTGCATTGGGCTCTGTGGTGACAGCTCAGAGCCTGGAGCCTGCTTTGGATTTTGTATCTCCCTCTCTCTCTCTGCCCTCCCCTGCTTGCACTTTGTCTCTCTCTCTCTCTCTCTCAAAAATAAATAAACGTTAAAAAAATTAAGAAAGAGGAAAGATAATACAAAACCACAAGGACAACAGTACAAGCACATACCGATACCTTCAACTGATAAGAAAGAAGCCAGAAAATCCACGAGGACCAGTTGAGAATTATAAACAAATTGTATACAAACATGTAAATTAATTTAACTCCTCTAACTATTTTAACAGAAAATATGTGGGTTTTATTTTTTTAATTTTTTAGAAAATATTTTATTTTTTAATAAACAGAGCATGAGCAGGGGAGGAGCAGAGAGAGGGAGACACAGAATCCAAAACAGGCTCTGGGCTCTCAGCTGTCAGCACAGAGCCTGGAAAATATGTGGGTTTTATAAAACATCTTGCAAAGAACATGCACAGAACGTTGTACTTTTCTTTGATCATTTGGCGACATCAAAAATGTTGTGTACAAATTACAAGTGAGGAAAACATTTGAGTACAGTGTAGGATTGGGATTTCCTAGGAATCCCCATGCTCTTTCCATCTCTCACTGGTACAAAAAAAAAAAATCTTCTTGTGGGAATTGAAACAGGAGAAGTATGTTTATTCACACAAATGTGTTCTCCATTATCAGGAATTCTTCTAGAAATCTTGAGAACTTTTGAGAAGAAGGCCTACGATTTTAAGAAAATACTAAAAATATTGAGATAAATTAGGAAGTTAGTGATGATAAAGGAGTAGATTTAATAAGTATCAAATGAGAGATAGTAGATATCTTAAATAGGTCACAAAATCCTTACAGAAGAACCTAAAATATCAAAAAGATTATTTTTCGAAATTTGTAATTGGACAAAAAGAAAATACTATTTTTAAAAAAGAGGCCAAAACATCCGTATAAAGAGATAAATGATTGATTTCTCAGTTGCTGGGATCTTACAATGCCTTAATATCTAGAAATTTGGTAATATTGGTATACTTAGCCCTATAATTTCACTCTTTTTTTAAAAAAAAATAATAAATAATTTGAGTAGGACCACTTAGAATTCCAAGACTTCTGAGTACATCTTGTGAATCTGAATATATTTGAGATGCTCTAGTTTCTCTAGCTATTAATAACAAGATGGGAGAGTGGGATCAGTAAACAAAATGGTTGGGAGAATCTCTGAGCTTTGGATTGGAGCAAAAGTGTGAGTTGCATTGAAAGACCACAGCCATATGGAAGTATAGCCTTCTGGAGTTTGGTTGCTGGGCCAATAACTTAAAATTCTTTGGGAAATGGAATAAAAGGAATTCTACTCCATAGTACAAAAGGGTCCCATTTACACAATTGAGAAGGGCTTTGTGGTTTTTATAAAACATGAAATAAGAAAGGAAAAGAATTATAACAGAGACTGACATTTGTTTTTTGATGTTCATTATCCTCCCCCCTCCTTTTTTAGTATTAAGAAATATACCTTTTAGCTTGGAATGTAGTAAAAAATATGTTTCAATCTCCCTTTCAGCTAGGACTAGCCATGTGATTAATTTGGAGCCATATGACATAAGTGGAAGCATTGTGTGACACTTCAGGACACTTCAAATCCTTAGATTAAAAAGCCCTCCCCTACATTCCCTCCACGCTGCTGATGTGATGGTTCGAACTCCAGCAGCCATGTTGAACCATAAAAACAAGGACCAACTCTTAAGCATGTTGAAGCAGAATCTTGGGGAAAGACTGGTTCTTTGATGACTGTGAGGTTGTCATCATTCCGGGACTTATTATCTCTGAAATTGTTTTACATGAGAGAATGATACCTCTATCTTTTTAAGGCACTTTTTGTGTTTGTGGAGGTTGGATGGGAAGAAAAGTGGTCCATTTTATTCTCAGATGAACCTAATCCTAACTGATAGGTTTTATTTTCCCCTCCCCAGTACTCTGCTGGAATGTGTGTTGGATTTGGGGGACAGCTGGAGGTAAGTGGGGCAGTAATCAGGACAGCCCATAGTTGGAAGGTTTGGCATTCTTTTGAGCTACAACCTATAGGCACAATTCTCTGGAGAAAAACTGAACAAGAAGCAAGTTACCTAGAAACTGAAGCAGTTTCTGGATTACCCACTGAGATAGCCCCTGTTACCCTATTAAATAAAAGACATAGGGGCGCCTGGTTGGCTCAGTCAGTTAAGCATCCAACTTTGGCTCAAGTCATAATATCATGGTTTGTGACTTTGAGCCCTGCACTGGGCTCTGTGCTGATGGCTCAGAACCTGGAACCTGCTTCAAATTCTGTGTCTCCCTCTCTCTCTGACCCTCCCACTCATGCTCTGTCTCTCTCTCTCTCTCTCTCAAAAATAAATAAAAATAAATAAATAAATAAATAAAAACATAGTTAAATAATATCAGTGTAATTTTTCCTTTTTTCTCTTAATTCCAAACGTGTGTGTGTGTGTATGATTTTGAGCATATCACAGTTCTGGTTTTCTCATGAAGATTAAATAAAGTGTCAGTTTTAGTATTTTTCATTTAAATGACTTACCCACAGTAAATCCTAAAACCTGGTCCCTGGGTCTGTGTTCAGTTTTAACTGAATAATGGCCATTTATTTATTTTTGAAGGCAAATTCCCCAGAAACATGGAGTCCCAGAAAAAAAAGTACTTATATAGTTGTGGCTCAAACTTCCGATTTGGGAAAAAACAGGATGACCGGTTGTGGTCATACTTTCTATGTGACTTAATATCTGTCGGGAAAAAATTATTTGATGTAGACACAAAATTATCTTCCACCTGGGAGATGGACTCTGTTTTACCTCATTGAAAGATACCTACTAATGTAAAGATAGTGGAGTGGAATAACACCTCTGTTCACTCTTCTTTGCTGCTAGAATTTGAGTAGTTAGGTCATTACAAATTAGGCTAAAACTTTTAATGAAATTAACTAGCAAGTTAACATCTGTCCTGATATCAATTATTCTTGTAAGTGAATTGCAAGGTGTTGCACTTTTATGTATTTTAAGCAAATGGGTCAAAACTACACTAAATCTTTTTGGAAGATTTGAAAAATAGTTCAGAAAACCCTACTTTCTAATTTTGTTGGTGTACTGAGAAAGAATAATTAATACTTGATAACATAAAATCATTTACAGCAACATTTAATGGGAGCATCATTTTCATAAAGCATTTTTCACAGTATGGGTTTCTTTTGAAAAGCAATTATTGTCTCACTCACTGATCAAATACTTTCTTGACCTTGAAAGAAGATACTGAATTTACTTTCACAAGAAAATACCTTTAATGTAGCATACTGTCAGATCTGCTTAGATCATCATTGTTTTAATACAATTTCATGGTTGACAAGTTTATACTATGTTAAAAACAAGACAACAGGCCCCAAAAGGGGTTGCTGATGCTTATCCGCCGCCCCCCCCCCCCCCTCATCACACCGAGACCTAATTACAGTTTCAGCTTTCCCAGAAAGGAATCTAAACCAGTGGATCAGGAACCACTTGATCAACACTAGTTGGGTCATCTGCCTGATAGATTCCTGCCCTTGCCTAAGGGAAAATAACAGCAATAACCAGCCCAGCTTTTTGCCTAGTGCAACTTCCTCATTCCTGTTCTCTTCTTCCTACCAAAGTCTTTCATTTTGTACTGCTCCTCAGAGCTCCTTTAAATCTGTTAGATTGGGTGCTGCCTAATGCAAATCAAGTTTTGTTCAAATAAACTCAACATTTCTAATATGCCTCAGTTTATCTTTTAACAACTAAAACTAAGAAAAGAGTCCATTTTGACCTGTTTTAGGATTTTCTTGTATTTATTTCTGTTAGTGTTATCTTCAGGATGTGGAGCATTGCAGAGATTTGGGGGTTGTGTTTTATTTTTGCGAAAATATTTTTTGTGCTACTAATCTATTTTATTGGGGTTTGTCTGCGTGAAACCAAACACTATACATTGTAAGTACACTTATACATTTTTATACATATATTAAAAATTACAAATAGAAGATCTAATATTTTCCTCCCACACTTCAGTGAACTGTCTTGCACAGCCTGTGGTGTATCCAACCCATTTTGGACACAGCGAGGGAACTCAAAATCAACTCCACCTTACAGAGTCCATTCATTTAATAACTAATGGTGATATCATAATGTGAGGGTCCCCAAGCCCTTTCTAAGTTTCCTTATGCAACTAATATAATCCAGTTTCAATCCAGATACCTGATGAACAAGCCCATTCTTCTACCTACCAGTAATGGGAACCAATCTAAGATCGTGGACTCTATTTTGTTCCAGTTTAAGAGTATCTTGGGCTGGGAGGTGGATTCCAGCCCAGGGGCATTCCACTTCGGGTGCTACCTCTGGGTGGTAAGCCACTGAGAGCTAAGGAGAAGCTTGCTGTGAGACCTGAGCCCAGCACTCTGTGGCAGGGCCAATTCTCAATTCCAGCATTTTTACATCAGTGTTTCTTCCTTGTATGGACACACCCCACTCTACCTGCATGTCAGACCTAGAGCACAGAGTTAGGTTTGGCTCAGAAGTCTGCCAGTGCAGGCACCCAGAAGCCCACCCTCCTCTTCTCCCTTCTAGCCCAGGGTTTGGGTCTCAAAACAGTCTTATGCCATCCGTTTCCTCCAGATAATGAAGCAATAACTTTCTATGGATAGCCATCTAGAGTGATTCTAAAGAATATCCCTCATCTCAACCTCCTTCTAGGAAAGGTTAGCCTCGGTGAGTTCAAACTGCTTTTCTAGCTCCTTTCTTGCTGGAAGCAGGGAACACAAAAATAAATTTTATCTTCATCTGTGTCTGCACGACAATATTGAATACACACTGTGTTCAAGGCATTGTGCTGGGACATTGGCCGTCAACATTTCATTTAATACTCACATGAAGCTAAGGGGTGAATATGATTATTATCTTGGTTTCATAGATGGAGAAATTGAGGCTTAAAGAGGTTATAAACTAGCCCAATTCAAAAAATGGGGGCTCTGTAATGGAAACTCAGGCAATATTAACTTCAATGTCCATAATATCATCATTATACTAAATTACAATTTCATAATTATACTTATGGACAACAATCACTCTCTACCTAAATTATGCTCATGTGTATGATGGAATACTTTTCATTGATTAGGTGTGTTGGGAGAAAAGAAAGTATGTTATAATGGAAATTGGCAAAAGTTGCTGGGATAATATGAGAAGAGAGCCCCTAACTCTACCTAGAAAGAGATCAGAGAAAGATTCACCCAGGAGGAAAGTCTTGAGTTAATCCTTGGGGGATGAATAGATATTAGTCGAGGAATAAAAGCTGATGGGCATGCCTGGCAGAGGAGCCATTTATGCAAAGGTGAGGAGGCTTGAGAATGTCTTGCATATTGGAGGACAACAAATAGTTTTCCACAGTCAAAGGACGAGAAATGGAACTTTAGTGAATTGAAGAACAATAGATAAGATGAGAAAAGAAAAGAAAAAAGGTAGAGGGGGAAACATGGAGTGCTTTGCATGATATGCCCAAGGACTTTGGATGTTTTCTGAGTGTGGCAAAAAGCTATTGAAGGAGTGAGCGTAACGTGATCACGTTTGCATCTTAGACAGCTCTAGAAATAGATTAGAGGATGGCATAAGGCTGAGAGCTCCGGATGGAAAGATTGTGTAAGTTTAGGATGCCATTTTATTCTAAAACTCGGGGAGACATTAAAGATGTGGCCTGAGCCACTATGATAGACACGCAGACCGTTTTTCACATTTTCAATTTGAAGGCTTGAACCAACCTCGGTTTTCTTAAGGCCATTCCCTCCCTCACTGACTCATTTCTTCATTCAACAGATATTCATTTGGCATGGGTTTCCAAGAACTGAGTTCAGAACTAGAGCAAACTTTTCCCATCAAGTTCACCTCAGGACAAACCCACATCCTTTAAGCTAAGCCAGACTAGACAGACTCTTCCACCTGAGGCTGAGAGAAGCTGGGGCTGCATTCATGCATCTCTCTCTCTGCCCTCCCTCTGCACTTACCTTCCTGCAACTATCTCACCACCAGGATCCAAGCAGGAATGCCAACCACAGGAACGCTGACCCACGTAGAGTGCCCGCCTTCCAGATAAGCCATGTGTGGCGATGAGGTGATGAGGCGCTGGGCAACCCTCATGCCAAAACCCTGCAGAACTTTCTGCAGAGGGGTTTGCAGATGATTGTGGGAGAAAAACTTCCTTGGAATTGCATTGGCAAATACATGTCAGCATCTTTTCCTTATCAGATAAATTGGAAGAGAAGTGAAAATTTCTATGTGGTTTCCAGAGATAACATTTCAAAGAAAAGCCACATGGTAGCAACAAAAAGCACTGTGATCATCCCAGCTTTCCAACCAAGAAAGCTCTGCCTTCCTCAGGGTCAGAGTAGGAGCCAACATAGCCCAAATATGATTTCTCTACTTTTACATCATGCTCTTTCCAAATTCTTCTTGGTGACTGTTGTCATAGCCCCAGTAACAAAAATTACTTGAGGAACTATGTGCACAAAACACTGAATAAGACACAGAAGACACAAGAATTCATACAAGAGCATTGCTGTCCTTAAGGACTTCAGTCTAATTGAGGCAGACAAAAGGTACATAAGGAAAAACTAATACACAATAAAGTAGGGCTTGCTATGGATTAAGTGCATGGTACACATAATGGTTTCATTGGTTTCATAAAACAGAGGAGATTTATCTGAGATTAAAAGGAACAGGAAGAGTTCAGATTATCACAGAGAGGAATGGGCCAGGAGGGGCTCACCGAAAGAAAATGTGAAGTCTAGGATTAAAGAGTAACTATAGCTAACATTCACAGATTGCCAGGTCCCATTCTCAGCACTTTATACATATAAATTGATTTTATTCCTTACAATATCCTTCCGAGATACATACACATATGTAAACCCAAATTCTAATAACAAAACAATATGAGTGTTTTTCATGTTCTTTATGTTTGGCCTCTTAATTTATCCCTCTCTCTGACACTGTGTTTCTTGCTCCTTCTTTCCTCTGCCACAGGTCAGAAACAGAGGGCGATGCCAAGGGCCATCCCGAACGGGGTCATTCTGGGTCATTCCGTGCTGTCCTGCTGAGGTGAGAACACTGGGCCAGTTACTTCCTCCCCAGTGTGGCCACAGCACCCTGTTTCTCCTAAAAAGGAATAGAGAAAAGAGGGGTGAGCAGAATGGGGAAGTTGGTTTTGTTTCAGGTGGAAGATAAACACTAACCAATGAGTGAGCCTCAGTTAAACAGACAATATTCTGGAACAAATCCACAGGACTCTTTTCCACCCCAAAATTTGTTAGCAAAACAATGATCTCACTCCAAGGGGCAGAGAGCAGTTAGATGAGGACTCCAGCAGACAAGCTTCCTGAAAAGAAAAAAAAACAATTAGTCAACATCTGAGATCCCGAAATCTGCCTTCTTCCCCTAAAAGAAGTCTCTTGGGGGAAAGGCCAGGGACTAGGGTCTCCACTCCAACTCCAGCTCTCTTTCAAAGGACATCAGACAAAATCTTCACACATGTATTGAGATTTTTTTTTCCTTCTATTTTCGTTCCCCTTTCCCACCCTGAGCTGTTAGTATTTTGAAAAGTTTTCAATCCTATGGCACTCATTGGCACCCTTCTGACAGCTCATATGTGTCCGAGTGCACTTTAGTGCACTTGGCTCTCCCAGAGGTCAACCTCGCTTCTTTCAGATAATGTGCAGAGGGACTCATGCCAGGAGTGGGAGAAAACTTCTCTTTTTCTCTTATAGTTCAGATAAGGCTTCCTTCCAGAGCCCCACACTGCCAGAGAGCCCAGAAGAGGCATCGTCAAGGGCAGGATTGCTACAAGCAATCTTCAAACTGCGTAGAAGAGACCCTTTTCTGTAGCCTCCCCTCCCTTGCCTGGGACAAAAGCAGGAATATGGACAGTGCCCCTCTCCCATCCTCTACTGTCTCTGAATAGGTCATGTTTATTTAAGGCACTCACACTGAGGTCTCCCTTTAAAATGGTTCAGAGTTCTTTGGAAATAAGAAAAGAAAACCAAACAATTGTTCAGATTTCTCTGGAAATAAAGGCAATACTAAGTCCTTATTGCTCAACATAAATATTGTTGACGAATGAATGAAAGTCTTTGCTGCTGGCATGCCACATAGAAATGGAAACTGATTCTCCAGAGAAGAGAAAGGGTCAACAGGAACTAACCTTAACCCTAACCCTGATCCCAGAGACTAGAGAGGAAGGAGAAGAATGGAGGGGGGATAGGGTAGCTGGGCATGTGGCATAATTTGCCACTTGGAGATTCTGGGGAGCTTTGTGATGCAAGGCCCAGACATGGGCACATGGAGTGAGGGCCCTCTGCTTCCTGGGTGGCTACAGGGTCGGACAAGACAGTTCAGCCTGGATTAGCAGAAGTTACGTGGAAGTTACGGCAAAAAGTTTTCGATAGCCGGGGGTAGTGACAAGCTGGCCTTGGATGCTCAGACAGAATATCTAGAATGATAGTTTAGTAAATCCTAAACCAGACAGTGCTGATCCATATCTAGTTTCTAACTTTAGGTGTCCTCATGATTTTCTAGAAAAAAAATTATCACATGTTTTAATTGCCTTTTTGAGTCCTCAGTCTTTCTCCGATGCTCCTTGTTAAGTTTTTATTTGAATCTCTTCTCCTTTAGCCATCTTGCAATTGAATCCTCATTTTGAGATAATTGTCTTTTTCTTCCATTTCTTTCCTAAATTCAATCAATACTCATTTCATTTCCTCTGAACTGGCTCCCCTCTCCCCCTTCTATTTTTGGCCCATTTTTTGTTAAAATTTGATTCCTCTCAAATACTGGTAAGTAAGGCTTGAAGCTGGTGAAGGGGCAAATCCCATGGGTACCTGTGGAAGCAGGGCCATGCAGAGAAAGCAGCATTTGCAAAGGCACTCAGGCAGGAACAAACGGGGCTCATTTGAGGAAAATCGAGGAAGCCCGCACGGCTAGAGCAGAGGAGCCACAGTTCTTAACTATGTGTCAGGCTGCTGTGAGGGCTTTTTAAATATTAACTTATTTTGTTCTCACAACACTCCTGTGAGCAAGCTATGATCATTAGCTTCATTTACAGATGAGGAACTGAGACACAGACCAGTTACATTATTTGCCCAAAGACACACAGAAAATAGAGTCAGGACTTGAATCTGTGTACTCTGTGGGGAGAGGAGGAGGAGGAGGAGAAAGAGGAAGAGGAGAGAACAAAGGAAATGGGGTGCCACACCCTGCAGGGTCTTGCAGAGCATTTCGGGGGTTCTGGTTTTTACTCTGAGTGAGATGGGACATCATGGGCATATTTGATCAATGGAGTGACATGATTTGATTCACACTGTGAAAGGATCCCTCTGGCTGCTGGGTTTAAAACAGACTGTAAGCAGGGAGACCTGCTAGGAAGCTGTTAAAGTGATATGGTGAGGTTGCCCAGATGAGCTGATGTTCATGAATTCAGATTTTTTTTTAATGTTTGTTTATTTATTTTGAGACAGAGAGTGCGTGCGCGAGCAGGGGAGGGGCATAGAGAGAGAGGGAGAGAGTGAGAATCCCAAGCAGGCTCTGCACTGTCAGCATGGAGCCTGACATGGGACTTGAACTCACGACCCATGAAATCATAACCTGAGCTGAAATCAGGAGTCAGTTGCTCAACTATCTGAGCCACCCGGGTGCTCCAAATTCTGACTTTTCATATAAAATAGCCACCCCGTTATAGCACATTGGCAACTAGTTCAGGCCTTTGTAAAACATTGTGATCGCTAATCAAAAGACATGTCTACAGGTCCGTCTGCCCTGCACACACATCTCTGCTCTTACAGGACAGGACCTTGCAGCCTGTGCCTCTCTCCTTCTTTCCCAAGCCCTAACTGTTCCTCTCCATTTGAAAATGGATGTGCCCTGAATGAATCAGCTTAGTCATCGCTGGAGTGAGGGGGCGACACAGCAAAGAAGAGGCATAGCATGACTGTCCCATCGGGGATTTCACTTCCTTTCACAGTGTTTATTCTGCTCCCACACCTCACTCTGCACATACTGTTGGAGAGAGGCCCCATCTGCTTTCTCTTCCTCCCTCTCCACCCCTTACTCTCCCACATGCAATCACGGAGAGGGGGGGTGGCAGGGCAGTCCAAATTGGTGGAGTGGCTGAGATCCTCCTCATTCTGTTTTTCCCACCCTTGGAGACCTGAGATTGGGAGTTATAAATGCCTCCTCTTTCAATGCTGCTTTCACATTGCAGACTGTTTTGTAAGCCCAAGTAGGGCAGCCATCCAAAGCTTATGGAGAGGGGAGGACTATCCAAGCCTTTTTATCTCCTCTTTAACAGAACCATACAAACTGAAGCCCACTAGCCACCAGGAGATATTCAGTATCAGTCTGAGAAAATCTCAGTGAGATTCCTGAGGGTTGCATTGAGCTTGGGCCTTTGCTGCAGTACCCAAGAGCTGAGGTTTTATCTGGGAGAAGGTCCTTGCCTGTGCTCCATGCATTTCTTTTAGATATGGTCACAGCAGCAGCACATAGTCACGTCAGCCTCGGGAAGTTGGCCAAGAGTTCTTATCAGGATACAGGTACGATGCTATCTTCTTAGCAACTAACATGAGAATGACTTTGGTAGGCTTGGGAGGAGGGTAAGAGCCATGGATTAAGTTTTAAGTGGAGAAGTAAAATAAACGGAAAGCTGGGACCAAGCGTTGCAGAACAGAGATGAGGAAGGACAGGAGACTGGCTAGGGAAGGAAGGAGAGGCTCAGAAGTTGGGTAGTTGTGTGATGTGAGGAACTGAAGAAATGCTATGTGTCAGGAGGTGTCACTCTTTCCCACGAATCCCCAGATCTTCCTGAAAACAAAACAAAAAAAATTCTGGATTTTCTCAGTGTGATTGAATTTCTTGTGAAAGCTGGTGAGGGACTTTGATTATCAAGGTTGGCCTGGGACAGAAACAGTCAACCTGCACAAATGAGGGAGGAGTCAAGGTCTTGGCTAAACCCTTTGGTGGTATATCATGCACAGAGCCAGGTGGACCCTCTCAGGACAGGCACACAGCCAGATCTGGATGTCTTGGGCCCTTCTTTCCGGACGTCATGCAGACCTTCCCCTTGGGTCCCTGGAGGTCTCCCCTCTTGTCCTAACAGTTCTACTTCTAGCTAGTTAGGTCAGTTCACAACCATTTGAGAATTTTGTTTGAGAGGTCACACAGTGCAGTGGTCAAGAGTAAACATACTAGGACCAGATAGTCTGGATTTAAATCCTGGCTTGGCTAGTTTTGGCAGTGAGCCTTTGATTAAGGCTAACACTGCCTCAGTTTTCCCAACTATAGAATGTTATAATGTGTTCTATAGCTTACAGGAATGTTGTGAGTATTAAACAAGTGAATATATGTGAAGTACTTAAAATTATACCTACTTCGTGGGAAGCTTTCACTAAGTATACTTGTTTATTACTACTTAATACTGGGAGGAATAAGGACGTTTAGCCATAATACAAAAACTTTCATGTTTTTGATCACTGAATTCCTTTTTAAAATTTCAATCTACAGTCATAATTCTCTTTTATTTAAAAAAATCTGTTTCTGAGGTATAATGGACATATAATAAACTACACATATTTAAAATAGGCAATTTGATAAATTTTGAGAATATACATAATATACACCCCTAAGACAACCATCCAAATCAAGAAAGTGAACATATACATCACCCCAAAAAGTTTCCTTGTGGTCCTTGGTAGTCTCTCCTTCCCAGTCCTTCACACTCCCTTCCACTTCCTGTTACCAGCAAACTACTGATTTGCTTTCTGCACTACAGTTTAGTTTGCATTTTCTAGAATTTTATATAAATAGAATCATACACTGGGAGCTCTTTTTTGTGTGTTCTTTCACTCAGAATGATTATTTTGATGTCTATCCATGTTGCTGCTTGTATCAGTAGTTCATTCCTTTGTATTACGGAGTAAGTAGCATTCCATTGTATGGAGGTACCATGATTTCACTATTCCTCTGTGGATAGACATTTGGATTGTTTCTACGTTTGGGCTACTACAAGTATACCTACTCGAGTATGTGGGTACAAATCTATGTGCGGACATTGTTTCTCTAATGTAAATACCTAAGAGACAAATGGCTAGATCATAAAGTACAGATATGTTTAACTTTTTAAGAAACTGCCAAACTCTTCCAAAGAGCTGTGTCACTTTTACATTCTATACCTTCATCAATACTTGATATAGTCAGTCTTTTTAACTTTAGCCACTCTATTAGGTATGTAGTATTATCTCATTAGGATTTTATTTACATTCTCCTAATGAGTAAAAATGTCAACTTAATCTTGCCAGTTACTTACTTGTCACCTATATTCTTTGGTGAAGTGAAGGGTTTATTCAAGTATTTGTCCCGCTTTTTATTTTTATGTTATTTTATTTTATTTTATTTAAATTTTTCATGTTTATTTTAGAGAGAGAGGGATCACAAATGGGGCACAGAGGCAGAGGGAAAAAAAAATCTAAAGCAGGCTCCATGCTCAGTGCAGAGCCTGACATGGGGCTCAATCCCAAGACACTGGGATCATGACCTGAGCTGAAATCAAGAGTCAGAGGCTCAACTGACTGAGCCACCCAGGCACCCTACCCAACAGTTGGGTAGTCGGCTTTCATATTCTTAGCTTGAGAATTCTTTATGTATTCCAAATGCAAGTTTGTTGTTATTGTTGTTTTTTTCAGATATGTGCTTTGCAAATATTTTATCCAAATGTGTGGCTTGAACTTTCATTCTCTGAGCAGTGTTTTACAAAGAACAAAACGCTTAATTTTTATTAACGCCAATTCATGTTTTTTTAATCCTCCATGGGTTATGGTTTTGGTGTTGGATAAAAGAAAATTTTACCTAATCTAAGGTAGCAAAGATTTTCTTCCATGTTTTATTGAGAAGTTCTATAGCCTTGGTTTTGCATTTGGGTCTATGATCCATCTTCAGTTAATTTTTTATATGGTATGAGATATGAATCAAACTTCATTTTCTGTTTGTTTTGCATAAAGGTATCCAATTGTTACAGCATGGTTTGTTTTTCTTTTTTTAATTTGTTAATATGGTTAATAAATTGATTTCTAAATATTAATATAGATTAATTAATTAATATTAATTCTAATATTACATTCATGGGATAAACACAACCTGGTTATAATATATTATATTATTTATTTTTCTATTATTTCTTTTATTATTTCTATTATTGTTGGATTCGTATTGCTAAAATTTTGCTTAGAATTTTTGCATCTGTATTCATGAGGGATATTGTTCTGTGGTTTTCTTTTTTATGTAATGTCTTTGTCTGGTTTTTGAATCAGGATAATAGAAGTCCTTCCTCTTCTATTTTTTGAAAGAGTTTGAGAAGGATTGGTGTTAATTTTTCTTTGAATATTTGGTAGGCTCACCTGTGAAGCCATCTGATCCTGAGCTTTTCTTCACTGGAAAGCTTTTAATGACTGACTCAATCTCTTTACTTGTTATAGATTTATTCAGATTTTGTTTTATTCAGATTTCCTCTTGAGTCAGATTTGCTAGTTTTTGATCCTTTGGTTAATTAGGAGTATGTTTTTTAATTTTCATGTATTTATGAATTTCCAGAATTTCCAGAATTTATTGAATTCTAATTTTATTCCACTGTAGTCAGAGACTGTATTTTGCATGACATAAATTATTAAAAATTTTTTTGATCTGGGTGTATTAGTGGGTGTACCCACTAAGGCAGGTCTAAATTAAAGTTCCTGCAATAACCCTATGGACTTTGTCAAGTTTTGCTCTTGGCTGTTTGGAATTTCTTTCGAAGCAAAGTCAGCTTTTGCAGGCAGCATGTAGCCTATGAGGGCTGGGCTCAGCTTTCCTATCTGGGTTTCCTCTTGGCTTAGACCACAAATCATTTGGCTGGGATAAAGTTAGGAATGTCCTTTTTTCTCTGGTTGGTGGAGCTAAAAGGCATCCCAATTCCAGACATATTGAGCACTAGGTGGATATGAATGGCATATTTAAACTTACCATGTTACTTTGTAAGAGTGTTTTACAAAATTTAAATGTGTGTCAAGATAGATGTGGTTGTATTTCTGATGTTGAATTTTTTTTTCATTACAGGTTTTGTTTCTATACCTGGCAGCCAGCCAACATCCTCTTCACTGACTGTGTTGAAATTAGAACAATAAAACATTCCTTTCCCTTAGAAGTATCAATGAGATTTCCCTTCATAACAAGGCTGTATTTCCTGGACTTTGCCAACTCATTGGCATGTTTGGGGGTGTTTTTTTTCCTTATTCTTTGATGACCTTAGATGTAGGAGTTCATAGAATAGTGCACTCAAATATGCTGAGGCAAGTACAATTTAGAGTCTACTTTGGGGTTATTTATCTGGGGAAATAATCTAAGCCAATGAAGTTGAGATCAAATTGAGTTTGGCAAATAGAAGGGAAGTAAACTAGGTAAGGAGAACACATTGGTACCTAGAATAGTCTGCAGGTTCCTCCTTTGGCATGCCACATGATCATAGTCAGGTTAAAGGAACTCTTAGAGGCTCTGTTTTCACTACTTGGAAACAGGAAAATCCAACTCAGCTTCTAAGGGTCGTATAACATTTGCCACAGATAAAAAGACCCTATTCTTTTTTCACTGTTTCCTTAGCAGCTGTCACCCAGCAAATGGGAATACCATAGTTATGATTATGTTTGACCCATAGTACTTCCCTGAATTCATGAACCAAGAACATAAATTAAATGTTTCCTGAAAAGTTAACTTTCTATTAAATATAAAGTTAAGGAATTAATACCTAGTTACACACTGCATCAGAAAGGTTTGTATAAAGTAGAAACACAAATGACTACAACTACATGTAGACTGTTGCTTACCAGTAAATTCAACTGTTGCAATAAGCATTTAACTGAATCCAACTCTAGTTCAAACTCTGAGGCCTAAAAATCAATCTCACCCTATTTCCTTCCTAGATTCAGAAACTGATATCGTAGATTCAGTCATATAAATACAAGTAAACAAATGTGCACGCACATGCACACATGGTGGCTGTGTCCTATGGTAAGAACAAGAAAATTACAGAATATATGCAATTATAGATGCCATTTAGATCCTTTAACTGTTTCTGAGTAAAAACTAGCTGCCCTTAACCAAAATGATAAGGAAAAGAGTAAAAATCTGTTGTGCCTGTGAACAAGCCTGTGAAGGTTTTATTGTAAGCCTCTACCCCATCTCTTGCCCTTGAGGAAGATATAGTGTAGGTATCTCAATGGCAAAAAGCATTAGGTAAAAAATGACCTGAAGTGAAGAACTGAAAACCATGAGGAGGCAGAAAACATCTGGAGGTAGTCACTCTGCAATGAATAGACCATATACCACCCTGTCTCACCCTTGTACTTCTAAAGTCATCAGTATGGCTCCTGGTATTCATAACAGGGAAACTTACCACAGGGTCTGGAGAAGGGATAAAGCCAGGATCAAATAGCTGCTGCTCTCCTCTGTCTCTGCCCCAACACCAATTTTGGTTGGAGGAAGCTGAGCTCCAACCACCACGAGAGCTCTCAGGCATCTCCCATCATCTCACTCACTACACTTGAAAAGTCCCTTAACTGATTTGGTCTCAGCCCTTTCACTCACAAAACAAGATGATTGGCCCAGGGGGTCCTAATGTTGGTTCAAGGTCTTAGACCCAAAGATCTTAGAACTAGAGACAATCACCATGAATCAATGATGCAAAATGTTAAATAATGAATGCAAAACAAAAACTATTAAAATAGTAAGAAAAAGAGTCATAAAGTGAAACAGAAAATAAACAAGTTAATGACAAAGATTTGTTTTGCAACCTGGATGAGCTCAGCTAGCTAGTATCTCTTCCTGTTATAGTCTATTCTCTTCACTCTGCAGCACTATCATCTAGTTGAGTTGCTCAACTCCGTTATTAGTCCGTAATCTCAGATCGAAAATTTTCCTGAAGTTTGTTATTCTATTCTTTTTTTAAAGTTTACTTATTTAGGGGCGCCTGGGTGGCTCGGTCGGTTAAGTGTCTGACTTCAGCTCAGGTCATGATCTCACGATCCGTGAGTTCGAGCCCCGCGTCGGGCTCTGTGCTGACTGCTCAGAGCCTGGAGCCTGTTTCAGATTCTGTGTCTCCCTCTCTCTCTGCCCCTCCCCTGTTCACGCTCTGTCTCTCTCTGTCTCAAAAATAAACGTTAAAAAAAAATTAAAAAAAATAAAGTTCACTTATTTATTTGGAAAGAGAGAGAGAGAGAGAGAGAGAGAACTTGAGTGGGGGAGGGGCAGAGAAAGAAGGAGAAAGAGAATCCCAAGCAGGCTCCAACCTGTCAGTGCAGAGTCTGATTCGAGGCTCAATCTCACAAACTGTGAGATCATGACCTGAGCTGAAACCAAGAGTCAGACGCTTATCCAACTCAGCCGCCCAGGTACCACTGTTATTCTATTCTTATGGATCCATAATATTTTTACGCTTAACTTTAATCAGACAAAAGAGCATCTGATTTTTCATACAATGTCGCCTTTGCATAGAAATTTGGCAATCACGAGCTGAGTTGTGGAAAATGACATACTGCTTAACCAGAGTCCATGTGTGGGTTCCCCTTACAGATCTAAAAAGAAAGTGACTTGTTCCAACCCATCTAGAAACCCCAGCTGAGGGCTCCACTCTGATGGAGTGGCTTTCTTATGACTGGACCTATGCCACACTCCTCAGCATCATTTCAAATATAATCAGCCCATAGACACCAGCAGGCATATGGAGCAGACTGTCAGGTGAGGAGACCATGGTAAGAATAAAGGGATGGAGAAGTGGATTCCAGAGCCACAGAGTATTAGTGCTGGTTGGAACACTGGATTCATTTTTGTCACTGAGACATGAAGTGTGGTCACCTAAACCATTGGGCAAAAATGACTGATCCTTCTTTATCTGCCTTTAAATTCTCTCTTTTTTCTGATGAAAGTGAAGTATCTTAAGCCTCGAAGCTAGACTGTTTGAATTCAACTCCTGATCATGCCTTTACTCACTGTGAAAACTTAGGTGAGTTACTGATTCTCTCTGTGCCTTAGTTGCCTCATTTTTAAAATAGGAGTAAATATAGGACCTACTTAATAGAGTTGCTATGAGAATTCGAGGATTTAATATATAATTTTTAAAAGCACTTAGACTAGTCCCTGGCCCCAAATAAGCACTATGTAAATATCAGTTGTTATTATACCAAACTTTGAAAGAGCAAATTCACTGGTAAGATATAAAATTCCTTGGATAGATTATTTAAAAGATTGTCAAACTTAGAATGTATTTCCTTGGAGAATTTTTAATCCTTTTACCCCCTGGACTTCATCTGATGTAGCTACCTACTTCTTTATGGATGGAAAAAAAAAAAAAAAAAAAGAGATGAAAAAAAGTAGACTCAACACAAATGGTTACTAATCACTAGGTGCCTCTCTTTTTCTACCCTTGGGTTTGCTTAAGAAAGAAAGCAACTGAGAGGTCTGAAATTAACATTTTCCTTCTCTTACGGAGGTTTACTGGTTCCAACAGTGTTAGAACTAGCCCATATTTCCCAGTGAAGATGGGCTTTACCCTGCCAACCAGACAGAGTTGTGTCTGCCTAGGGATTGATCGCAACTGTGTCACCGCTGAGCCACAAACCCAAACAAAACTTCTAGGGCTTTGGAGTGTAGACAATAGCTGAATTACAAGGGCACTGTCCCAGAAGAGATCATGCTCATTTTTGCAGACCTGGACAATATAATGGCTGTGTCTTTGAAACCAATCATTCAGGTCTTTGCTTTACTGTGATGTGTCTTTCCCTTGACAGTAGAGAATTCCCCCACATGGGGAAGGTAGGTTCCCTGTCATAGTGCCTAGTACAATGTGGATAACTATAATCACAGTCCTCTAAAACCCCTGTGTGACATCAGTGGGAACTGACTCCACCTTGCTAGGAAAAACATGCCAGACCAGGGATGGTGATGTTGTTTTGTTGGCAATTCCACCAAACAAGCAAACTCAGATGGGTGGAGAGTTTCTCAGAAATGCTGAGTAATTGCCAGGGGATATGCTATGATCTGAGATAGATGCCTCACCAAACATAAGACTCAGAGGAGTCTGGTTGGCTTCAAGTGAAACACCCATCTAACAGTCTTAGGGACATCCCTGGGATTCGAATGGTGCTGCCATCAAAGCATCCTAAACACTCTTCAAATTCCCCTTCTCTTAGGATGCTTATTATCTCCAGGTTGGGGGTTGGGGGTGGGGGGAAGACATAAAATAATTCTCATTACGATGTTCAGCACTGAACGTGAACCTTCATCATACCCCAGAGTTATGCAGTCTTTGGAAGGGAACTAAAAAGAAGGTAATTAGTCATCTCCCACAGTAAATCCCCAAACCAGTTAAAGTTATGTACAATCGATCACATATCATCACCTATGTCACCACCTTCTCCTCACTCACAGGGTTAACCCTGCAGGACTTCCTTGAACAAATAGTCTAATTCTACAAACATTTAATTGTGACAGTGTGCAAGGATCTATGATTCCAAGCCAGCAGAGTGCAGCACAGAAATGAAGGGCAGTGGAATAGGAGTTAGAGCTTGGGTAAAATCCTAGCTTCACCCATTACTGGCTTTATGAGCCTAGACAATATACTCAGCATCTGGAGGTTCAGCTTACAAAACAGAACTGACAAGTTTACTCCTTATCGTGCTTCTGTGGGTATTTTGTAGGACAAAGGTCTCTGCACAGTGCTTGGTATAGATCACATAACATCAGTAGATGTTACCTGCATGTGGTAACACATGGAACCTAAGCACATATAAGAACAAGATCCTTAAAGTTTAGCTGGTGACTACCCAATGTATCACAGAAGTCCTAGCTCTTGGCACAGGGTAGATCATAAATATTTGTTGCATGAATAAAGTTAGGAGTGTTTCCTTGCTTCGTCTACTCACCAATCCCTAATCCTCAACTCCTGCTTCTCTTAACACAAGGAGACTTCCAGAGCCAGAGGAAAGAGCATTTATGAGTAGGTGAAGTTGGATGTGGTAACAGGGCTGGTCAAGACTAATGCTAAAAATAAGAGCTCAGCTGGAAAATAGGAGTCAAAGGTAGCCAGACGTCTGGGGAGGTCACAACTGTGAACAGGATGGGCATTAGACAGGTGAAGGGTCAAGTCCAGGGCAAGTGAATTCTGTGTGCTTCTTCCTCTGAGAGTCAGCTGTACCAGGAGTTCTAGCACTCTGAACCCACCAAAGTTGAAACATAAAGGTTTCTCTCAAGTGTTGCCAGGAACTCTCTTGTGATTCATTCCAGGTAGGATGTGAAAGATCATGCTCAACAAGCAGACACTTATGCTTATGTGTTTATTGCCCTCACTTTTCCCCTGATTCCCTTCTCCCTCTCTCCTCAGGATTTCCTTCTCTCACAGGCATGATGGGAACAGAGAGGGCTGAGGAGCCCTATTTCCTTGTGCTTTTGGACCTGAGGGGGCAATCTGCTTTATAAGCACCAATAAAACCTAAAGTGTTTTCTTCTCATTCCAGTGAAAATGTATCACAAATTAAACAGATTAGGTTTTGTTTCAGATAAATAAAATAAATGGTCTGCACCCAGTCTTGTGGGCCGGCAGTATGTTGATCACTTCTCATCTGTTAATCCTGGGTCTAAAGTTTCCTTTATTCTAGTCAACCGTTTTAATGCACTGCGTCCTGACTTCTTTGTACCAAATGCTCCATCACAGGGGACATTCCTCACCTTGGGTTTCAAAACCGTCAGCTTCAAGGAGGAAGCTGGTCCTGCAGGTGGTGGCTGAAGATTGCAAGGCCAACCTGAAACAGGCGGTTTTTTGTTTTTGTTTTTAAGAACTGAAATTGCTTGGCAAGTATTGGCAAGAAGCCTCGTACAAAAGGAGAGAAGAATTTGTTCCTGGCAGCTTTCAAACCAACAAAAAGCCAGCATTTGCGTTACAAACACATGTCCCGGAAGCTTTGTAGGCTCCTGCCCTCAGGAGGCAAGCAGTTTGCTCTTGGGTAGCAGCAACTCAACATGCTTCAAAGGATTCCTTCTGATTCCTCATTCAGTGCAAGTTCTCTGACCCATGGAGGTCTCGGTAAGGCATCATCCCTAAGAGCAGAAACCACATAGATGGCAGAAGGAAAAGACCTTTGGCTTCCTTTCACACCAAAATTGTTCCATTTTTGTTGTTTCTGCATTAGTGGTTTTTCTGCTTCCGTTTTGTGACTCTAATTCTGTAGCTAGTTTTCTTCACTTCGTACCTTCTCTTTCCTGCTCCTTTGAATTCTACTTGCTCCAGCTTTGGGGCAGCCTTAGACTGTTTGGGGAGCCTGGGACCAAACAAAAACTAAAAATGTAGGGCAAGCTGAGTCTAGAGGTCACACGGGAACAGGAAGACCCGAAACACAAAGGCCCCAGAGGTGGGTTGAGCATGAGGCAAGTGACTAAGCTAGATTCGTAGAATATAGGCCAGATGAGAAACAGCAAATATAGGCCAGGAACAAACAGCAAATAATAATAAAAAAAAAAAATACAAGCTAAAGACAGGGTTTAAAGTAGGAGTACAGAGAACCATGAGCCCAATTTCAGAGGTAAATTCACAAGGAATGTCCTTTCAGCTACTAGAGTAACTACCATTGAATTGAACACCTACCATGTACCAGACACTCTGCTTGAGACTTTATACACATCATAACTCTGCAGGGTTTAGCCTATTGATCTCTAAAGCGCAGATGAAGACGCCAAAGCTCAGAAATGGAAGCTCCTTGGCCGCATGGCACTTTGGTAATGTGTAGTGACTATAAGCCATCCTCTTCCCGTTGGTTTCCTTTACTGGATAGGCTTCTGATGATCTGGATCTGGATACTCTTATCAAAGGAAAAATGGTCCAATGGTTGTGTAAAGATGGGTGCTGCTTTAGACTCCCTACACACATTTCTATACATTCATATAAAGGACTGCCCAAGGCATGAGTAGGTTAGGCAATGGGGTACTGATGTGGTTGGAGGGGTAAAGAGAGAACCAACTATCTCAATCTCACTTCAACCTTCAGGTTCCAGGGTTAGACAGTCTTTACGTTAAAATTAATCTTTTGGAAAGGGAATGCAGTGAACGATGCACAAACTTCAGTCAGATCTCCTGGTCTTTCATTGGAGTTCTATCACTTACTAGTTGCTTGATCTTAGCCATGTTTCTTAACAGCTCTTTGCCTGTTTCCCCCTATGTGAGATGCCAATAATAATATCCAATTTATTTGCTGGTTGCTGTTTTTATTTAAAATTTTTTTTTCAACGTTTTTTATTTAGGGGACAGAGAGAGACAGAGCATGAACGGGGGAGGGGCAGAGAGAGAGGGAGACACAGAATCGGAAACAGGCTCCAGGCTCTGAGCCATCAGCCCAGAGCCCGACATGGGGCTCGAAGTCGGACGCTTAACCAACTGCGCCACCCAGGCGCCCCGACTGGTTGCCGTTTTAAGCATTAAATGAGATAATCCAGGCAAAATGAGAAAATTCAGTCCTTGACAACCACTAAACATTTATTCTTATTATCACTATTAGGAAGAGTCTTTAGGTCTATATTAAAACCACATAACCTAGGAACACAACTTAAAACAAAACCAGCATCTCCAAAATTTGGGCTGGCAAGCTCATCCAAAGCGAGATTTCCAGGTGAAATGGATGATTGGCCCTTCTCTTTGGGATTCTCTTTTTTTAAATGCTATTTCCTTTTTCTTAGAATTGATTCTTGTGAAGCAGAGGCAGGGTGAGCGCCATTTGAGGATATCTGGAGACACTTCTAGTTGTCAACTGGGACAGGGCCTTCCTACTGGCATCTAGTGAGTAGAGGTCAGGGATACTTCTAAAATCTTACAATGTACAAAAATTACATGACCTAAAATGTCAGTAATAAGGTTGAAAAATTCTGAGGTAGAAAAAGTGTGGAGAGAAATATGTAAAACACTCCTAGATGCTATATGCAAATGTTTTTCTCTTCTTTCATATTTCATAGATGTTATGGCCTCTCAAAATTCTTAAATGGAACTGAATATATTTTTTAAGATCTTACATTTTTCTAAAATTTTATGTTTTCTCAATGTTTGGCTCTCCTATCTTTGATGTCGCCCATGTTGTTGTTTTCTTCAAATGCTGCATGATTCCATGCTATCTATTAATATTTATAAATGAGGGTCTGTATCAACAGGTCTCGACCTTGGCAGCACATTAGGCCTGTGGACCCCAGTCTTCAGGGATGCCACATTGCCATTGTTTTCATTCCTGCCCTCCCTGCAGACAATTGTAGACAAATGACCATCATCTTGATTTCGACTGGTGTTGAATAAGGCTAGCTAGCTTCAGAGATCCTGCTTAGCCTAGATCAGGAAGGCTCACACTGGGAAGCAGTTGCCATCTTCTCTGTTTCTCTTGTGTTAATGTTAAGAGGTGCTTCCTCTATTCTCTCGGAAGGTACAGGAGGGGAAGAAAGTAGGTCAGTGGCACCTACCTCAGGACTGGCCCATTGGAAGATGTATCTTGCACCTGGGGCAGCAATAAAGTCAAGGTTAAAATAGTTTATTTCTCTATACAGATACTCTTATGAGGGACTCTAGGGATCCAGAATAGCAGTGATGTAACACATATCTGAGACAAAGAGCTCTTCAGTGAGGATGAGGAAGAATAAATGAATGGTTGATCCAGGTAATAATTTGCTTTTATTACATTTTGTGGAAACAGGTATCCCCTAAAAAACATTCTTCTTCATGGGCTAAAATTCATTCACTGTATATTAATTGAGCAGTTACTATGTCCCAGGACCAATCTGAGCACTGAGGATACAAAGGACAAGTCAGAACAGTTCCCTGGTCTCATGGAACTTGTATTCTAGAACTGCATTGTCCAATACAGTCGCAACTGGCACAAAACTTATTTAAATTTGAATTAATTAAAATAAAATAAAATCTAAACTTCAGTCTCTCATACTAGCCATACTTTAAGTCTCCAGTAGCAATGGGTGGCTAATGACTACCATACCAGACCACACATAGAACATTTCCATCGTTGCAGGAAGTTCTACTGAGCAGTGCTACCTACAGAGGGCTTACAACCTAGAGAAGTCTCCACCTTTAGTCTCCCACTTCGGCTTTAAGGAGTCCTTTGTAGGAATGGGTTAAAAGACAGATAGGTTTTCATGGATATAATGGCTAACCAATTAGATAGACATTCCTCTAAGTATTTTCAAATACAAACTCATTCAGTCCACACAAAAGCCTAATGAGGTAGGTATGATTATTATTTTTATTTGAGAGTCAGGGAAATTAAGTCAAGGAGAGATTAAATAACTTGCCCAAAATTTTAGCTTATCTTGGTCAAAAAATTTCTAATGGTTTTACAGACTTCAAATCTCTGTGACCACATCGTAAAAGCTTTATTCCTTTCTCAACTCACAGGGCACCCAATTGTTCAGTGAAGGCTAGTGTCCTATCTAGAAGCTTGAACAACTTTTAGGTTCTCTGAATCCTCTTGTGGATCTTCTGCATTTAGGCAGGAGGCAGAGTAAGAAAAAGGTTAAAACAGGGCTTGCTAACCTCAGCATTTTTGACATATTGGGCTGGATGATTCTTTGCTGTTTTGTGCATTGTAAGATATTTAGCAGTATTTCTGGCCCCACCCACTACCTGCCAATAGAATTCTCCCCCAATTGTGACAACCGAAATGTTTTCAGACGATACCAAAAATTCTGGAGGTGGAGAGGGGAGGCAAAAATCACACCCTCTCCAGTTGAGAACACTGGCTTAAAGGATCATTCCAGAGGTTTTAGAGGCCAGGCTAGAAGCGGTCATGTTCCTTTCACCCAGATTCTGTTGACCAGACCTCAGCATATGGCCACACTTAACTGGGAGTGGGCTAGAAAATGTAATCCAGTGATACACCCAGGAGAAGAGGAGATCAGAGTTGAACCGTGTGGAATCTGCTTGAGGAGCATACACCTCAGAAAACATACCAAAAGCTTCAGAGAAATTTGCAGAGATTTGCACAGCATTCTAGATATATTGGAGACAAAAACATACCATTAATGCAGTTTTTTTCGTGGCTAATCTCGTCACCCTAGGTAAGACTCCCAGAATAAAAAGTTAATGCAATAAAACACTAGGTGTCATGTTTCCTATGTGGACATATTCATCAGATCACACCGAAAAGCAATCAACATTTTGCAATGACCCGTGAGAACATTGAGCATATGCAGGGTAGGAATGAGGCTGCGATAATGAGAATGTTCCATGAGGCCGTCCAGACTTAATTACCTTCCAGAAATATGACTATCTGTAATATGTATGACCAGGAGTGCAAGGAAGACAGAAATACATTTCTGGAAGATGGAGATGGAGAACTAAAGAATCTTTGGATAAATGTCACAGATAGTGGAGCTTTGTAAATAGGGAGAGGTTGCCATTCATTTATTGCTAACAGTTTAAAGAATATCCTGGCTTAGTCTAAAGAAGTGTTGAGAAGTTGATTAATAGGTGTCATTGTCTACCATACCACGTGAAGCACTAACATTGTTGTAGGGCAAAGTAGGTTAGTTCATACCACTCTGTACAGAAAAAAATACATACCTTTTAAAAGCACCATCTAAATTACAGTTGGCTCCTGTTGGTGCATTACAAATCTTTAAATATCCCTTATTTTTCCTGCTTTATCACAGCCAAATAAAGTCAAAATGCTTCTTGAGTTTTTATTACACGGTTTGAGGGAAATTATTTTTCAGCTGCCTAGTTTGGACATTTTTCTCCTCACTATGTAATCATATTGAAAAGAACTAGAAACTCTCAAGTTTCCACCAACTGGCACCAAACCAAACTCAGAAGCCAAGGTTGGCTCCCCAACCGCACTTAGCTCCACCCTACCCAACCCCTGCCCTAAGTAAAAGACGGCCACATTACATCTCTGTGCCAGTAAAAATCAATCAAACCCAAACTAAGTCATTGGGTTGAAAAAAAAAATGTATCCAATAAATTCATATAAAAGCCTGTATCTTACTAAAGTTATTGATAGCCTACATCTTCTGAAGTTAATGATTACATCTTATTCATTTTATGAAAAACCTCTATTTCTTTGAAAAGATAAGCACAGGGAGCATATGGTAAATGAAGAAAAGAGGGAAAGGATGGGAAAAGAGGAGGAAAGGGGCAAGTAAGATATTCTGAGCAGTGGCTAAGTCACAGGGAGAGGAAGACTCTTTTCCAGGGTTACACAACAGACCTCTTCAGTTACATTTTCCAGAGAGTGGAAAATAAGGTCACAAAGAGTTACAAAATTATACCAGCTGATAACCAGAGGCAATGACTTTTCCCTAGGTATTTTTAGGAAAAAACAAATCCGTAACCACAGCTAATTAATAGCTACATGCCTACATACACCAACTCACCAAATATTCATTGTGAAATGCTAGATGCAAAATATTCTCCTAGATTGGCAAATAATGGGTGGAGAAGGTGAGAAAAACAAAAAAAATTTTTTTCTCAATAAACTCAAAATGTAGTGGGGATGTAAGATAAATACACAACTAAACCAAATACAGTAAAGAAGAGAAGAACAGGGAAGAGAGAGACCAGGCAGAGAAAAAGATACTGAAGGTTTGAAATTGCCTGACGCAGTGAAGAAATGTGGCATAGCTTTTAAAAATTAGGCTGCTGAGGGGGAGCCTGGGTGGCGCAGTCGGTTAAGCGGCCGACTTCAGCTCAGGTCACGATCTCGCGGTCCGTGAGTTCGAGCCCCGCGTCGGGCTCTGGGCTGATGGCTCAGAGCCTGGAGCCTGTTTCCGATTCTGTGTCTCCCTCTCTCTCTGCCCCTCCCCCATTCATGCTCTGTCTCTCTCTGTCCCCAAAATAAATAAAATAAACGGTTAAAAAAAAAAAATTAGGCTGCTGAAGAAGCAGTGCTTTATGGCAAAATTAAGAGTGTCCCCTCTCTGGGAAAGATCACACTTGACTCTGGATTTATAATGAAACGGAAATTTTAGGGTACTAAGAGGAAAACCATAAGGTTTTACATGGACTTTATTACCCGTCACATGTAGCGCCAAGCCCATCCCCAGCAATTGCTCACGTGGCTTCCTGCCTTTTGCCTGAAAGCAGAGTTCTTCATTCCTCCAATGGCCCAACACTGCTTCCTCAGTGACCTGAGGCAGACTGCAAAAGAAAGTGTGCCTTGTGTAGCATGGTGCCATCCGATGACTACTCTCCTGTCTAATTTGGAACACTGGGAGCAGGTTTCTCTTTCTCCTTTCCAGATACACAAAGCAAGCAAACGGAGTTTTTAAGCCCAAAGGACCTCTCTCTCCTTGGTGCGAAATGCAGCCTGTCTCTTGAACACTTACAGTGTAATGGTTAAAAGAATAGACTTTGGAGTTAGACAGTTTGGGTATGAATTTTGGTCTATTGTGTGACCTTGGACAAGTTTCTTTACTTATCGTCAGTTTCTTCACCTATATGGCCAATAATAGTACCTACTTCATAGGGTCATAGAGGACTAAAAATAATGGATGCAAGGAATTCGTAATACCAGACCTACAGTAAGAGTTTAATAAATGCTGCTTATTAATAATATTGCTTTAGAAAAAGAGCTAATAATAACATCATGCTAATTCTTTGTATTTCCCAGAAGAAGCAAAAATTAGGGGTGTCAGGGTATCACAGATCCCACGGGGGCCTCTTTCTGAGCATCTCTCAGTAGGCAAACACTGAATCAATAATGGCCCAAAGACCAGATACAGCTCTGTTTGCCCTAGGAGTGTGGTATCCTGCCACCAGATTCTTTCTCTCCAACAAGAGTATCGTACATATGGCCATCAGAGGAAGACAGTAGCACTAAGCTTGGGTGCCACTGTTTCTCTGGCTACTCCCAAGATGTTATCCCTGATTTCCATTAACCAGCTCGAATAGCAACCTATCCCAGATTTGTGTCCTGGAAAGTTGATGAGTATTCTTCCCTTCACAGTATCTTTATTCAGGTTATTGATAAAACATCAGACAGGATTTGGTCACGAACGAAAACATATACACGGATTCTCTGCAAGTGTCGTTCAGTCCTTGCTCTGCAGACATGCGATTGCTTTGCTTTATTAGATTTCTCTCTGTGTCTTTCTCTCCATTTCCCTGCTATTCCCTTCTCTCCTTGTCATTAGTTCATGACATGTTATCATGTTAGTCTATTTATTTTGAGAGAGAGAGAGAGAGATAGAGATAGAGAGAGAGAGAGAGAGAGAGAGAGAGAGCATGAGTGGGCAAGGGGTGGAAAGAAGGAGAGAGAGAATCCCCAGGTACCCCTGTTCAAGTTTTGTTTTTTTTTTAAATCACCATCTCCCAACCATGCCACATAGGCAATTACCCTACAAATTTTTAATTCATATATGAAATGAATTTGGGTGCATGTGTTTGTAAATGTACAAGTGTTCCAATTAAATTTTGAAATATGATGTTCGTAAATTAAGTTCAAAATGTGTACTATTTTTCCATGCACATGTGTTTTTTAATATATAGTTGACATTGTTATGTACCTCATCCTGTTTCTTGCTGTTTTTCATTCAATACTATCTTTTTTAGTTCTCTACAGGTTGCTATGTCTATTTCCCCTCTGATCTATCTAACTGCTGCAGAATGCTCCTTGGTATTCTTTTACCACACTTTAGTCATTTGCTTTCCTCCACACCCTGATCACCCCCAATTCCCTATCATTACCAAAACAGCTACAATAAATCTGTATGGACCTGTGTAAGATTCTGCTCATGGAAAGCTGCCACGTTGCTCTCCAGCATGACTGCACCATCCAAAGCAGTAGAGTTATCACACTCCATGGCACGTGTTACAGTCGGAAGCCCCATCCTGTTATCTCTTCACAATGATGTTCATGAAATGGCATTGACCACCTTGTGCTAAATGTCAAGTTCTATTAGTTTGCACCCTATCTCTAGGATTGTAAGGCAGGACCATAAATTCACTCATTGATTCTCTTCCGTGGTATTCACTTGTCGGAATAACCACTTTGCTATGGTTCCTCCAATGTCCTGTCAGTTAATCACCAAACCTTTAGAGCTTTGTCTATGCTTTCTCTTTTTCTCACTCTTGTTCGTTCACATTTCGGATTAAATCCCATTGCAACAGGTTAGGAATTCTCCTGTCAAACACAGTTTTCCTTTTTTTCGTGGGCTGCACTTCATCCCTTGCCAAGGCTCAGATGTTCTGGCATGAAAAGCTGTGGTCTAAAACACTTTAAAACCATTTCTGTGGCCAATGGTTCACTTCCCCCAATGCCTTTTTTCTCATCCAAATTCTCCAAATGCTTCAATTTGTAGCCCGGACTTCAAAATCACCAGTGATGTGTTCCAGATTTCTTTGGCTCCTTTATTATTAATTCCCAAAGAGATCAGCAAAACAGTCAGTAGTCGGTGGGTTTGAGGATAGAGTCAATTGCTGCTGCTACTTTTTTCAGAAGACTCACTCACCCCTTCCTCTGAGTCACTTTTTCTACACATTAATGTCTTTATGTTGGCTTCAATTCCATTCATTTGCTTGGGATAATTTTTCCTCCTGACTTCTCTCTTGGATTACTTTCTCTATCCTGTTGAAACCAGGATGGTGTTTCCCCATTATAACTATCCACCTAACTCAGAAGTTTAAAAACATAGTTTGTTTTATAACGTCACATGAGTCTTGTGATTCCAAGTCCCCATTTGTCACAATGGCAGAAAACTAAGCCAGCCACTTTCACAAACTTACTCTTATCCAGTCAAATTCAAAATTATTACCCCACCAACAGTGCAGTTCACACTAATGCATCTTTCTCTTCTTCTCCAAACTGGTCTGGGACCAACTGCCCTGGAGAGAACAAAGCGGGGCGGTGGGGGGGGGGGGGGTCTCTCACCTTCTCAATATCTGTCCTGTACTGTCTGTCCACGGGTTCTCCAGTCTCACGCAGCCTGGTCCCAGATCAGCACCTGACATTGACTGCCAGGTAAAAATTGGTGGGTCTCTGATGACCATTCTCTCCCTAAGAAGATCTGTGGTTCAGTTGATTGCAGGAAGCACATCCACTTCTGCCTCTCACCTCAGGTAAATAAGCATCCCCTGGGGGTGCCTGGGTGGTTCAGTTGGTTAAGTGCTCAGGTCATGATCTCAGGGTTCTCAAGCCCTGTGTTGGGCTCTGTGCTGACAGTTCAGAGCCTGGAACTTGCTTCAGATTCTGTGTCTCCCTCTACCTCTCTGCCTCTTCTCTGCTTGCACTCTGTCTCTATCTCAAAAATAAATAAAACATAAAAAAAAATGTTTTTCTAATAAAAAAAAAATAAGCATCCCCTGGTGTCTACCTATCTCCCTGACTGGCCAGATGGACTCTCAGAGTTGGTGAATAAATGAATACTACTAGCAGCTAACATCAAAGGCTCTCTGGAGCCATAAGGATATTACGAAATCCCACAAATTGGCAACCTCGGAGATAAACTGGGGGTGGCAAATTAGGGAATCTTTGCTCCCTTTTGAGCCTAGCTGCCCTGTTTCCACATATCCCTGCAAGTCTAAGGCTGTGCTCACAAAATTCATTTTCGGCATGGTATTGCTTTAGCCGCTGCTCTTTGCAGGGAGACCTATCCAGTAACTCCCTCACCCCACCCCACTCCCACTAGCACGCAAGTACCAAAATCCCCACCACCACTACCAGCCCTCTCTGTTTTACATTTTAAAGCATTTTTTCTTTGGCCTTCTTCTGCAGCTGATCAGTGCCTCCTCCAAGGGCAGGGAATGGAAATGGAGCAGGCACTGAGAGGATTTCCTTTGAATTTAGTCATTTGGATTCTGGGTCATTATCTTTGAGGTTGTTTGTATCCGGAACAACCATTTATTTCCCAGTAAACTCCCCAGTGGTGGAGAATGGAATTGGTAGGGGCACATTCCACTACAAACGTATGGATCACCTTGCTACACGTCCTCTCTGCAAAGCCAGCTGGAAGAAAGACCTTATGCAAACTCCTCTTATGACTTCTCCTCTATTTGAAAAAAACGAGCTCTTGAAATTTCACACCCAGTTAAATCCCCTTTGGTGAAAAACTCCAAAAATATGCTCCTGAAATGTAGTGATTTACACTACTGCAGAAACCCCATCAGATAGTAGGCAGAGGATACTGAATTCAGAGTAGGACTACAGGGGTACCCGGTGTAGGCATAAAGCATGAAACACCAGGCCTGGCTCAGCCCCTTCCAGCATGCTGTTAGGTAGGTTTTTGTAGTAAGTATGACTGGTCTTTACTGATTCTAAACAAAAGTAATAAACTTCCACTTCTATTAAGAGCCAAAGGAACTTCCAGATTCTTCATAATATAATCCAAATAATTTGAATATCTTCTTTTTACTGTGCTCGTCATTTTCCTATTTGATATATATTTTAAGCATCTTGTCTATATCATCATGCACCATTATGTATATATAATAGAGGGTAAGCATTGAAGGAAGCATTTAGGGGGTTTATTTTTTATTTTTTATTTTTTTATTTTTATTTTTTTTTTTAATTTTTTTTTTCAACGTTTATTTTTATTTTTGGGACAGAGAGAGACAGAGCATGAACGGGGGAGGGGCAGAGAGAGAGGGAGACACAGAATCGGAAACAGGCTCCAGGCTCTGAGCCATCAGCCCACAGCCCAGAGCCTGACGCGGGGCTCGAACTCACAGACGGCGAGATCGTGACCTGGCTGAAGTCGGACGCTTAACCGACTGCGCCACCCAGGCGCCCCAGGGGGTTTATTTTTTATAAGATTTTTATTATAAAGTATGGAACCTCCTCTTATTGGGAAACTTTGTAAAAGGCTTAGAAATGTACAGAGATTACTAGATGTCCCCCTTGATTTTCTCTTACCGTTGTAACAAATTACCACAAACCTAGTGTATGAAAACAGCACAAATTTATCATCTTATACTTAGGGAAGCCCGAAGTCTGAAATGGGTCTTACTGAGCCAAAATCCAAGGGTCTGCAGGACTACATTGCCCCTGGAGGACCTAGGGGAGAATCTATTTCCTTGCCTTTCCCAGCTTTTGGTGGCCACCTGCATTTCTTGGCTAGTGGACCGTTCCTCCAACTTCAAAGTCAGTAGGGTAGTATCTTCAAATCTCTGGCATTTGACCCACTCCTTTGCTTCCTTTTTTTCCACTGTAAAGGACCTTGTAGTTATATCAGTCTCACCTGAATAACTCAGGACAATTTCCTTATCCTAAAACCATCTGATTAGCAAACAATTCCATCTGCAATCTTAAAACTCCTTTTCCACGTGACATGACATAGTCACATGTTCTGGAATTAGGGCTTGGACATGGTGGGTGGGGGGGGGGGACATTATTCTGCCTACCCTGGCAATAGATAACTCATTGTTATCTATTTAGTGGACACTCTGGGAGTATCTGATTCTACATAGATGTCCTCCTTGTCTTTGACAAGGTTATTTTACAACTCTGCAAGTTGGAGAATGAGAGCAATGACAACAATATTCTATAGAAATACAAATAAATTCTGTCTAATCAATATATACTTCTGCCCTCTAGAAAATATTATTCCAAATTACATTTTATTGCTCTAATACTAATTCTGAGGTTGTTAATAAATGTTCCCTGAAAGAAGGGGTTTATTTTATTTTATTTTATTTTATTTTATTTTATTTTAAAGTTTGTTTATTTTGAGAGAGAGAGAGAGAGAGAAAACAAACAGGGGAGAGAGACAGAGGGAGAGAGAGAGAGAATCCCAAGCAGACTTCACACTCAGTACACGGCCAACACAAGTCTCCATCAAAAGACAGTGAGATCATGACCTGAGCCAAAATCAAGAGTTACACACTTATCCCACTGAGCCACCCAGGATCCCCAAGAAGGGTTTTATTTTTAAATAAAATTTGAGGAAAACTTTTTATTCACAGAAACTCTCACAGGGTTAATATTCAATGTAAACATTTTAGAAAATTCTATTCTAGATTATTGGATTGTTTCCACATTGTGAACAAATAACAAACCAGTAGCCAAAACTCTCATACAATTATAATGTCCATGTCAAAAAAACAAATTGTTCTCCATATAGTTGTGGGTCCATTTCTGTGTTTTCTATTCTGTTCCATTGATCCATGTGTTTGTTTTTGTGCCAGCACCATACTGTCTTGATGATTACAGCTTTGTAATATAGCTTAAAGTCTGGGATTGTGATTGATGCCTCTGCTTTGCTTTTTTTTTTTTTTCTTTTCAAGATTGCTTTGGCTATTTGGGATCTTTTGTGGTTCCATACAAATTTTAGGATTGTTTGTTCTAGCTCTGTGAAAAATGCTGGTGATATTTTGATAAGAATTGCATTCAATGTGTAGATTACTTTGGAATCTGAATGTTCATAGCAACAGTATCAACAAATAGCCAAATTATGGAAAGAACCCAAATGTCCATCAACTGATGAATGGATAAAGGAGATGTGATATATATATATATATATATATATATATATACACACACATGCACACACACACATGTATATACATACACATATGTATATGTGTATGTATGTAAATATATGCATGTATATATACATATATATGTGTATATATATATGTGATGGAATATTACTCAACCATAAAAAAGAATGAAACCTTGCCATTTACAATGATGTGGATGGAACTAGAGTGTATTATGCTAAGCAAAATAAGTCAGCTGAGAAAGAAAAAATACCATATGATTTTACTCTTATGTGGAATTTGAGAAACAAGACAGATGAACATAGGGGGGAAAAAGAGAGGGAGAGTGGCAAACCATAGAACAGACAAAATCTTAACTATAGAGAACAAACTGAGGGTTGCTGAGGGGGGGGTGTGTAGAGGGGTGTTGGGTGGGGGGATGGTCTAAATGGGGGATGGGTATTAAGAGGGCACTTATGATAAACACTGGGTATTGTATGTAAGTGATGAATCATTAAATTCTACTCCTGAAACTAATATCATACTGTATGTTAACTAACTAGAATTTAAATAAAAACTTGAAACAACAAAAAAAGAAAGTTTAGAAATACTGGTCTACCCAACTTCAAAATGCTCTTGGGTGTCTTTAACTAAAACCTGCTTGCAGCCAAGGGGGTTGTAGGTATATGGGTATATCTCAGAACTGAGGCTATCTCTAATTTGCATTTCATTTGATGTTGTTTAGATATTAAAGAGGTTGAGGTTGGATTTAGGGTGCCAAATTATTGCTTTATAACAGATCATCAGTGATTCCAAAACTCATGTTCGTTACCTAGGTTTCCACCTTCTTGGTAACAGAGGACCCGGTAGCTGGTAGGCGGATATCTCTTTGGTGATTATGAATCAAAGAAGGGTGAGGTGTGCAGTCTTTCAGATCAAGTAAGATAGCAAACACTAATATTATTAGATGTCTAGCATTTCCAGGCACTGTGCGAACACTGTGCATGACTTCATTTAATACCTAAACTAGTAATATCCTCATTTTACTAAAAAAGAAACCCAAGCATAGAGCCAGTGAGTCACTTGTTCAAAGTCACATGGTGTGTGAATGGCTGAGCTGGGACTGAGACCCACACAATATCAAGAGTTGTGATACACAGGTCCACAGTACTTTAGCTGGTGAGGCCAGATGTATTTCAGATTTCATCATTTCAAAGATTTCAAGAAGCAAACAGTTCATATAATGTGCAATACCTTAGTGGGAATGGGGTAGCATCTCGTGATCAAACCCATGCTTAAGTCTGTAACAAAAAAATAGTCACATTGAGGTAAAGACTATAAATCGCCTCATCTCAATTCAGATCACATTTTGTTGTTAAATGAATCAGAAAACAGTTTCCATTTTCAGTATTTGGGATTTTGGAACTGTTCATAAAGGATTCTGGACCAGTGCTTACCTCCTTTTACATACCCAGCTCTGTTCACTAAATTTACTATCTCTCTCTTTCCTGGATAGTGCTGACACATGAATGCTGATTCTTAGTTTAGGTTTTAACAGCCACCTTTCTAACACCTTCCTTTATCAGGGCAAAATACAATTAGCCTCAAAGGGGAGTTCCAGGCCTCCAGTTTCATCCCCCTTTTTCTCATCACTTGGCCACACCCCAGTGCACCCACCTCTGGACATGTCAAGAAAGACTTTTATTGAGCCAACAGACTAAGAGCGTGTCTCTTTTTCTCATTATTTTCTTTCTTGGGAGTCTGTCTTCCCTCTACATACCAGGTACAATAGATGACCAGGAGTGGCTCCTGGCCATGGCCTACCCTGCCCTGCCTTGCCCTGCCCTGAGAGAGCATAGGGTGGGCAGTGCAGATACACCGGTGACCTACAGACTTTAGGAAGATACAGACCGTGCTTCTCTTTTACTTGGCAGGCTTCTGTACTGCTTTTCCTTACCATCAGCATGGTACAATTGAGAAGACAGAGGCTCTGGTCTGAGCCCAAAAGAAAATGAAAAAAAGTAGACCTTCCTTAAATGTACCAGAGGAAAGACTCCACATTCTCAGCTTGGTTCACCAGGCCATCCCATTAGAATTTGGGATAAAAGTTCACAGAAGCAACCATACGTGTTCTGGTTTTGCCCCTGATGCCTGTGTCCCACACGAACTTCAGAGGGACATAGCTATAGTAAGACTGTTAGCTAGGTCCCTGGACAAATACTGTCTTATTCCCATTTAGACACATGTATAAATATAATTGTCTAGGTGGAGGCTTTCTTAGTTTCAGTTGCACGCCAGGCCTGCTTCCTTCTGTAGTACCTTGCACCCCTCATTTGGGTGTCTTTTATGCCCGTGTTTATGGAACTCTCTTGGGTATTTCTGAAGATAGCTGCGAGTATTGCATTCATTTGTGAATTCTGTTTTACCAGTTTAGCTCTCAGAGGGTAACTGTGCACCCAGAGTTGGTATTCAGATCCCTGAACAATTAGAATGACATAAGCAGCAGCCAATTAGAGCAAATGCTAGCTACCACCAACAAAAAGGGCTGTGCTGATCCACACGGGTGGAGTCTTCTTCTGGCTGGTGTATATCCACGTAAGAAACTAGCTTACGATTCTATTCTCATTCTTACTCCTTCTTTGGCTCACTTAGGAAGCGTGTCTTCATGTAACATTGAGAAAGGACAGTCAGAAATTTTCTGCTTCAGTAAAGCCATTATAATACATGCTTCCGTGAGAAGAAACAAGTAAACAAACAAACAAACAAACAAAAAACAATGGTAGTTCTAATTATTCTTAACACTTACATGTAGTATGAAAGGAGCTTTTTTGATTTTTCTGATAGAAGCTGATATCTCTATGTGGAAGGCAGGATGTGGCCTCTACAAATCTGCTTTTACTACTGAAAGGACAGGTCTTAAGAGACGAGCTTCAGCTCACAAACAATTGCGGCTGGAGCCGTTCAGATTATTCACTCTAGAAAGCTCCAAAAATATATTTCCTAAACCTGCTGGTCATAACCTTTTGTTAAGCAAGCAATGCTACCAGAAGCCAAAGATATACGTTTTTGTATAAAGACACAAAGATAAAAATATCTTTGTATTTTGTACAAAGATATACAGCTTTGAGCTTCTGAAGCATTAACTACCAAACTGCCCATTGTGCATGACCTGAAGGGTCTAACTCATGGGGTATTTTCCACACACATTAGTCAATCGCACATCCTGACAAAGTATGACACTCAGCACTCATGGCTCTACTAGATGTTCTAACCAGCAGAATAAAAGAATAGAATTAAGGTATGGGAGTTGTTGCAAAGAACTGAGTAATAGCAAGGAACAATGTTTGAAGAGAGACCCCTGGCCAGGAAGTAACAGCCAAGTGCTTTTACCAGAGAGATTTCTCTGGTGCATGAAAATATCCAGGCATGGAGTAGGTTCCAAGTAAAAAGCACAAAGCATCTACCTTGGAACAAACATTAATACAACCTCCCATTCTACAGAGGAGAAAACAAAATCTTTCAACTTTATCCCAACCTCAGTTAAATCCTTTAGAGTTTTCTGATGAATATGCCTAAAACCTACTTTATAAAATTTGGTTGTATGGCCTTTTTTATTGGGATATATCTGTTGTATAAAGCATAGGATGATTGCTATTGGACAACATTTCCCCTTTATTTTTCTCTAGACTAGAAAGAGTATAGAGTATGAAGAACCTTTTTCCTTTCCTACTCTCTTTCTCTTTCAGGCACTCTTTTCTGGCCCATACTTGTAAGGTCAAGGACAGCTTTGTACAGAAATTTGAAAAATCCAGCTCCCATCAATTCCAAATCTCCTGACCCAGAGCTATTCAAAGTGTGTTCACATAGCACTGTTGAGTTTTTCTTATCAGTCCGGGACAGAACATACAGACATTGAGAATAGCACTTAGAAATGTGTTCATCCATTAAGAATCTCACCGATTTTGTTCCCTATTACTGTATCTCTTAGGATTTCATGAGCTTGTGTCCAACTATACACAGATCTTTGGATACTCAGCTAAGAGACCTTCCAACTCATTTCAAAGAACTCTTCTCTCCAAAGTTTTACACAGATATTCATTGTTCAAAACAAATGAACAAACAAATATCCAGGTGACAGGAACAATATGATCTGGTTCCTGACACCCCCAAGCCCCTTAGTAGCCCCTGAAACATTTTCTGTCTCCTGGGGTTCCGTAGGGCTCAGTGTGAAAAGCCCTGTCTTCCTAATAGTGGGCAATGTGAACACTTGGCACTAACAACAGGTTCAACCAAAATGACCAGAACTGACAAAAATTTAGTAAGTTGGAAAAAAATAAAAGGCAAGCATACAGACTTTTAGAAGGATAACTACCTCTCCAGAAAATCTCTAAGTAATGATGGCTGAAGGTTAATTGTTACATTTACCTTTGAAAGTCCAACCTGTAGTGAGTTATCCATAACCTTCCTTTTTTTTTTTTTTTTTTTTTGTCTTTTACCCAATTAAGCTTTTTGCATGCTTTGAAAAAAATGCAGAATTTCCTGTTAGGTACTGTGGTTTTAGTTGGTTGGTTGGTTTTATGATAATCCAAGGTCAGCTTTCCTCAAGTTCAAAGACAGCAAAACACAAGAGACCAATGAAGAAGTCATACATTTCTTGATAATCTTTTGACCCTTAAAAGGATCCAGTAGTTGGAAACACTAATCTGACTAGTCGTAAGTAGTGTGCTTCTGGAGAGGTAGAATGAGACCTCTTCAGCAAAAATACTTGAAGGAAATGCTGTAACCTCAGGTCAGGTATAGGTGTCCATTCTCTCCCCCCACATCTGGAAGTAGAGTGTTCCTGGGAAAACTTGGCATCAGGGAAAGAAGCGATTCTCATTCCTTTATATGGAATTTTTTTTGAGCACTCCCAGATACAAGAAGTAACCTTTCTTAGGCTTTTCTGATACGTTAAGACAAAAGTTGCCAACAGAGGCACAAAATAAATCAGGATAAAGTGCAGATGCTCACAGACACAGTTCAAAGCTCTGGTGTCTTGATGCTGACATGTTGAGTTTAGTTCCCAGGATAGGAGTGTGGTGGGGTCACTGGCATGCTCAGGGTGTGCCCTGCCGCTATAGTGGCTCACTGTAACACAAACACTGAACGCGATTTTTGCTTTTCATCTTCTTTTGTAAAAACAATAAATCTCTTTGGATTTCATTCGGTTAGGAAAACAGGTAATAGTGTAGGTCTTTTGTGAAAGCAAAGCGGCATAATGCAAATGTTTGGAAACTGGAAGATAATATCTGTACGGGGCAAGACATTGGAGTCTCCAGGAAATTTGCCTTGGTTAGGGTGCTTGGTACTGTGCGGGAAGCTTAGACAAATGAAGACCTTCAGGCAGAGTCCCAAGGGCCCATCCACAGTTGAAAATGGGTTCATATTTCCCTTGGGCCAGCTGTCAAGATAAGAAGTTCAGCATTAGCCTTGAGTTTGTGGAGAAGATGGGGGATGCAATTCATTCGTAAAAGTGCCAAAAGATTGAAAGGATGACGGCCTTTTGTTCTGACCTTTCTTGTCTAATTCTCTTTTCTATGTGGCAGACAGATGCCCCTTATGCCCTGGTAACCTTAGCACAGTTTGAATCCTTCCGCATAGATTACTCACTTTTTTTTTTTTTTAATTGGGGAAGCTTCAATATATAAGTGGGAGGATTTTTGTGTCACTGTAGACAATGTTTTTGGGTCCTGGAGAGAATGGAAAAAGTGGGTAAAAAGACACAGAATATCCTGAAGAATCTGGGAGGATACTTCTTCAATGTCTGAGACAACAGTTATGTTTGATTTCATTTTTCTCCTACTCCAAATGATCTTTTTTTCTCAAATCAGGTAAACTTGTACATCTTAGAGCAAAGCTATATAAAGTGACTTGTGAAGCAGTGACAGATAATACAGAAGTTCATGACTGCCACATGATTTCATCTAGAATGATCTCAGTGTGGTTTGCAAGATCTATATCAACTTCTAGCCATGAATTATAAATTAAACAGTCATACTTTTATGATAGCAGCTTAAAGGTAGATAACCTCAATATTTCACTTAGCTTTAAAATCATATGATTGAATATCAACTCTGACATTGATAAAGAAACCTGGAAAATGTGTTTTTAAATTGAAGCTATGAGATATTTCAGTAAGACTCTGGGACAGACAGGAGGCTTTACTTTTATTTCCCCTTTCTACATTTAGGCAAAATATAGGTCCAGAAACATTAAGTGCTATTGTAAATTCTATGACTAGATCCCAAATTTCCACATTATTGACTCTTGACCTAGCCATTAAATCAAGTCTTCATTCTAGTGGGATTCTTTGCAGAAGAAACATTTTTCATAGTCTTTGATAGCATTGAATTTTCTGTGCCCACATAGAGAATAAAAAACCAAGTAAAATCTGACATAATCTGGGACGAAGAAAATTGAACCACCTTCCAGTATATTTGGGGATTTCCAAATCAAGTCTATATTGTTAGCAAATTTTCTGTTACCCCCAATATTATTTTGAGGAGAAGAGCTTTTAAAACATTAGCTGTTATTTTGGATGATTCTCCTTTCAATCAGAAGACCTAAAAACTTCTGGGAGAGGTGACATAGGGTGAGATAGAGAGGTATGAGATCATGATCTAATGTTCATTTTCATATGGACATCATGAAGAATGAGAGGAGAAGTCATGAATTGCTTGATGGAACATCTCCTGTGGAAATGAGTGCCTGTTGGGCAGTTGGTAACCTGAGAGGAAGTACACCAGGTGGAGTACAGAAGAAATCCATTGAGAGGGTGTGAAATTTGATTTCATTCTCCCAGAGCAGGGGCAAGGAGCGGGGAAGAAAAGAAGCAAGCTGAAGTTCCCTCCTCTAGAGTGAAGCAACTCAACGATTATGCTACGAACTCTTGATATCATCATATAAAAGGGTTTATGTACCTCGGATGAAAAGTTAGCTTGGGATCAAAGACAGGTGAAAGTTTCAGGATTCTTATTGAACTTTATGCTCCCTACCTTTCATGCCGCAAAGATGGACTGGAGTCTCTAAAGCCAAGGAGATGCATTTTGCCGAAACTAACTCATCTTGGGCATGAAACCCCAAAATTATGATTTTTCTAACAGCTTTCCATAGCCATTATGAAAAATATGATAGTTACACGATGTAAGCCAAGCAGCTAGGGTTTATTCTGTTAAATTTCAATTTGTAATACAAATAAATTTGATCAGGAGTCTTGTCATTAAATACAATATTCTTCCTATATGTTATTCAAATATCACCACTGTCTGTCTAGTTACTGCCCTGGCACAGGGTCCAGAATACTTAGGGAAAAGTCAAAAGTTTGATCAGAAGGTCAGCTGGCCTTTTTCTTCTTCTTTTTTTTTTTCAGTGTTTATTTATTTTTGAGAGAGAGACTGAGTGCGAGTGGGAGAGGGGCAGAGAGAGAGGGAGACACAGAATCTGAAGCAGGCTTCAGGCTCTGAGCTGTCAGCACAGAGCCTGACACGGGGCTCGAACCCAGGAACCGTGAGATCATGACCTGAGCCGAAGTTGGAAGCTTAACTCACTGAGCCACCCAGGCACCCCCAGCTGGCCTTTCTTAACTCAATGTCACAGTCAGGATGAATGAGAGCTGCTGCACCTAAAATGTTTGTAGTTTTTCCAGTCTTCTTATGGCTGCTAACTGCTACGGTCAGCATTCCCATAATCAATACCCACACTTCATGGAGGTTTTGCTTATGGATTCATTCAACAAATATTTATTGAGCAATATGCTAGGCACCAGGCCCAGTCCTGGGAATTAGGAGACAAATAAGAGAAAAAGGAACAAACATTTGAGAGCCTCAGCTGCTCCACGTATTGTGCCAACCAACTTCCAGGCAAGGGGTCTTTTTATTCTAAATCAACCCTGCGACGTACACATCATTGTCCCCATATTTCCTTTAAAAATAAAAATCCACGATTTTAAAAGTTAAAGTATTATGTGATCATTATAGAGAATATGGAAAATATGGAAAGGTACAAAGGAGAAAATTAAGAGCATTCCTAATAGCTGCCCCTGGAGATAAGTACTATTAACTTGGGGGGTCTTTTCCGTATGTGTGTTAAGACCATTCTGTGCCTGAAAGACTGTAATGAGGAGAAGCGGTCTTTGCAGAGATATTAGTGATTAGAAACTGGAGGCTTAGAGCTAACTTTGCTGTTGATAGGAAATTTTTGAGAGATTTGTTCTCCCCACTCCCATGCCCACCCTCTGCCCTTCAGCCATACTTTAAAACTCCTCATCTTCATTTAAGCCTGAGGAAATATTCCCTCTGGCAACTCTCCTGTGACATTCCTGCCACACATTCACCCCCTAGTTAGGTCCCCTAATCTGTGCTCCTGGGGCACTTTGTTGCTCTATTCTAATTGTAACAAAATATTAGCTCCTACTGTCCTCATGTCCCTTTCTCCCACAGTATTGCAGGGAAGATTGAGCAGTGCCCTTCTCTTATTTATTGTTACATCTTCCCTACTTACCAAAGTATCAGGCATAGAAAATGTTCTTTGGGTTAACTGAATGAAAGGAAAGTTATGCATAAAGACCCAAGATTCTATGGAAATTCTGTCAGGACCAGAGGCCATGAAAGTCGTCCAGGAGCTGTTGGTGCATGTGTTGATGGGGCAGAGGAGGGAGAGAAGGGCAGGCCACGATGAGGAGCAAGGTGACCCAGAAATTCAGTGTGGAACTTGGGGAAGAGGCTAAAGAGTGTACTGGTGGACTTAATTTACACAATAGAGAAACTTCTGAAATGTCACTTTTTTGGGAAATGGATTCATTTTCCTGTTGGCATACACCATAAATTCCAAGTCGTGGATACACAGACACAAATCTACAATTAGCATTAAAAAAATCATACTTAAGAGGGCCCAAAGGCTTTAAAATAAAAGAATATCTGAAAATAACTCTATAATAGTCATAATCTCATACAATAGGTCAAATACATTATCAAATGTTCAGCAACAGAGAGAACCGAGAAACTTCCTGGAATCAGGAAATGTGAGAAAGAATAAATCTCTTATTTCTGGAGAAACACTTAAGACTTTTTTTTTTTTTTTTTTTTTAAGGAATTCATTAAAAGGAGCACTCTTAGGCAAGTGTTTTCTTATGATTTCATTTACTTCCTGGCTTCTTTCCAAACCAGATGAGAAGTATCAATTGAGAAGTCTAAAGTCTGCTGCTTGGAATTTTCTTGCATTCATACAGATGCAGTTGTTTTATGAGTTCTGTCCTCTCTACTGTTATTTGCTTTAGTATTCCCCAGGCTTTGTGGATTTAAGCAGCGGCAGGGCTGGCAGGGCATTAGCAATGACCTAATCCGGCTCCATCAGTATGCAGTTGAGGGAAACAACGGGGCGAAGAGCCTTCCTAAGTACACACGCCAGTTGCAGGCAACTCCAGCCTAGGCCTCTGGACGCCCTGCCCTTCAGGGTCCTTAGCCTAGACCATACAGTCTAGAATGAACCGTGTTTGTATGTGTTTCAGGAAAGGAGGGTGAGGCAATGCTCAGGACTCCAGACGGACCTATCACTTATGTGGCCATGGCCACCATCAGGCTGTGCGTCTTAAACAGTCAAAGGGAGTACAACATTCTAGCACTGTGGTGAGGGGGCTTGAAATGTTGCCCGCTATCTGCAAAAGTGCTTGTGACAGCTTGAAGGAACTCAAAATCTGGAATCACGATCCTAAGTGATTATCCTAAAAAGGAAGAAAGAAAAGTGACAGGGGAAGGGTTTAGAATGATATTAATTCCTACTTTAAATTGAATTTACAGAACTGGATCTACATCAGATCAGCATTTGGAACCATATATTTTCTACCTTCTTTAGAGTGCATTTTGAGAATATCAGTAATACCAGAAAAAGTTAACATCAGACCAAAAAAGGAAGACCTCCCTAAATCTCCCCACACAGGCACAACTCCCATTAAAAAAGAAAAAGATAAGATACTGAAGTCAGACTTGGAAAAAGAAACAGCTGGGTCATTGCACCACCTCGAGTCTGTCCTCTGGGATGTTGAGTCACATAATAGAACTTGTGAAGCATGCAAATGAATATAGGCCCAGCATATATGACCTACGAAGATGAGTATATGTGAAACCACCTAGGGGGAGATAGCATGCGATGAACGGCAAAGAACTAAGCCAGCTCTTCTATGCTGAGTGAATTCAGAGAGCCAACTTTCATCCTTTTGTGAAGTCAAAAAAGAGCTGGGACTGGGCCATGTGCCTGGCTAGCTCGCCCCTGGAGCTCGGCACCCTGGGCTCTGGCTTCACAGAGAAAAGCAAGGAACAATATAGTCCTCGTAGTCTTTTGGCCCCAAAGATCCTCAAACCCATTCCTAATCTGTCAGGGTGCTAATCTGTTTTGAACAGTCTTTCTTTCCAGAAAGTCTTCCCAGAGTAGCCCAAGCCTTCCACCAAACTGCCAGCGTGGCCTGACTTCTGGGTTCCTTCAGTTGGAATTCTACTGCACATACATCTGGCTGGCTGGTCTGTTTCCCCGTTAATTTGGAAGCTGCTTGACAGAGATCTGACTCCTGATGTGTATATTGGTCACTGGTCTGCTGCACTTCGCTCCGTGAGTGTCCATAAAAAGATACGGCTTTATATATGATAAAAGAAGAAGCTTCCACAGCATTAGGGCTCTCTAAGCTCTCCTAAAACTACAGCTGCAATACAGACTTTGAGGTAGTGAGGACTGTGGGGAGCAAAGGGGCTACGAAGAGAAGATTATGATTTAAAGGACCCTGAGAAACTCATTTGCGTTATCTACTTTTAATCTCTTATATGATTGTCACCCATGTAAAATGAGACCTGTTTACTCTTGTTCTGAAGCCAGTTGCAGCCAAGGCATTTAAATCACATCACTCTGAGTCAAAAAGTTTTCAAAAATTCACCAGACCTTTGTTGAAATTTCCTTAAAATTCTAAAAATCCTCTGTAGACATCTTTTCTTCTTTCCAAGTTTCACAGAGACAAGGGCACCTTCTCTCAAATTTTGGCAAACAAAATCGCCCATCTACTTATATACTGAGGTATTGAAGAGCAGGTTAAACTTACAAAGGGAATTCATGTAAATTATCTCACTGTTTAGCTCAGTGAACATGTAGTGAGCACCTGCTGTATACCAGTCACTGTTCTAAACTTTGTGAGTACACAACCCCTGCCTATTGATGATGAAAATAGCACAGCAGACAATTTAATTGTCTCATTTTATAGGAAAGAATCTACACGCAGAGATTGAGAAGGAAATTTTGCTGGTAGCAGTGGTAACATCTGAACTAGTCCCAGGACCATATAACTTTTGGATCATTACTCTCCAGGTGTCTATCCAAGAGTGTGTGTTTCACAGATTGAAAAACAGGAGCTATTAAAAAACAAAAACAACAAAATCCTTTCAGTTATACTTAATTAGAATTCCTAAACTGGAATAAAAATAATAGTTACAGCCAACTGATTTGAAGTGGTTTTCTGTATGGTATCTTTATTCCACTGAGCCTTGGACCCAGTGCTATCCAGTACAACTTTCCAAAAACATGGCAATATTCTGTGTTGTCTGCTAAGGTGTTCATTAGCCACGGGCAACCGTTGAGCCCTTGAAATCCAGCTAGTTGCAACTGAAGAACTGAGTTATTACACTGTATTATGTTGGAACGAATTTAAACTTAAATAGCCACATGAGGCTCTATAGTGTGCAAATTATGGCAACACTAAGGATAGCCAGAGAATTTTGTATCTTTCACAGGAGACTATTTCCTTTGACAGATAAAAGGGATATTTAACAGATATTTAACTTGTTTTATTTTTTTGTGGGGTGAGGTAAAGTGCAGTAGAAAAAGAAACAGACAGGTAAAGACGCTGATAGGCGAAACCCAAAAGGATGCAGCCTTTCACAAGACAAAATAATTGAGTAAGATGGTGACTGCCATCTCACATGCCGATCACTGGTAGGAAAAAGATCTCTGCAAAGACAATTATACACTTACAGTCTTGGGAAAAAGAAGCTTGTGCTTACAGAAGCTTACAGAAGCCTATTTCTAAATGAATCGACATGGTTAATTTTATCCATTCAAGCCTACACATATTACTGAATATTAATAAACACTGTGGTCTAAAATGACTTGGTCGAATGTGCAAGGGAGAGAGTTCATTCTTTTTTTCCCCTTAATAAGAGACACACAAACCTGAAAGTTTGAGTCTTTGACCTTACACAGAAGTGCGATTTCAGCCCTTAAAGACTCAGGTGTCTGCTCAACAGACGGCAAAACTATCTTTTTCTGTCACTGATCCTCATAATCCTCTGACTTGCACATGTGGTAAATGAGGATTTTTCTAGTAAAAGTACACCTGCTTTTTCATATTTATTTGGCATTTCCGCACTGTGAAGATATTCGAGCTGTTCAATGTGACCCACTTCCACGGTTAGCTCTGCTCCTGAGCTGAAGCTGCTCCAGAGACCAACCAATCCAAACATACACTTTTCTTTTACCCAGGAGAATAGTTACCATGTTACAGAATGTTTTACTCTCGCTTCAAAGAATTCTAGTTCGAGTCCAAATAAATATTTCCTTATAAAAAGAGAATGTCACGAGAAGAAACAATGGAAAGATATATCTGAGCCTGAACACAGACTTTCAGTGAAAATTCTGTGTTTTCAATAAATTCTAAAAATTACCAGACACATTCAGAAACAGGATGCTAACACACAAAGATGACTAAAAATAAAAAGGAGAAGTATTTCAAGAAGTGACCATCGGCATGGTAAGGTCACTCCTACCCATAACAGAACAAGAAAGTCCCTCCTATTCCAAAGTGTTTTCCCCACCCATTAAGCTACCCACGGCCTTCCGTTTTCACATTTCTTTAATTTGTTATGTTTAGGGCTGTAACTTTAAACCATTATGTGGAAGGAATAGTATATTAACCATTTGTAAACATTTTTACTAGAGTGTATGTAACAATTACGTAAAATAACTGATGTAATAACATCCAGGTCAGATAAGTTCCAGTGGGTAGTAGCTTGTCTTAAATTAGATTCCCCCAGAAGCATATGCTGAGACAAAGATTTACGTTATAGTAATTTATATGATATCAGATCAAAGGAATCACGGGTAGGGGAATGGGGAAGTGAAACAGGGAAAAGAGAAAAGCAATAGAGGGTGTAATAATGAGCAATTAATGACTGTAGCAACTGGGGCTTACCCCATGGGGGACCTCCAGGATTACACAGCACATCTCAGACTTTTCTCAACCAAGGTATAAGGAGCTTGGGTATTTATTCACCAGCTGCTGTTCATCATTGCTTGAAGGATGCTCCAGGGCATGGTCTCGCCCAAGTACTTCTAGTGTCCCACTTGTATGGAGCTGAATGACCTGAGTCTCAGGGGTTTGAAGAAGAAAGCTTTCAGCACATAAGAGATTGATGAGTGCTGAGGGGACATAGACTGGTTCCAGCAGTACCTGCTGCAGCATCACGAGGATTCCCTTGGGATTTATGTTGGATTGACTCAGTCCTGTCATGAATCCTTCAAGGAAGTGATTCGTTAGAACTTCAAAAGAGAAAAGAAAAAAAGACAACGGGAAGGTTGATGGGGCGGGACACAGTCTCCATTGGTACAATTGGTTCCAAAGTCATGGTTGGTAATTGTTACCTCCATCCTCTACCACTTGTTGATCAGTCCATCTGGTCTTAGCTGCTTGCTTGGTGTCCTAGCCTAGACCTTCAGCCTTGAGGGATCTGATCCCTAATTGCCATGCTCTTGTCAAACTGAGACTGCTTAAATTGCCTGCTCATGGTTATCACCACGTATGAAGTCAATAAAAGTGCCCCAGTGAATTTCCTGGGTTCCAGGTATTTTCTTATTCACATCTTCATTATGAAATTAAAACAAACAAACAAACAAAATAACCAAATCAACAGGGGCCCCTGGGTGGCTCAGTTGGTTAAGCGCCCGGCTTTCTGCTTAAGTCATGATCTCACGGTTGAGAGATTGAGTCCTGCTTCGGGCTCTGTGGTGCTGAGCATGTAGCTGCTTGGGATTCTCTGTCTCCTTCTGTCTCTGCCTTTCCCCCACTCACACATGTTTGTGCTCTCTCTCTCTCTCTCTCAAAAATGAATATTAAAAAAATGCTTTTAATAAAACAAACAAAGAAACAAAATAAACTAACAAAAAAAAAAACCATCTAAGCAAAGGGACTGGAAGAACTTCCGGGTTGGTACATACATTAATGTGGTGGGAGGGTAGCATCCATGGAGAGGGCACGGAAACTCCCTTTCTCCCCTCCACCCCAGCCCCAATACCTCCAACTTGCTGTTCCTGTGTTGTGTCTTTTATAACAAACCAGTAATAGTAAGTAAAGTGCTTTCCTGAGTTCTGTGAGGCATTGTAGCAAATTATTAAATGTGAGGAGGCTTATAGCCAGTTCTCAGATATAGGTGGCAACCAGGAACTTGGGACAGGAGTCTGAAGCTAGGGTCATCTTGTGGGACTGAGCCCTTAAACCTGTGGTTTAACCCTGGGTTAGTGTCAGATACAAATTGTAGCACACACAGTTGGTATTCAAAGAGTTGGAGAACTGGTTGTTAGTGTGGAAAAAACCCACACATTTGGTGTCAGAGGTATTTACGAGTAAAAATAGCTCAGATTATATATTTTGGAAAGAAGTCCTTTATTAGAGCTGTGTGTTGCAAACATTCTATTCTATTTGGTAGCTTGCCTTTTTGCTTCCTTTTGAAGAACAAATGTTTTCAATTTTGATGATGTCCAATTTTATAAACATTTTAAAAATGGTTTATGCTGTCTGCAGTCTATCTGAGAACTCTTTGCCCATGCCACAGTACCACCAAACCTTTTCTCCTACATTTCTTCCTGATGTTTTGTAATTTTAGATTTTATATTTAGACCTTTGGTCTATTTCAGATTTATTTTTGTGTATGTTGTGAAGTCAGAATTGTTTATTAGCTTTTCTCATATAAGTATCTAACATCAACGTTTTGGACAGACTTTTTTTTTTTTCTTATTAAGTCAACTCAGCATCTTTGTAATAAAGCAATTGACTCTACAGGGGAGCCTGGGTGGCTCAGTCGTTTCAGCGTCCGACTTAGGCTCAGGTCATGATCTCAGGGTTCGTGAACTTGAGCCCCGTGTCAGGCTCTGTGCTGACAGCTGGGAGCCTGGAGCCTGTTTCAAATTCTGTCTGTCTGTCTGTCTCTCTCTCTCTCTCAAAAAGAAACATTAAAAAAAACTGTTAAAAAACAATTGACCATATATGTGTGGGTCTATTTCTAGATTCTATTCTGATCTCTCTTTACCTGTCATCTATCTATCTATCATCTATCTATCTATCTATCTATTTAGTACATCTTGATTCAAGTTAGATAAGTCCCACAACTTTATTATTTTTTTATAAATTGCTTAAATTATTTTACTTCTTTTGCACTTCCACATATAATTTTGAATCAGTTTTCTCGTTTCTACAAAAACACTTTGCTGGAATTTTTATTGATATTTTATTGACAAACTTGGGGATATGAAATCTTAATGATATCAAGTCATCTACCCCATAATCATGGCATACTCTTCCAATGACTTAGGCCTTCTCAGATTTTTCTTAGTGACATACCATGTGTACTTGAAAATATGTGTAGTATGGTTTTGTTTTTTTTAAATCTATTCTGCTCAGCTCTGCCTTTTAACTGGAACATTTAGACATCAGCATTATCCACTGTCTCCTATTAGTGCCCCAGGATTGTTCCCAGGGTCATTAACCCCCTGACATTCTTGGTCTGTCCCTCCTGCCAGGCTGAGCATTTTTAGCTTTCAGTAAGAAGCTGTCAATGTGTAGAGGAAGGATGAGGGCCAAAGAGATGTAGGAAGGGCTTTGACAATGTCTCCTTCAGAGGAAATGAATTTTAAAAAAAAGGAAGTGTATTTTATTTCTTTGTCTGAAGCATGCAGTCGTGTTAGTTATGGGAAATAAGTCTCGAGATGTCAGAAATGTGTGTGTTGAAAGGCTGAGGACAATGAGCCTTTAGGAAGACACCAAAAAAAAAAAAAAAAAAAAAGGAAGAAGAAGAAGAAAGGGACACCGAAATCAGTCTTCTTTTTTTTAAAAGAGCTAACTTCTTCAACTATCTACCATTTTTTTTTTATTTTTTTTTTTAACGTTTATTTATTTTTGAGACAGAGAGAGACAGAGCATGAACGGGGGAGGGGCAGAGAGAGAGGGAGACACAGAATCGGAAGCAGGCTCCAGGCTCTGAGCCATCAGCCCAGAGCCCGACGCGGGGCTCGAACTCACCGACCGTGATATCGTGACCTGAGCTGAAGTCGGAGGCTTAACCGACTGAGCCAACTATCTACCATGTTTTATGCCTTTACTTCCAGTGTGAAACCACTCATCTATATTATTGAATTTAATATTTACAACAATCCTATGTGTTAGGTGCTATTAGTTTACAAGTGAGGAAACTTGAGACTTAGAAAAGTAACATCCCACAGTGAGTAAGGACAGAGCCAATATTCCAACTGGGCTATGAGATGCCAGATCCTGTGCTAGGAGGGACCATGTGGGATAAGCTTTGCCTGTTTTACAGACGTCTGTGTATCTGCCATGGGTGCTCTGTGGAATTCGTAGCCTTCAGAAACCTGAATTCTGTTAATATACTCTGGATAAACTGGGTGATCAAGAAAGGGTTGCTCAATTCATGTTACAACTCCCGGGCACCCAGACAAGAGCCAGAATGGGGATCTCAAGAGAACTCAGAGTTGTCTTCTGCTGTGGGCCCTCAAGGGAAGGCCCCGCACCTGTCCTGGGTGCTTCTGTGCCCCGTCCTTTAACATGAGCAGGGGGGAACCTCTGCAGAATCCCTATCATTTCAACAGTGGCTGCTTGGGTCCAAGCTAGCTGTACAACATCTAGGATGGGTCAGTTCATGGGGCCGAAGTGGAAGCTCTAAGTTTCCATGTGAAAGCTTAAGGCCCCAGGTGGTCTCTCTTGGGACTGCTGTTCCTTCGGATAGACCAATTTTCTGGCTTACAATATTCTTGGTTGCAATTTATACTGACTCAGCTATAGGCACTCTAGCTGACACAGATGTGTTATCAGCTGAAGACTGTTAATTCCTCCTATAAATGTAATGCATCAGCTTTGGTCTGGGTCTGACTGGAAAATAAGTGAGCAAGTTTCCCCTCTCCAAAATTATGTAGGAGTCACCAACCCACTGGTAGGAGGCCACCATATAATCTAAACATCACATACTTTTCACTGCTTTACTAGCCAAGCTTCAAATTGTGCCACCCAAGTTATTTTCTGTCTCCTTCTACCAACTCATACCCCTCCACTTTGCCTCAGAAATTTCTGTGAAATATGTAGCATGCGGCAAGAGCATCTCCGTTTTGTAACAAAAAAATTGAAGTCCAGGAAGAAAGAGTATCTTGCCCAAGGTAAAGCTGGATCAGAACTCTGAAGCAGGAAGTCCTTATTGAGTGAACTTCACAGTAGAGTACAGTGCCTGGGGTGAACACTGTGGCCTGCCTATCCATACAATGTCTACCTATCCATGTCTACCTGTCTACCTATCCATACAATGGAATGAGAATTGTCAGTTCCACAGCGATGGTCTGACATCACTTTGAAAAAAGTTCTGCTTTCTCTGGACTTTCCATAGATTCTGTAACAGTGTCCTGTGGCTGCCATAAAAAATTTATCACGAACAGGGTGGCTTAAAGTAACGAAAATGTATTCTCTCACAATTCTGGAGGCCAGAAGCCCATTGTCAAAGTGTTAGCAGCCTTGGTTCTTTCTGGAGGTTCTGAGGGAGAACCATTCCATGGCTCCCTGTTAGCTTCTGGGGGCCTTCCAGCAATTACTAGTGCTCCTTGACTTCATTCCAGCTTCTGCCTCCATCTTCACCTCTCCTTCCCCTCTGTGTGTGTCTGTCCTCTGTGTGTCTCTTATAGGACAACTACTATTTGGTTTGGGCCCCATCTGGATAATCTAGGATGATATCATCTCAAGATCTTTAACTTAATTACATCTGCAAAGACCTTTCTTCCAAGTAAAGTCACATTCGCAGGTTCCAAGGATTAAGACATGGACATATGTTTTTGAGGGGCCACCATTCACCCCACTATAGACCCTCTGTGTCCTATTCCTTAGGTTCATTTGCATCGTCTTGAGCTTGGTATATGCTGGAGCTGAGTTAAATATCAGAGGCCATCATTAATATAAGTAAGAGAATGTTTAAGGAGTTTCCACTAGGTGAAAAGAATTGACCTAGGAGTTGGTGACATAAAAACAAATGGTATCCCGCTGCCCACCTAACTGTAATCTACTAACAGGTGCACAAATAACTGACCCAGGACACTGGTGAAATTCAAATACAGCAGGAGACATTATGCCATCATCATTTGGAAGATGTACTTATCATATATGAGCATTTTTAACAACAACTACCACAAAAATCTCTCCTAAAATCCCACTCACAGTTAAAGGAAATGCCATCATTTCCTTCGCCTTTGGTGTGAACTCACAATACGGGAGATTACAGGAAGTTAGCAAACTTAAGACGTGTCAAACTTGACTCTTTGAAAACACTTTTTGTTGTATAGATTAGAACTTCAGCCAATTTCATCTCTCTTTGATTCCTGCAGCCAGACACTCTTAAAGTAAATGTGGGGTTCAAAAAAAAATCTGCCACTATATCAAGTAATCAACATCCTAAATAATTCCCAAAGGGCAATAAAGAATCCAAAGATGGGATGCAATAAATTAGCCCTATAAAAAATTTGCCCCTCCTCGTTTTTTTTCCTAGAAGCTGACAAAGAAGTCCCTAGAAACCAGTACCAGTTTCCCCAGGGCTCCACATTTTCTGTTTTTAAGAGACTGTCTCATCTCACCAACATTTTCTGTCAATATGAATTTCAAGAGTAATTCCACCCAAACAAGACCCTAAACTGCCAGAATTTATAGGAATCACGGTCACTCAATGAATTGCATGTAAAAATGAAGAAGTATCGAATGCTTTTAATCCAACTCCATATTCCATTCTATTACCCAAGATATAGCATTTGGTGTATTCCTTCTATTATTCTGAACTCTCAGCTCAGCAAAGAGTGCGCCATTTTATAAGCAGAGTCTGTTCATTTTTTTCTTAACGTAATAACTTCTAAAAGATAGTGTTTGTGCGACCAGCAAAGGAGAAATAACAGTTTACGCCTTTATGTATATATTTCTCAACTTCACAAGAAACATTAGAAAAGGTTTAACCCTCTATAATTCTAGCAGAATAAAGCTTAAGAGCAAGACCTGAGCAAAGTAGTGTGTTCTACCACCATTCTATTGGCATGGGCTACAACTGAGATCAAAGCCCAAGACATCTTAGATTGGGCTTCCCAAAAGGAGAGAGAGAGAGAATTGGGGGGGGGGGGGCCCGGCCCGGACGGGGGCGAGAGGGAAGGGGGAAAAGGAGAAAGAATACTTTTTGAATTGGGTAAATGTCCTAATCAAAGGCCTCACTTGCCAAAGCTGCCGGCAAGGGCAGTGTTTCAGAGAAAGGAATCAGGATGGAAGCACCCCTAATAAGGGACTTGATTCAGATTCCAACTTAAAATTGCATTCCCAGACCCAAGAGAAGGATGATCTCCTGGTTGATTCTCTCTGCTATTGTCATGACCAGAATTCTTCTGGTTCACATCCATGCTTAATTGGTTGGTTGCATTTGATCTGAGACCATGAATCCCACTAAATGGGATAAAGCCTTTCCTTTAAGAAAGGCTTCCTGCGAGAACACCACTCTGGCATTACTCCAGATAGGAAGCTGCCTTGTGGCTTTTGTTTCTTTTACAGTAATGCATTTCTTCCCCCCGAAGTAAGCCTCCATATGTCCTTCCCAGTCCCCCTTATGATTCTTCTTTGGCCTTCTGTCATATTGCAGAAAACTTCTAAGTTGTCATCTGGAGATTTCTTTACTCAGAATTGTTTATCCCCAAGATCACAAGAGCATGGGAGGTTTACCCAGACCCTGACCACTTTTCTCTTCTAGGGTGCTCTCTAGGCACCTTCATTATAGCTGCAGCTGCAGCAGCATTTCTTCTGTATGTGGCCTTGAATCTTTGATATTTGTTTAATGAAATGGCCATACATGTTCCCAGATGCTTAGCTTTCTTGGGACACTTTCAAAGTGCTTTGTGCCCTCAGATTTAGTTTATTCAGTCTGCAAAAAGTTGTGCTCCTTAGACCTCTCTGGGCCACTGCTACCAGTCTCTATCATCTGTGGGGAAATCAGCAAAGCCCTGGGTCACAAGGACTATTCTCATTTGCCCATCGCTTCATGATTCCAAATATCATCCAGTGAAAGACTGGAAGGCCATAATACTTCTCTCTCCATTGTGCCTTGAGGGCTGAGCTAGCACATACAGAATAGAACTGATTTTGTTTGTTTGTTTGCTTGTTTGTTTGTTTTTAAGCAAGTATAATGTACGGACACTATTGGTGGAAGACTAGAGAGGGGCAGAGATAGTGGTTTCCTTTGACCGAATGATCACACTCATATATGTGGTTCAAGCATATTTGCTTTTTGTTTCTTCTGTGCGTTCTTTTTAGTGAGTTTGTCTCAGAGTGCAAGATTTAAACGGTCCAGGCACACAGTGTCTTCTCGGAGGACCTGTGGATCCCAACAGCATGAAGTCATGATTGCTCAATTCACATGCGAAGATGAATGTAATGAGAAGAATCTCCCAGAGCCGAGGCTAGTTAAAAAAGAAAAGTTGTGAAGACGGCAAGTTTTGAGGTCAAGCCTGGCTTCTCTGTTTCTGTAGCCCTCTTCTTGAATTTACTTTAGGTCTGCTTTTTTGTAGTGCTTTTTATGACAAAGAGAAAGCTTCTCTATGGGCACAGACTTTCAAAGATCAGAACTCTTCAGTCACTGCTATTAACTACTCTGTAACGTCAATAATTAAGCCTTTTACTCTGGTCAGTTTCTTTCACTAGGGAATTTATGTCAATCCAAGAAAAACAAAAGAGCTAGAAATTTCATCTGTGTTTCATCTAATGGGGAGAAAAAGGAAAATGGAATTGAGCCTAAAAAGATGGCTCCAGGGCACCTGGGTGGCTCAGTTGGCTAAACATCTGACTCTTGGTTTCAGCTCAGGTCATGATGTGACAGTTCATGAGATCGAGCCCTGCATCAGGCTCTATGCTGACAGTGAGGAGCCTGCTTGGGATTCTCTCTCTCTCTCTCTCTCTCTCTCTCTCTCTCTCTCTGCCTCTCCCATGTCTCTCTCTCCCTCAAAATAAATAAACAAGCTTAAAAAAAAAAAAGATGGTTCCAAATGAAGGTATGTGTTAGAGTAAGGCACTCCTCAAATATACGATATGTTCTAATCTGAAGAAATATTTAGACGTAAAATAAACCAGCATGAGCAAAAGTTTGAGATAGTTGAAATGTTGTTTCCTTCTGAGACTGGAAATAATTCCCTGGTGGGTACTTTTATTTAAAAATAGAGTATACTGAGTTTGCTTTTCATGATAAAACCAGTTCATGATCACTAGAAAAAATTGAAAAATATAAAAAAGAAGGGAGGAAAAAAAAACTACTTACGGTCCCCACTAGATTGGAAATCATTTAGGGCATAGATGGGATTTTGTTATAAAAAAAAAAAAAAAAAAAAAAAAAAAGACACAGCCTTTGGGATCAGAAAGATCTGGATTTAATTCCAGTTCTAAGTTGCATGACCTTAGGCAAATTCCTTCAATTTGAGCAGATGCTTGATAAATGCAAGATGAGCCAAAAAAAAAAAAAAAAAAAAAAGGAAAAAAAGCCTGATAATTTTTACATACCAGAGTCATTAGAGAGGAATACTCTCTTTTCTTTTTCATATGTGGCACTGGTTTAGGATCCGTGTTTAACAATCTTTAATGTTCTTGTTTGGGCTTCTTTGTTCTTTATTGTTGTGAGCTGAACTCTGCATTCCTGGCTTTCTCAATTGGCAATCCCATAACAGCCTTATTTTAGCTGTTTTATGGGGTTTTTTTGTTTGTTTTTTGTTTTTTAAGTAATCTCTACACCCAATGCAGGGCTTGAACTCACAACGCCAAGATGAAAAGTTGGGTGCTCTACTGACTGATTCAATCAGATGCCCCTATTTTATCCCACAACTTTTCTCACTGTAGCTCTTGCCTTTCTCCCCCAGTGCCTCCTTTACCTCTTTGAAACAACTTCAGTCTTGACCTACCAGGCTCAACCGCACCAGTGATGTCTCACTCTCTAACTAGAAAGAGGACGGGCAACCCTTGAACTTGAGCCTGCAAGTCCTTTTTCATTCTTGAAGTAAATGAAAGCTAAAACAGAAATGGCTGATGGGCACCTGGCTGGCTCAGTTCAAGTCCCACATCGGGCTCTGTGCTGACAGCTCACAGCCTGGAGCCTGCTTCGGATTCTGTGTCTCCCTCTGTCTGCCCCTCCGCTGTTTGCACTCTGTCTCTCACATTGTCTCAAAAGTAAATAAACGTTAAAAAAAAAAATTCACACACAAATGAAAATGGAAAAACTGCCAATACCTGATTTCTGTCCCCTATTTTTCCATTTGCAATCATATACTTAGGTACCTTTTGTCCCCATGGAAAAAAAAATATCTAAAGTTCAGACCTACCAATAACAGGAAGAAAAGAAAAAAAAAAAGCGTTTTTTTTTTTTTTCAAGAATGAAATGTTTTTCCATCAGAGTGGATTCTTAAGCACGTTCTCCACGTATGCGGCCTGCTAGCTGGATGTCTTTTGGCATAATTGTTACACGTTTGGCATGGATAGCACACAGATTGGTGTCTTCAAAGCGGCCCGCCAGATAGGCCTCGCTTGCCCCCTGAAAAGCACCGATAGCCGCGCTCTGGAAGCACAGATCTGCTTTGAAGTCCAGAGCAATTTCTCGCACCAGACACTGGAAAGGAAGTTTGCGGATCAGAAGTTCAGTGGACTTCTGATGACGTCACTGAGGGCCAAGGTACCAGGCCTGTAACGATGAGGTTTCTTCACCCCTCCAGTAGAGGGCGCAGTCTTGTGACCCTGGCTTTTGTAGCCAGTTGCTTCCTCAGTACTTTACCACCCACCGGTCGATGTGTGGGCAGTCTGCTTTGTACAAGTCATGGTACTGAGACCTCCTTGCTGACCCCCTTTCTCCTTCGGCTGGAGCTCAGTGAGCTAGAGGTCGTACTGGCGTTAGCCAGCGACGGCCACTTGACAATAAATTATTTAAAAAATAAATAAGAGATGGCAGAGAAGGAATAAATTCTAGGGATAGCAAAAATTGTGATAGAAATTTAAAAAAATAATATTTTTTTCTCTGTTAAAAAAAAAAAAAAGAACAACTGGAGACCCGTTTCTTTCCTGGATTGAGTGTAATGAAGGGGTGAGCAATTCATTTGGTTTTTTTGTTGTTGTTGCTGTTTTTACATAGCTGCCTATTTTAGAGTTTCTGTTTTTGAGTACATACTTTTTTAAGATTAATCTCTACACCCAGCATAGTGCTTGAACCTGCAACCCCAAGCCCAAGAGCCACATGCTCCACCCACTGAACCAGCCAGGTGCCCCGCTTTTGAATATTTCAATTAATACTAGCATAAATACATAGAGCCCCCAGTGTTAGGTTAGATGACAAGCAGCTATAATTCAAACATGAAAAAATCTTACGTTTTATGTTCTTAGTCACCTGTAATCGCTTGATCTACAGATGCTGCAAGCTTCTTTCCTGAGGAAGTGTCCAGTTAAACCACATGCTGAATTGTGCAAGGAGAGCATGTGTGGTTCATTTGCCTTTTTGATCTCTGGCAGTATCTTCAGAAGAATACAGTCCAAGCTGCTGAGCTGAAGCCATGGGTCTCTTTAACTCCCTTCATGTGGGGACACTTGACATTTTCTCACCTTTCTTGCAAACATGTAAACCTCACAAAGAAAGTTTGAGAAGGAGGTTGAGACTGTTGGGGCAAAAAGGAAACGAGAAGCACTCAGAAGCTCCCTGGGTCTCCTCAGCTGCTGGAGCTCCCCAGCCCCAGTGCGAGTGGGGTGTGGAATTCTCAGCCCTTCCAGCCCCCTTCCTCCTCCTATGGGGCTGAGAGACAGCCTCCTCCCTGTTCTCTGAGCTTCTCTCCTGCCATCACTCCCACCCCGATGACACCTTCCTGCATTTAAATGTTAGTCACCCTTGCTATAGAAGTAGCAAGATCCAGTGGAAAAACACTGGACTAGAAATATGGAGTCTTGAATTCCAGTTCTTGGCCTGATGTCATTGACTTGAACTAATATAGGCAAGTTATCAGCCTCCCTAGAGGTCAGCTTGTACAACCGTAAAATGGACCACCTGCACCTACCTTCTTGACCACACAAGGATCCCTCTAGGATTTGGATGAGGTGATGGCACAAAGGTACCTAAGAGTGAGAAATGCAGGACAAATGTGAGCTCAGTTTTCTCAGGAGCCTCCTGCTTATATTCATGTTTCTTAGTCTGGATTGGATTGCAGGAAGCCAGGGAGGGGACTTTGCATCTGTCTTCACACCGTAGCAATAGCAATGCTTTTATATTCTGAAGAATTAAATTAGAATTTTTTTTCTATTTTTAGCTGTTTTATTTATTTATTTTTTATTATTTATATTTTAATTAGCTAACGTCCAGTGCAATATTGGTTTCAGAAGTAGAACTTAGTGATTCATCACTTACGTACAACACCCAGTGATCATCCCGACAAGTGCCCTCAATACCTATCACCCATCTAGCCCATCTCCCACTTCCCTCCCTGCATCAACCCTCAGTTTGTTCTTTATCGTTAAGATTAAGAGTCTCTTGTGGTTTGTTTCTCTCTCTTATAAAGAATTATTTCAAAAGAATGTCCCTGCCTCCTCCAACCTGGCTGTCTAAGTCACCTCAAAGAGCTTCCCCTTGTTCTTGCTGAGTTCCTGTTCACAATTTTCCGAAAGTTTTGACTCATGAGGACCCCTTCTGTCTTTCCACCTGGTGCCACACACTAGACTGGCTGGCTGGCTGCCTGCCCTGCCCTGCAGGGTGCAGAAAGCTCTAGCTGGGCAGGAGGCAGCTGCGGTGGACCTAACAAGTAGAAGGTGATGGGGCAGGAGAGAGGAAAATGGGGTGCATTAGAGGGAGGAGGAGCATGCAAAGAGAGGGGCTGGCTCACCTCCATCTTGGGCTGAAGTGAAAAGGAAGGATTCCCCCTTGGACTGAAGGCTATGAACTTCTGCTCAGAAGTTGACTTGTCAGTCAAAAGCAGTTGTAAATGGCCTTTCTATCCTGGATAGAAGATGTGGGGCTAAAGGCTAAACAGCTAATCTAAGGGCTGGGGGGGCAGCGTGATGTGAAGGCTCTGGGCACCAACTTTAAGGTCAGGTGAACCTCAGTTTGAATCTTGGCTCCTTAGCTTTCTAGTTAGAAACCTTGATCTTCCTAAACCTTTTTTTTTTTTTTTCATCTGAAAATGTGCTAGTAGGTATCTGATGAGGAGTTTTTCAAGAGATTAAATGAGGAAATACATGGAAAGCACTTAGCACATAGTAAACTCTCAGTAACTAATAGAAATTCTTGTTACTGTTAAATACAAAGGAGACCTGCCTTAGAGTTTAAAATAGAACACAAAGGTAACCCTGGAGCGGGGTGTGTGGGTGGAGATGGGAAGGACAAATAGGGAAAGAAAGACCACAGAGCAAGCATTTGAATCTGGGTATGGGGTTTGGGGAAGTGGAGAAAGAGGGAATTGAATCAAAGCACAGAACTTACACCATTTAGAATGATAACACAAGTGGTCTGGTTTTGTCAGATGGTTTCCAGAATTGTTACCATGGCAAATTCTTGTTAACTTTTAGTCACCAGCACTGTCGTATGGTTTGGTGGCATTTCCTAACTTTAAACTGGCTATATCAATTAGGCAAAGGTATCTTAAACTGATTACAAAAATAACTCACTCTTACAGGAAAAGATTGATTAGACTCATTAAATTTAAGAACTGCTCATAAAAAGACCATTAAGAGCATGAAAAGACAAGCTACAGACCGGGAAAAGATATTTGCAACCCAGGTGTAACCCAAATAGAATGTCAAGGGGGAGAGGCAGGTGGCCAAAGACTTGAACTACACAAAGAAGATATCCAAATGGCCAATAAGGGTATGAAAAGGAGTACAGATATCAGGGATATGCAAATTAGAACCACTCCTTGTACTCTAAATGGGAGGGGGGCGGGAATGTTGGTGAAAATATGAAGTAGTTGGAACTCTTGTACATTGCTGTTGGGAGTGGAAATTGGTATAAAAACTTTGGAAATGGATTTAGGAGTATCTATTGCAGCCATACACATGCATTTCCTATAATCCCAAATTCCAATCCTTGTGCATGGAATAGTCAAAGCAGTGTTGTTCACAATAGTCCCAAACTCAAAATAGTCTAAATGTCCATTGACAATAGAATGAAGGAGCAAACTGTGATACATTTATACAAATGAAATATTATTCAGCAATGCAAATGGATAACCACTCCAGTAAAAACGTGGTTGAGTCTCACAAACATAATGTTGAGTAAAGGAAGTACAACACAAGAGTACCATTTCGTGTACATAAAGTTGAAATGTCAAAAATATTCTATGATGATCAACAGCAAGACCATGGTCATCTTTAGGGAAGGGGAGGTGACTGAGAGGGACAATAAGGGGACTGCTGGAAAGATTTTCATGATCCTTTCTTGATTTTATGAAAGTTGCAAAAATTTTATAAACTCATTGATTTGTCCACATAGGAATTTTGTATTTTTCCAAATGTTATTATATATAGCTCAATGAAAGATAAGTTTACTTATACACCAAGGAGAACCTTCTTCTCTCCCATGTAACCCCCAGAAGAGCATTGTATCACAGTGAGCTGTGAGATATGGCGCTGTGCATTTCTTTGCTAGATCACCATAGCACTCTGCAGCCTTTGTGGGAGGGGAGACATCATCACCTCCGTGATGCCTGGGCATTGGCAGAAAGGTCAGGGAGGCAATGAGGAGGTAATTAGGCACAACTCCATGAGAAATTTTGTGAATTCAGGAAAAGACTTACACATCTTAAAACCAAGTATGCTCAGTGCCTGCAGTTAGCCAGGGCCCTGTGACCTGCCAGAAGGAAGTTTCATGAAGCAGGATGGAGGGGACAGCCTCAAGGAGGCAGCAGAGACTGCATCTGAGCCTTGCACTTTCCCAAGAGGCAGGTACACATGTGAAAGAGAAGAGAACTAAGGCATGGAGGGATTAAGTACCCAGGTCCAGGCACCTGCTGTGAAGTGGCAAGATCTGAACCCAGGCAATGGGAGTCACGTAGGTGGTTTTAAGTTTTCTAGTAGCCACACTGGAAAAAGAAAGAAGAAAGTGGTGAACTAATTATTTAAATTGATATATCCAAAAAATTATTCTTTCCACCTGTAGTAAATACAAAAATAAGTCTTGATGAGATCATTTTTCCAACACTAAGTCTTTGAAACCCTGTGTGTATTTCATACCAACAGTACAGCTGCACTTCGAGTGCACACATGGCTAGTGACCCTGTTTGGGATAGCACAGGTCTAGAGCGTTGGAGAGGAAAGAGGAGGACCATCCAGGTGAGTGGGATGGTTTGTGCAAAGGCTCACTGATGGGAGTGTTCTGCGCATTCTAGAAATGTGAATTCCAGTGTTTCCTAGCAAGTTAAATCTATGCTTAGCTTCCTAAGCATCTTCCCATGAACTGCCTGAGTCTGTGCATCCTGACGGCTGCCCCCCTGGAAAATTTCCTCTGCTACCTGGCACCCCTCTCTGCCTCCAGTAATTAAAGAGAGCTAAAAGCACACATCCAGGAACTCAGGCTTTCAGACCCACAGGGAGCATAAGCCAGCATGAGCCACACGTGCAGCATCAGTCCCATGCATGTGCAGCAGAAGCCTGGCCCCTCACCTCCTGACTTATCCCTCCCTCCCCTTCAAACTTCATTCTCCACCGTCCTCACCTCTCCCACCCACCTCACTCTCTTCCTCACTTCTGACTTTACAACTCAGGGGCTTCTACTCTGCCTTCTTGACCCTCTTCCTCTCTGCCCCTCTGATCTGCACTCACCTTTTCCTTAGGACATGATGCAGGCTTTTCATGTAATTTATGAAGAGCTCTGCTCTAACCAGCAACCACTGTTCGGGCTGCACAGTCCTGTCGGTGTGTGTCCACATACCTTTGTCTTGTCAGTTTCACGGCCAATTTGTCCCCCAATCAGAGCTGTGTCTTCCGTCACTGTCAGATGGACAGCAGGCAACTTATAAATAAGTGTTGTGGGAATAAAACATTCAAGGGTTGAAAGAAGTGGTATTCCCATGCCAACGTGACTCTCAAAACAGGACGGCTGAGTAACTGTACTCTATGGTCATTGTACATTTGCCAAATATTGGCCTGTTGAATCATTCCCTGAAGTCTGTCCAATTACAACATTAACTATGAATTAATTCTCCATCCGGATAGGAAATAATGATATGCGGTAATGTGAGCTAAGCATAGATTTAACTTGCTCAGAAACACTGGAATTCACATTTCTAGATGCTCCAGCCAGAACAGACAGAGACGTTCATTCACAAAGACGCATGCCCTGGCGGTGGGCATGTCCTAGATAATGCCAAGTGTTAGGGTCAGTCACTTTCAGAGATATGTGAGAGAGGTCAATGAATAATTTTCTCAAAAGATTTGCAATAATGCTCTATTCCCATGTCACCCTAGGAAAATTTAATTAAAATAATTTTATTTTCATCCCTGAATGTATTTGTCTTTGCTTTGAGGTCTTCACCAAACAATGCTAGGGAAATTCCTCTGAAATTCTTCTGATTCATGGAATCGATGACTGTTCTACAGAGGAAACTGGTAGGTGCTAGGACCACTACAGTGGGTGTGTTATAAACCACAGGACCGCACCTCCACACTTAGGGACCTGGGTCAAGTGCCAGTCCACTGATAATTTGCAGGGTCACTACCTCTCTGAACAGCCTTTCTTTTCAACTGCAAAATGGAAGGAAGTAGACTTGCGTTTTTAGGTGAAATAAAAACCCGGTAGAAAGCACACATATTGCCAGAGGAAGCCCTGAGGAAGAAAATGAGGAAGAGTGTCTTCTCTGACCCTCCCTAAAGGTGCATCTATTTTCATGAAGGGAGTTAATGGGGAGGAAATAGGAACCCCAAGAGAAGAGAACAGAGTTCTCAACAGAGTTGAGCACCTTCTCACCTCATGGCACCCAATCATTACCATCTAGGCAAGGCCTTTTCTTGTTTTATTTAGTTTTGCTTGTATGTTTCCTCTTCATCCCTGGCTTCATCCCTGGCTCCCACTTGCCCTCATCCCAGATACTCACTAACATGTACTTGGATGTGTGTGTGTATTGATACACTTGAAATTCTGTGATGTTATATTGTCTTTTTTTTTTAATTTTTAATGTTTATTTACTTTTGAGAGAGAGAGACAGTGCAAGAGAGGGAGGGGCAGAGACAGAGAGAGACACAGAATCCAAAGCAGGCTCCAGGCTCTGAGCTGTCAGCACAGAGCCTGACACGGGGCTTGGACTTACAAACCACGAGATTATGACCTGAGCTGAAGTCAGACACTTAACCAACTGAGCCACCCAGGCACCCCTGTTATATTGCCTTTGTACACATTTTAAATATGTATGTACATATAGTGTATATAAATATATGGAGAGAGAAAGGGAGAGAGAGAGAGGGAGCAAGCAGTGGATAGGGAACTCATTATTTTTTTTACTTCTTTTTTTCATTCAGCTCTATGTTTTTAGGAGTTCCGTGTCCCTGGTTAACAGTATCTTACATTCACTCATTTATTCCTCAATGATGGACACAGAGATAGACTATAAAACTCAAAGGTTAAGGATGCTCTGGAGCCAGACTGACTGGTATCATTCCCATTTACCAACAGTGGGAACTGAGCCCATTCACTCAACCTCCCAGACTTCAGCTTCTCAATTCTAAAACAGAGATAGTAGTAGTATCTACCATGAAGAGGGCTGAGAACAAACAAAGCACTGGGCCCACATAAGCTCCCAACAAGTATTACAAGTGTTAGCTGTCATTATCATCACCGTCATGATTATTATTCCTGCACCCAGTGCTGCATGCAGCACCCTTGTACACATTCCTTATTGGACCCGGGCCTGAGTTTCTCTGGGGTGTAGACTCCAGAGAGGGATGGCTGGGTCATAGGGCGTAGGCGCACTTAATTTCACCAAGTACTGCCAAATTGCTGTCCAGAATGACGGCTCCAGTCTACATTCCCACCATCGGTTCCTGAGGGTTCCGGGAAAAGTTTTCTCAGCCAGTGAGAGCACAGATTTTAACAAGTCTTCTCTCCAGTTGCACTGACATCATCTGTCTGGGAGACTTCTGTCCGAATTGGGTGGACACGTGGCTGATTTAGGAGTCTGTGTTCTTCCACACTCCAGAGCCCTAAGTCCTGTAGTGATTATCAAATGGGCTCACACCTTGGGGGGCATAAGAATAACCCTGGGAGGAGGTTCAAATGCTTTCTTTTGGGATTCTGACCCACACATCCTAGGAGAACATGCACCGCTCTCTCCTTAATCCCAAGTAAGAGTCCCTGCCTCCAGGAGCCACCGTTGCTGAGGGACAGGTGTTTTCAGCGCGAAACAAAAGGTGGAGAATCACAGCGGGGAGACTAAGCCTGCAGTGGCTCCAGGATGGAGCCTGCGATGCAACCCGATGGAGTGGGAAGATCCCCTTATCCAGAAAACTCTCCTATTGTCAAAGATCTTTGTATAGCCTGGATAAAACGGGAAATGTCACTACTTAATTCAATCTTTTAAATTCAGCCTGTAATTTCTCTGGAAGATCATGCACTATCAACATGTTACCTGGGTTCTCCATTACCTGGGCTCTCTTGCCTGTGGCCCAATACCTGTCAGTAGAAGGTATAAGCATCTAAGCAGGAGTCCCTGAGGCACTTGGATGTTCAGTAGGCAAAGTGTGATAAATGTTTGATAAATTTAGGAGATGTGTCTCCGGTCCACAGGGGTAGTGAGTACAGCTCCAGAGGAGATTCTGAGGCTCACTTAAGAGTGTCATTTCAATGCAGCCTGGCACCTACACCATCATAAAGATGCTAAACCGTAAACAATTAATAGCTAACTGCCAGTAATCCAGGATCTAGGTCTGGAACCCAGTAACTTCCAAAATATCCCTTTTTATGAGAGGCAAGTCAGTAAAATTTTGTTCCTTCTGTGTCTACCTCACAAGAGTTCATCAAACTTCAAAAACAGAAACCAGGTAATTCACCCATTGCCTCGCTCACTGGGGAGCTATTTCTTATCCGTGGTTCCTTTCTTCCTCTGAAAAGAAACCACAAGCCTCCAATTTCACTGAATCTGTTGGAAAGTAAAGTTGGCATTTGGATGTGGTTGTGTGTAGCCCTCAGGGATGAGAGAAAGAAAGAAGAAGGCTCTGTGCCAGGTGACGGGCAGACAGTTTCCTGCGTTATGAGGTAATGGTTAGTGATGCTGTTTGGCTGGAGGCTCGCACACTGGTCTCTTCAGTGTGTGCCAGTGTGTGTGGATGGTGAAGCACATTTTGGGATGCTAGGGAAGATAGAGTAATATTTAAAGTGGCATAGTAATAGGTAACTAATTTTTAAATATTGTTCATATCTTTCTTATTACTTTGACCCTCCCTTCCAACATAATCTCTTGACCCTGTAAGGCATATATTGGTTAAAGAAAAAAAAAAAAAAAAAAACGTACTGGAATATGTTATAAAAATCCCAGCTGAAGGCTGGTCCAGTCCCAGCTGAAGAGCTAGCAGGAGGCATGGCTGGATGGGAATCTGAGGGACTTGAAAAACAAATAATCAGCTGGCTTAAGAGGGAAAGAGACCAAGGCCCTGTGGACCACTGTGAGGTCCACTGTTAGAAAATGGATCGGTCTGAGGACTGATGGTGTTTACAATGACCTCTTAGAAGGCAATGTCTGGGGCACCTGGGTGGCTCAGTCAGTTAAGCGTCCGACTTCAGCTCAGGTCATGATCTCACAGTTCCTGAGTTTGAGCCCCACATGAGGCTCTCTGCTGTCAGCTTAGAGCCTATTTCAGATCCTCTGTCTCCCTTTCTCTGCCTCTCCCACGTGTGCACAGGCGCGCTCTCTCTCTCTCTCTCTCTCTCTCTCAAAAATAAATAAATATTAAAAAAATTATATAAGAAAAGAAGGCAAAGACTAATGTTGCAAAGGCAAGGATGAGTTAAATAGGAAGCATTTGTTGGAAGAGCCAGATTAGAAGCTGATATTAGGGGTGGGGTTTCGGCACAGAAGGCAAGGACAGGTATCAGGTGTGCAAGGTTAGGAGAGGTTGGAATGAGTAAAATAACAAAGTAAAAAAGAGGTTGAGTCTTGAGAACTGGACCCAGAGGCCAGAGAGGGAGGTTCTGTTAGTTTCTTCTTATCCGTGTTTTCCTCCTCATAACATATTGTCTCTACCCCATCCCCTACTTCCACATGCAGAGAGCGGGGGATGCCTCTTCTGAGGGTTCATCTTCCCAATTTGGTGCCAAGTTGGTATCAGTGAGTGTTCTGTCTCTGTTTTCAGGTGCTGCTGGGCCCCAGCTTCCAAGGCCTTTCAAGTGAGGCTCTGCAATCCCCATCCAAAGGTTTGCCCTGATCCAAAAGAGACAAGCCCAGAAAGAGAAATTTAAGCTAACCTTGCCCAACCATTGGAGTTCTAGCCCCAGTTACTGTGGCCTCTCAACTCTCCCTAACTTTGACCCTCAATTCTGAAAAATGGGCCTCAGCCTTAGCTCACAAACATTTATTGAACCCCTGCAATGAAGCAGGCACTCTGGTCTTTACTGGAAATACAGTTACAAATAAGGTACTGGCCTAGCTTCCTGGTGACTACAGGCCAGTGAGAGACAGGCTCGAGTAGACAGGAAGTTGCCGTAAGCTGCACTGAGTACTGGGATGGGGAAATAGAAGCAAGTAGGAGGGCAGCTAACCCCAGCTGGGGGAGGAAGGGTGGGGCAGGAACTCCTAGGGGAAGTGATAACCAAGCCCTCCTACAAAGACAAGTAGAAGGGAATCCAGCAAAATAGAGGGTTGTGGGTGTGGACAGTGACGTTGGGGAAAGGAACAGTAAGTTCAATGGTCTGTAGATTAGATAAAGGTCTCAGGATCTGAACACAATTCAATATGGCTGAAGCCACAGAGGACCATGGAGGAAGGGCAAAAGATGTGACTCGAGTAGTAAGAGCCAGATTATGACCAGTTTACAAGTAGGGTGACCACATATATTTATTGTCCAAATCGAGGATTCAGCCATTGTAAACTGGGACTGCTCTGGCAAACCAATTCAGATCGTCATTTCACTTGTAAAGCAAGTAAGGATTTGACTGTAAGTGAATCTGGGTCCCTCCCCCTCTCTGTCTTACTATACCAAACTTCACCTCAGTGGCCTGCCTGAAATGTAAGTCCCTTCTGTACAGAGGCCCTGACTGACTCTTGCTGAACGTCTGCTGTGTATGCCCTACACATGTGGATGGAAATAATTTCTTGCTCTGCTTCTCTAGTCAAGCTTCTCCCAGGGTGGTCAACCAGGGGGTGCCAGAAGAGACGCTGTCTAGAATCTGCAAAAAGCATCTTGTTTGCATCATATACCTCCAAATAAAACAAGTCAATATTTCTCACTAATGATGGGGTTTTGGAGTACTGGGGGTTCAGAGCTGATGGCCAAGAAAGAATTCTTAAACACATCTTTGGTGCAAAAAAGATTTAATTAAAGCACAAGGACAGGACTCGTGGGCAGAAAAAAATTGCACTGGGGTTGTGAAAAGTGACTGGTTATATGCTATGGAGTTGGGGGAGATAAAGGCAAAAGGGAGACTTCCAGAAGGACTTTGATATGCTAAAGAGACCTGAGACCTTGCTATTGTCAAGCTAAGTAGTTTATCCTCTAGTAAGGCATTAACATCAGGATGGTAGGGGGTTCCTAGAGAAATGTTACCTTCTGTATTTTTCTCAATATTTGTCAATGGGCTGCAGGTTATAAGGAAATTTTACCTGCCATTTCCTTCTTGCCTTTGTTCCCCACATCACTGTGGAGGGGAGGGTGATATTAGGGGTTCTAGGAAACTGTCTATAGGTTTCTGGAGATTAGGCTATTGATAAGATTGCCTTTTTCTTGTAATTTTCTAAGATATTTGTAAACTGATGAAGACTCATGTCCTGCATGACTGTTATCTCTATCAGTTAACCATTTGTTTTCTTTCCTTTCCTTTGTTCTTGGGCAGCCAGGCTTGCCTGAGGAATATCACACATATCCCACCTGGGGGGTGGGGGTCGGGGGGTGTTGTTAGCTTGTGTTTTGCCCTCAGTTTGCCTTACGTTCCCTCATCACTAAGATTGTTTCATTTTTTACCAACACCTACATGTGCACTGAGTTACTATCAGAGGTTATAGTTCACATCCAGGCTGCCCACTTACTAGGTCTGTGAACTCAAGCTACCTGACTTCTGTGAGACCCATTCTCCCATTTGCAAACTAAAGAAAATAGAACCAGCTTCCCAGAGTTGTTAGGGGTAACTGAGGGAACACAGGTGATAGAACCTAACTTACTGTCTGATTTGGGGGAAATGCTCTGTGAGAAATAAGAGAGATGATTCATTTTCAGAAATACCAAATAAAAGCTGTGCTGTCTAGATAACAGTATGTTTACAACTGTTTCCTATTGGAAATATATAGGAACTCTTCCCCTCCCATAATGGAGTCCCAAACCCTTGGACACTTCACTTACTGGTTCTTCTTCCTCTCTTGGTTTCCTGAGCTTATTTTCATGGGCTTTGCAATGAGCATGCGCCAAAAAACAAAGGAAGGACTGAAAGTCACTGAGTCACACCAGGAAATGTACATTTGTTCCAATCAGACGACTTTTTGCCTTACTTGGGTATAGGCAACCTCAAGGTAAGACTATAACCTCTGTAGTACTCAACCAATGAGGAATCAGGCAAGAGACTTGCATGCTGGGAGATAAATTGTCTGCTGTAACCGCCCCAAGTGTTCCTGTCCGTCAGACAACCGCTCTTGCAAGAACGTTGATTAAACCTATCTTCACTGTGCTTGGAGTCTCTGCGTCCCTCCTTTGATTGGGTAGGTGGCCTTTTATTTCTCACACTCAATATAACTTTTTTTTTTTTTTAAAGAATCTAAACTTAGCAGCAGCCATGAACAAGTACTACAGAGGAAAAAGCCTTAAAAGATTAACTGCAGTTTTTTAGGTTCGAAGGTACAATAGCAGTTATCCACATTTTTCAGACTCAGCCATGCTTACTCTGATTCTGTGCCCTATAGATACAAGTGGGAACCTCATCTATGTATTTCTTGCGGGTACCAACTGAGGATGCTTCCACTAGGTGGGGCTGTGGTAGGTACATAGAACATCTCTTCTTGATAGTTTGACAGGGTTCGTGTCCAAAGCCTATTAAACCAAGCTGAGCCCTAGAATGCTGGCTCCCTGGGGATGCCAGGTACATAGAAGTGAAAAGCATATTGCTGGTAGCCTGATCCCCTCCCATCTATTGGCTGATATTCTATTCCACTGACACAGATACCTTCAATTCTTCCTCTTAACAAATTTTGTGAGCCACTGGGCTCTACTTGTCCCCTCAGCTAATCTAGCTCCCTGGGTGCAGAACCCAGGATTATAAACCTGTTTCCCTTTGCTTCAGATTGTCTTTGTCATGGCTGTTCATCACTGCCTTTATTGTTGATTTGGAAGTACCATATTTGGGAAAGTTCACCTCCGTTGAACCTTGGCCTCTTTACTATACTTCAGAATAGAAAAGCAATCCACATTACAATGACCTTGCTTTCTCTCCCTTAGAGCCTGATAACCTTTAAATCTCAGTCCAAAAGGTGCTGCTTCACACTTTGGAGCCAACTTTGTTCCTGGGCGGTACTGTAGTGGTGAGGATTGTGGTTTATAATGAACATTAACTGCACATCTGATCAGTCTTTCTGACGGTCCTGTTCTTACCTTGGGGTTCCCAGGATTACAGTAGAAGGAATGATCTTGAAGGGGAGTTAATAAAAAGAGAACTAAACTGATATGTGGGTATAAAGTTTGAATGGTTCCAATGAGTCACTTATACCATCCAAGGAATTCTATATCCTACGTACAGTGTTTCATCCCTTTCCTTCCTGTCCCAGGGAACCAAATTCACCACATTGACTAAAGGAAGTGTCAGTGACCACGAAACACCTTCCTCACAGGGAGTACATACCAGTCCTTAACATTACCCGGTCTTCACTCCATCTTCACAGAATATGGGCTGACTTTTCACCTATGTGAGACCTTTGATTTGGTCCTAATATTATCTCTTAAGGGCCAGGAGTATATACTTTACTTACTTCCATGCTATTTACCTTTAAAATGTCAGGAAACTGAAAACCCTGCCTCAGGAGATGCTATTTTTGCTGGTTCTTAAGCCTGCTGGTCACTTTTGGTCATCTGAGACAGCTGTCCTTTGTACCTCCTATTTCACACATATGAATCTAGGAATATATGAACCTATGTACATCTTCGTGCATAATGCCTTTGGTTGATCTTTTCCAAATTTCACAATACACTTGCTTCCAGGGAGCTGAACCACAGGTAACTGGATTTTTATCTTGTGCTCCAGGAAACTCCTGCCACTTCGGAGTTGCCTACCTAAGAACTCCTTGTCACATGGCTGAATCATTGTATCCGAGGCCTCACTCTCTATCTGCCTACCTGCCTAGGAAACTTCCTTTCTGTCTCACTGAGGCTCAGAGTGACCTCATGGACCTCACGACAATAATAATTGTGGCCTGAAGCTCCTGTCTTCAGACTCAAAAATTTGTAGGTGTATACTTCTAAAGACTTGGTCTTGTCTTGAAGTTCCAATACCCAGTCTTTGAGACATCCTAAAGTATAAACTGATCCACTATTCTTCTGATCCCATCAGCCTGAAGTCACAGTCATGATGGTCAAAGCCAGCTTCTCTTTGAGGCTGTGGGACATGGCACCTGGCACAATGAGGTAGCGGCAGTGGTGGGCACATAGCTCAAACCTGCTGCAGCAGCTCTCCTGATAGCAGTGTTCCCAGGATAGACCTGTTCCTAAAATTCACAGAATGAAGTTTCCAGGACAGAGTTCTAGAGGTAAGGAGCAGGATGCTAATTCAGACAGGTACAAAACATCAGGGCCACCTAGCGGGAAACTCCTCCACCTTATTCACTGGTGTTTCCCAATATCTAGCCCAGGGTTTGGAACTTAGTGCTTGTTCTGTAATTCTTGCATTCATGAATAAAACAAATATCTAACAGGCTTACAGGTTTGAAAAATAAAATCTAAAAAGCTAAATAGAACTCAGGGCACCTGGATGGCTTAATCAGTTAAGCGTCCAACTCTTGATTTTGGTTCAGGTCGTAATCTCATGGGTCCGTGAGACTGAGCCCTGTGTCAGTCTCCATGGTGCTTGGGATTCTCTCTCTCCCTCTCTGCCCACCCCGCCCCCCACTCATGTATGCGTGCATCTTGGCACGCACTATCTTTCAAAATAAATTTAAAAAATTAAAAAAATATTTAAAAATAAATAAATAAATAAAATAGCAAAGAGAGTTCATTTCTTCTGTTTCAAGAAGAGAAAAAAAGGTAAGAAGAATTTACTATTAAAACGGTGGTTGAGGGGCGCCTGGGTGGCGCAGTCGGTTAAGCGTCCGACTTCAGCCAGGTCAGGATCTTGCGGTCCCTGAGTTCGAGCCCCGCGTCAGGCTCTGGGCTGATGGCTCAGAGCCTGGAGCCTGTTTCCGATTCTGTGTCTTCCTCTCTCTCTGCCCCTCCCCCGTTCATGCTCTGTCTCTCTCTGTCCCAAAAATAAATAAACGTTGAAAAAAAAATTTAAAACGGTGGTTGGGCTTAATCAGAGATGAAATCTAAGAGGCAGTATTAGATGGTATAAACATTTAATTCTGACGTCCTAGGTTCAGATGGTGACTTTGATGTTTACCAGGCATATCAATGTGGCAAGTGAGTTAGTTTCTGTAAGACTCAATTTTCTTATCTGTAAAAATGGGAATAATAATAATAATAGCTGCCAGTTGGAACTGTCGTAGAAACGACATGAGGTAATACATGGGCATAGCGTAGCACCCGGCTGCAGAGTCAGTCCCCATCATTATTAAGCTCTCATTTGTAATGACATAGTATTAGTATTACCTCACATGCAAACACCAGTAGTTTGGTGACAGCTTCCTGGAGGGCTGTGTGGAACAGTATGTCCGCCGAGCATCTAGTCTTGGAAGGAAAAAAGTTTCATATCTGCCCTGGATATTACATGAAGGAGTAGCGTGTTCCTGTATCACGTATGCAATTCCTGGCCTGGACTGCAAGCCTCTCAAAATAGGGACTGTGCTTATTCATATCTGTATCCCCAGCACCTGGCATGGTGTTTGACACATAATCGTTCTGTCAATAAACCTTGCACAAATGTTCAACCTTTTCATTGGCTGGCTAATTGCTTTTCTCTGCTATCAATCCATATGATGGAGTATTGCATGATAATAGTATAGTCTCACACTAAATATTGAAGGAAACTCTAGTCTCAGGCGGGTCGTGGGGCATATGTGGAATGAATACTCAGGCTCCAACAAAATTGTTCCACATTCCATAAATTCAGCACATTCCAAGAAGGATTAATGGTATACCAGGATTCCCCCACATGGCATATGAACACTGTTGATTTATGTGTGTCTCTCTTTAGAAGTCTGTTTTTAACAACCCCACTTGAAATCTTATATAAAAATTCTTTGAGAGTATTGTGGTCTTGTAGCAATAATCTGGCAATGAATCACCTATATTTCACAATTAAATACTGTAAAAAGCAACACCCAAAGCTTGCCAATGAATTCCTCAACTATCTTCTCTATGACCTATTGAAATAGCAACGGTTTTTTCTATTATCACCACATAGATGATTGAAGACTCAGAGGGCAGTCCAATATTTTTTAAATTACCCAGCACCAGAATAATAGACCAGAACTTGAATTACGTTGGTTCTTATGTCTACACACAAATTCCAGATTTCTTCAAAACATACAAGTATTCCTAACTTTCCACAAAGGTTATAGAAGGAGGAATATTCCTAATAAGAAGTCCTAGGAAAGAGAGGGAGTGTTTTTATTTTTTTATTTTTATTTTTTTAATGTTTATTCATTTTTGAGACAGAGAGAGACAGAGCATGAATGGGGGAAGGTCAGAGAGAGAGGGAGACACAGAATCTGAAACAGGCTCCAGGCTCTGAGCTGTCAGCACAGAGCCCAACATGGGGCTCAAACTCACGGACCACGAGATCATGACCTGAGCCAAAGTCAGACACCCAACTGACTGAGCCACCCAGGCACCCCAAGAGGGAGTGTTTTTAGAAATGAGATGGTATTTAGTAAATAGAGGATGAAGCCAGTTGGGGTAACACTATGGCTTTGGATTTATATGAAAATGGCCCTTGAGGTTCTCAGAAAAAAAAAATGCATTACCTACAAGCCTGGGCCACTCTGCTTCAGGAGGAGCATCTGGTTACTTATTCAGGGTAGAACAGGTAGGAACAGGAACAGGGTAGAACAGCTAGGAACCTAGCTCTGGATGCAGCTGTGTGACTACTGGGTTGGAGAGGAACAGGATGCCAGGTGAGGGCTGGCCCAGTCAGAGACGATGAAAGGAAGTGGAATATAATAGGTAAGGGATGGACATCCACATAAAAACTCAGTCTTGCAACTGAGTAATCATCTCTATACTACCTTCTTGGGAAAACAATTATACTCAGAAGACCAAAATTCCAGATCAGAAAAATTATGTGGTTAAGCATAAAATTAGGATGATGTCCATCATTGGAAATGCTCAAGGTATATCTCTATTTCACTCTAGCATATCTATTTTAAAAAACTATTTAATTCATAAATGTTTTGATGAGGGATATGTTGATAGAAACTAATTGAACTCTAAAACTGCTGGTGGAAGCAGATTTATTTTTACAATCTTGAATGATTTAGCTGTTTAACATGCTATCTTCAGCAATCTAGAACAAAATAACACATAAATTCTAGCTTCAGAGAACAGAGAATTATTACTTTTTGAAAGTTAGAGAAACTCTGAATCAAAAACACTCTGGTGGCTTTTACCTAGATCCAGGGGAAGTGAGAAGATCTCAAAGAATGAGAAAGGTCAGCTTTTTCTTTTCTTTTCTTTTTTTTTTTTTTTTTTTTAAAGAACAAATAGAACCTTGCCAGTAAAATCAGATGAGGCATGAGATGAGGCATGAGAGTCCTACCCAGGACATCCTACTTAAAATTGCAAATACCCCTGCCTTGGAACTTCCAATCCCTTCACTTCACTCTGGGTGTTTGTTTGTTTGCTTTTCCCATAGCACTTACCTACTTCTAACAAACTGTTTACTTTTTATTGTTTGCCTCTCCTCGACAGAATGTAAGCTCTGTGAGGCTTAAGGATGTTTGCCAGTTTTGTTCACTGAGGTATTTCAACTTCTTAGAACAGTGCCTGGTACAGGGTAGATGTAGAATAAATATGTGTTGGATGGTTACTCAGTGAGTTCTATGTAAACAGAACTAGAAGACAGCATCCCAGGTAGGGAAGGTCAGTGTGTTAAGTGTAAGTATTAGTGATTGAAACTAAGTTATGAGCAAATAGTGAAATATCTGACAGAAATGGGCTGAAGGTTCGAATTCAGCGAGCCCCAAGATTACAAGCTGCTCTGAAGCTGTGAAGCCAGAAGCAAGACAAGTAGGAATCCAGAAGACCTTCGACTCTGGCCGACTGGTAGCCGCCTACCCACTTTCCATTTCCCACTCCTAATTATCATCTGAAACCTTGTCTTGTTTATACGGACATTACACACGGCTTCAGAGGGGAACCATAGTTGGTCGAAGCCATTTATGACCATCCTTTTCCCCGTTTCTCAGCCTTTAAGTCTGATTAGTGAGAATTTACGCTAGTCAACCATGCATTTTATGGAAAACTGAAAATTAATTTTCATTCCTGCCCTTTGTCCTTCTAGAGCTGTTTCTGACTCTCCAGAATTGCAACGACAGCCACTTGCAGCTGGCAGATCATGTTATCAAGGTTATTAAAGTTTTCACAAAAGGCAGAGTCAAACCCCTCATATCAACAGGAATATCTTGATCCGATGAGCTTAGGTTAGATTGTCTTCCCCTAAAATGAATGTCCATCCCGGAAGGTATGCTTGCTTCCAGGGCAAATCAATAAGAAAATAAGCCAGGATTCTAGGTGATAGGTAGAACAAAATCAAATGGAGCCCCACTTTTGCTTTCTCTCACTGACTAGCTAGAATCCAAACCCTCACCCAAACATTGTTAACTCTTCACCTGATTTGTAGAGTCTCCATCAGCAACCAGTCCAGACTGAGGCACCTAGAATGTGCAGGAAAGCGGTAGGAAGGAGGAAGATAAAATCTCTCATTTTGGAATGGAATCTCTCATTTTGAAGAGTGGAATTGTCCGAGGAGAGAGAAAAAGAGAAACAGAGACAGAAATGAGGGGTAGCAAGAGAGGTCATGTCTTCATGGGACTCCTTCCTTTTGAAGGCTTCAGTATGTCAGACTCAGCAGCTACACCTGAAAAAAAAATCCCCCACTTTTTTAGCACTAACACTCCAGGATTCTAAGATCTATAGCAAAATGGGGGGGGAGCCCCAAATTCATGAGTTGGATTATATAACAGTTGATAACACTCAATTTTTCTTAAGGAAGATGTGCTATGTTGTAATTAGTGCTCACAAAGAAACACATAGTGCATTCTAATTTTCAAAAGCAGTTGTAAAATTTAATGTATTATACTCCTGAAGAAAAATCCAAGTTCAGTCAACACTACACTGGTCTTTATAATCAAATCAAAATTCCTTCTAAAAATAAAAAGTAGTTTCTGCATTAAACTGAAGTGAGATCTTTAAATTATTCTAACAATATTAACTTCTATTATCTGGTTTAATCCTCACATCTGCCCTATGAGGTAAATACTAATTGTTTTAAGTTTTGTGTTTTTTTTTTTAATGTTTATTTATTCTGAGAGAGAGAGAGAGAGAGAGAGAGAGAGAAGGAGGGAGGGAGGGAGGGAGGGAGGGAGAGAGAGAATGAGTCAGTGAGGGGCAGAGGAAGAGAGAGAGAATTCCAAGCAGGCTCCATATGGACAGTGCAGAGCCCAACACAGGGCTCAAACCCACAAGGCATGAGATCTGACATGAGGTGAAATCAAGAGTCAGATGCTTATCCGAGTGAGACACCCAGGTGCCCTGAGGTAAATACTATTTTAAATCCTATTTACAGGTGTGGAGTTTGGGACTTGGAAAAGCTGAATACCCTGTTCAAGGTCACCTGGCCAGTAAGTGACAGAATCAGGATTAGAACTTTCAAATTCTGTAGCTATTTAGTTCACTAGCCTGTAGTGCATCAGATTGACTAGAGGATGTTACAGTAACAAAGGACTGAGAAAAATCTTAAACTCTGCTTGTTTTAATAATCATCCCTAAGAAATTTCAAACAAAAACCCTTTGTGCCTTTTTTCTTTTTTTAAAAAATTTTTTTTCAACGTTTATTTATTTTTGGGACAGAGAGAGACAGAGCATGAATGGGGGAGGGGCAGAGAGAGAGGGAGACACAGAATCGGAAACAGGCTCCAGGCTCTGAGCCATCAGCCCAGAGCCTGACGCGGGGCTCGAACTCACGGACCGCGAGATCGTGACCTGGCTGAAGTCGGACGCTTAACCGACTGCGCCACCCAGGCGCCCCTGTGCCTTTTTTCTTAATGAATGTATATTGCCCTCTTTTATAAAATTCATACTTGTGATATATATACCAATCCATTTTCATCAATTTATTGGAATCATTTTGCACAAGAAACTGTTTTCCTAAACAAACAATACTAATATTAATTTGAACAAACAGTTGCAAAGCTAAACACAACTCAAGAAATTATTTCCCCAGGCAGATGTCATACTCCATATTTAATCAGAACAGCACATGCCTCAACCACGTATGAAAACATTTATGTGTGTGTGTTTTCCAAGGACCACAGTTTTATGCCTTTGACACTATCATGGGGAGAAGAACAGAGTAGAATCCTTCTCCAGGCTTCTGAGGAGAGGTAAGAATCTTAGCAACTGCTTCCACTTGAAACTCTGCCTCACCTGCTTAGCCTAGGATTTTCAGCCTGTGTGGCATATAAACTTTTTGGATCTTGGGTTGTTTACTCTTTCTCCCTCTGTAAGTGAGAAAGTTGACTTCCCGGGTGAAATGGATGTAAGGATAATGAATGTGTTCCAGGACCTACTGCAAAGGCACTTGAAGACCCAAGTTCTGCCCATTATCGAGCTTATCAGAGGCCAGCCTCAAGGAGCTAGTCTGAGAGGGCACCGAAGAACTTCCAACTCTATTTTTTATTTATTTATTTATTTTTGAGAGAGAGAGAGAGAGAGAGAGAGAGAGAGAGAGAACGAGCAGGGGAGGGGCAGAGAGAGGGAGACAGAATCTGAAGCAGACTCCAGGCTCAGAGCTGTTAGCACAGAGCCCGACATGGAGCTCAAACTCATAAACCACGAGATCATGACCTGAGCCGAAGTTGGTACTGAGCCACCCAGGCACCCCCGAGGTTCCAAATCTAAAGGCCCTTGTTCTCCGAGCTTTTTATCTCTGATTTAGGAGATAAGTTGTAATAAAACTATGTATATCACTTTCTACGGAATCCTTGTTCCCTGGGGCGCCTGGGTGGCTCAGTCGGTTAAGCGGCCAGCTTTGGCTCAGGTCGTGATCTTGCGGTCCGTGAGTTCGAGCCCCCCCCTCGGGCTCTGTGCTGACAGCTCGGAACCTGGAGCCTACTTCTGTTTCTGTGTCTCCCTCTCTCTCTGCCCCTCCCCCGTCCACGCTCTGTCTTTCTCTGCCTTTCAAAAATGAATAATTGTTAAAAAATGAAAAAAAAAAGAAAAAGAATCCTTGTTCCCTTTCTTTATATCCCTTCATCCAGTTTCAAAAAGGAAATGCAATGGACCTTATCACCCTCACTCAGTGGCCCCTTCACAGTGAGTCTTTTCAGCTCAAAGCATGATTGCCCTTGATTGATTATTGGAACAGACCCACTTTCCACATCTTTGTGAATACAGCTGCTGACTGCCTTATCAGAGGGGCATAGAATAGTCAGAGCAGCCCACAAGTTTATTTTTCTTAGCTAAAAATAAGAGCATAGCCAGACAGCAATCTGGGGCTGAGTGGTGAATGGAAGGATATAGAACACCATTATAGAAGGCAGGAGAGAGAATGGCAACACTCCGCTCTACGGGGACTTTTTTGTTATTTTCTAACGTCTGTGAACTGAAAGTTATTGATGGGGTTTGTGAGTTCAGCTGATGCCAGCTGTATTGAATTTACAACAAAGTTCAGCCCTATCTTAAGTTCCCAAACTCCTACCCGTAGTACATTAGCCTTCCAACTTATTGGAAGATCTTATTGGGGCCTTCCAACAAAGTCCACATGCCATAGGTTAGGAGATCAAGAGTGGTGATTCTCCAACATTGAATGTAGCACTTGAGAACAGTGTTCTCAGCTTGAGTTACATATTGGAACCTCTTGACAGCTTGAAAAACTACTAATGCCTGGGCCCCGGCCCCCAGCATTTCTGATTTAATTGAGTTAGGTAACCTAGGCATCAGGATCTTAAAACTCCTTCTAGGTTTTTCTTGCTGTAGATAGAACTGGGGCCCTCTGCTGTGGAATGCCGCATCTGAGGTCCAGACTCCCTATCTGCACACCAAAGGATTCCCAGGGGTGGGGAGAAAAGGTTCTACAGAGTACCAGTGAATGTGGTCTTGGCCATGTGGGGCTGCCTGTGGCTCTACAAATCACTTCTTTAAGTGCTGATACAGCTCGAGGATGGGAGTCCTCCCTACCACACCCATGTGCTATATTTTCCAGTAACATAAAACCTCACAGATTTGAGTCAAAACTACAAAGACTGATCGAAGCCTCTCCATTTTCCTACCAACCAATAGGTAGGATTAGTGGGCCAAGAATGAATCCCTCTAATCTGCTATTTGCTCCCTGGACATGATTTTCAGTCCATCTGAACTTAAACTCAACTACATCATGAGGGTGCATCTTTGCCCCGTAATTCAGGTTGGCCTGGAAGATACACTACCTCTTCCTTTATTGATGTGCCAACCGCATGCATTTGTCCCTCAGAGGAGTAGGAAGAGGGCAAGGTCTTCAGATTTCTTAGAATTAGAGGTACATCTACTTCAACTTTGAAGGTTTGCTGAAATCATGCATTTAGCAAAGGCCCTATCATCTCTCCCTCTGGTGCCCTTCTGAATATGTGAGTAATACATTTATTACCCATGTTACATGAAAGTCCTGTGTGGACTTTTCCAGAGTCTCACATCTAATCATGGTTAAGCCAACAAAGGGATTACAGCCTTATCGGGAGTTTATTTTGCAAAACTGCCACATAACTTTGCCAGAGACAGTATCCTGTTTTTCCCACTAGGCTAAGCTCAAAGATCCCATTAAATAAAGTTGAACTCTTCAGTTATGCAGAAATATAAACAGACTGCTCAATGTGATTTGGAGTTATATTTTCATTTAGGAAAAAAATAGTGTTCAAATACTAAACAGTGTTGACCTCCATAACTCAGAAATCTGGGTATGATAGAAGAGGAAATTCTAAAATTTCCCCACTGGAAAAAAAGGCATTACATATGCAATGATCGCACACACATGCACACACACACACACACACACACACACACACACAAATTTTGCCATTTTCTGTATTCTAACCATGGAGTCTACTTGATGATTAATAATGCCTGAAGAGTTATTCAATGGATTAACCAGTAAGAACTATACATACTCTTTTGTAGCATGGGACAAACTGGGGAGAAAAGCTTTGTAAAATCAAGTCTAAACCATTCTTCTGATAGACAATTAGTTTAGCTTAATCTGAGCATGTGGTCTTTTGTGGGCTTGGTCACAGGGTAGCTTGAGAAAAATACTAAAGGTAGGGTGGATGGCTGTATTGTGCAGATTTCCATAGACTCCCTAGTATTAGTATTAATGATCTAATACTGCCTTGGTCCTGGGTGGGCCAAACTAGCGGAATACAAGGTCCATGCCCAGATAGGGCTGGATCTAATCAATCGCTTTAACTAAAACAAAATAACTCTCATTTCTATGTAAAATTACCAACTTAAATTGCAAGGAAGAAAACTATTGTATATCCTTAGATGCCTATAGAGTTTCTACTGACAGAACTCAAATCATGTCTCTTCAGACATGCATTGCTGACAGTGCATGAGTGATTTAGTACAAGATGGTGGCAATGAAAGACGGTTGTGGAATTGACTCTTCTGAAAAGATATTGATAACTCCATTCCACATTGCATTTTTATCCACTCACATTGTGTCTGTAAAAGCAGCATGGTTGAACTGTGACTCTCATGTAACGAGAGAGTTTGAACTTTCCAAAATGGCTGCAACAATATCCCCCCCTATTCTTCCTGCTCTTCTAGTCACTCTCCCATCAAGAAGGGAGTCTAAATCCTCTTGGTCTGAATCTGGGCAGGGCTTGTGGCTGCTTCTACTAGTAAAGTATGGGAGAAGTGATACTGTATGATTTTCAAGGCTGGGTCATTAAAGGCAAAGTAGCTTTCTCTTGTTCACTAGAATACTTAAACATAGAGCATGGAACTGCCATGTAAGATGTCCAACTACTATGAGGACACCATTCTGTCAGGAAGCCAAACCATATGGAAAAGCCACAAGAAGGTGCTATATCCAATAGTCCCAGTGACACTCCCAGCAAACAGTCAATACCATCCGCCTACCCTATGAGTTAGTTATCTTGAACATCCAGCCCCATCTAGCCTTCAGATGATAGCAGCCCCAATAACATCTGATTCCAACTGCTTGAGAGACCTCAAGCCAGAATCATCTAGCCAACCTCTTCCCAAATTCCTGACTCAAAATAATAATAATAATAATAAGCAAAATAAAATTGCTGCTTTAAGCCACTAAGTTTTGGGGTAATTCATTATGCAACAATAGTAAGCAGAACAGAATTATTTCAGAATTACTTTTACTTCCTGCTATTTAGACTGTTTTAGAATCTAAGAAAATTAAAAGTTTCTGGCAACCTTCAGGAAAGGAGCATCTGTTCTGAGACACTTGACCCTGGTGTTCCTGGAATTTTCTGACAGCTAATGGCCCTGACAGGAAGTCATAATATGTAATCAGGTAGAGAAAACTATATCACAACTCTTCTAAGAGATATTGCTCTACAAATCTGGGAAAATACACTGTGATCCTTGCATTGTGCGAATGAGATGAGAGTAGGGCAGAGTGAGACATTCAAGTTGATGTTTAAGTAGTAATAAATAGTTGCTAAACTGCCTTCTATGGGGAAGGAGTCCTATTCACTGTAGACTTTTTTGCTTTGTTAAGCACCTAGTTGAGGAAAGATCTCAAATTTAGGAGAACTGAATTGCTCTGCAAAACAGAAACTGGACCATGTTTGGGGAAAAAAAGAAAAAAAGAAAAAAGAAAAGGAGAACACCCTGCTTACTGAGTAGCCAAAATGAGAACTTTGGGGAACAGAGATATTTAACAATGCTTTAAAGGAGTTTGCTGTTGAGTGTATAAGGAAAACCTTATCGTCCTTCATCCTTACCAGAATTTTGGTAAATAAAATGTTGCAAAATAATTCTCTTGTTGCTAGTAGTTTAGGGAAATATATAGACATTCAGGTTAGCAAGGGGATGAGAAACAGATTCCATACAGCACCATCAGGTATCTACGGTACCCACATATTAGTAAAGATGTAGCAAGAACAAACAAGTTTTTTGAAAAGGGAAAGAAAACTGGCAAAAACCAATTTACCCTAGCTATCACCCAGTCATAGAAGGCCCATTTTATTTTATTTTAGTATTTTTTTTAATTTTTTGAGTTTTATTTTTTATTTTATGTACTTATTTTTATTTTTTGTATTGTGGACATGTTAATATGATATGAATGGAAATTACACAGAAATATCACAGCCTGTTCCTACTAGTAATTTCGAGGGCAGTTAATTCGTACGCAGCAGGGACTACACGTCATGCGATCGGAAATGTGTCTCAGTACAAATGCCTAGGGGCTCAGGGCATTTTACACATTTAAATAAGGGAAAAAAAAAAAGACGTAGGTGTGCGTTCAATATGGATCACTAGAATTACAATGTAGCTTATGGATGCTGCGCATTTCAGAAGGGGGTTCCCCGAAGCTAATGACTTTAGTGCCATTGTGTATGATTCTAGCTATGGTTTAAACATTTATCCTCAAAACATTCATAGGTGCACAATACATTTTCAGCATTTACTCTGGGTCATGCTCCCCGAGACAAGTGTGGTGTGGGAACGCACTTAGGAGCCCCCTCCGTCCACACCGCCTTCATTTCCTCTCCTCGGCGTCAGCAGCAGCAGCCAGGACCCATTCTGCCTGCAAGTCATGTCCGTCAGTGGTGACAACACGGATGTGCAGATATTATTTCCTTATGTAATGCTGCAGATCGTAAGGCATACACATTTTGCAAATGTGATGCTGCTTCTCAAAGCCCATTAAGAGACAGGCTTCACACCTAGGTTTTTCACAGGCTAAAAGATGGGTGCTTTGGGAGCAGGAAATGGTCTGCTTAGCACGCCCTCCCAGAGAGCCAATGCACAGACAGTGGAAGAAATGCCATCTCTCCCCAACACCGAGGCTGTCCTCGTCGTTCAAATACATACAGTTTATTTGGCACAGTTTACTCTCTGAGTCTGTTTCTCTGTAAAACAGCAGATTAATATTCACCAAGCTGATTAATATTCATCTGGCACCAGATGCTACGTCCTTACCCATCGGCCGTTCTGGTTCATTGATATCCATATGGGCTGTTAAATATTTGGAATATCCTGTCTTGTACGATCGCTTAGACTGAAGGAAACCATCATAGCCATTATTTGCTGAATGAAACATGTTCAATAAATTGGAGGGCTCATAAAATAAGCCCTTAAATGATATAATCACGTCCAGTTCCCTCAGCTTTAGAGATGAGGAGATGGACCCAGGTGTCCTCCCCTGGGGGAGGTGTGGATGCCTCTGCCAACTATCACTCATGCCCTTACTGTTGTGTCCTGTGGTCCCCAGCTTTGGGGTCTCCATCTTTTTTTTTTTTTTTAATTTTTTTTTCAACGTTTATTTATTTTTGGGACAGAGAGAGACAGAGCATGAATGGGGGAGGGGCAGAGAGAGAGGGAGACACAGAATCGGAAACAGGCTCCAGGCTCTGAGCCATCAGCCCAGAGCCTGACGCGGGGCTCGAACTCACGGACCGCGAGATCGTGACCTGGCTGAAGTCGGACGCTTAACCGACTGCGCCACCCAGGCGCCCCGGGGTCTCCATCTTAAAGGAAGAGTTTTACACATACTATTGTTCCCTAAAGATCGAGAAAAAGGACAAGCACACATAAGAATTCCTAAGCATTGATCAGGGTTTGTTTCTTTCTGTTTTGTTTTCCCCAATGCTAACAGTTGCTTAGTTTTGAAGAAGACACTCGTGAGACAAGTTGAACTGTGGATGTACGGGAAGGGTCATTTACCAGAGTCCCATAAAAATGGCCCAATGCTCTTACCAACTGCTGGCAGTGAGCTTTGTCTCTTGCTATCCATTTCAACTTTTCAAAATTTTCCTCTCATCTGTCCCACTTTTAGAGAACAAGTTCTAATTTTCTATTCTGATGAACGAACAAATCTTCACTGAATTGTTGATAACTGGTTATAAGTGAGTGTATTTTATATAATTTAGTTCCCTGGGTCATTTGCATTTGTAACCTGTATGAACCTTATACCACAAACTTGGGCATGAGGAAAGGGTGGGTGCCATTTCTTTACTGTCTTCAAATTAAATCCAAGTTTGAGCCTCTTCTCTTCTGCAATTAGAGAAAAATTCTACTTCTGTCATTATTGTTATTAGTAGAGAGAAATCTTTTCCTTCTTAGGCTCCAGTTATAATCTAGGAGCTTGATGTGGTTCCTCGAAATAGAGGGAAAAGTATGGTCAGTCCCTCCTGACCTGCTGATATACACTGTTCAGGTTGTGTTGCTCTCTGCAATCTTGTGGCTCGTAGTTTCCTCTGCTGTGTCAGGAAATGGTAGCTGAGGCAGTCCTGTGCTAGGGTCCAGCCTCCTCTGGTGCCGCATTCCTGAGTCCTGCCTCCAGCCTGTGTCTGTTTTATGAGGCAAGATTCTCCACAGAGTTTCATTCTCCCCACTCTTGGGGAGTCTCTGTTCCCTCGCTTCCCTCCCCCTCCCTAGCACCATCCTCTCAAGGACATCAGTCCCTGGAGAAGTGAAAGCCAGGAAGCTCTTCTGATACTTTCCATAAGTCATTTTTGCTTCCTGCATCCATAACACAAACCTCTCGGAGGTAAAGCAGGAGCACAGAGGGTAAAGCTACCTTTCTTGGAGAGGGATAGGAAAACATACCACAAAAAGAAAATACAAATTAACGTTTCAACAAAGCACTCCAACATGTATTTAACAAGACACTGCAGAAACAGTAATATTTTTAACTCAAAGGAAGGGAACTTTTTAAATGGGTCCTCTAGGACTCCTCAGGTCTGAGCAGTGGTCTCTCTCCAGACAGGGTCCACTCAAGTTCACAGCACAATGCATTTGGGAAAATCCTGAGTTCAGGGATGTTGTTCTTGTGGTCACTCCCTGGAAGAGGAGACGTGCCTGTGAGGACACAGTCCTTAGGAAGATATTTTCCTGCCCCGGCCTCTGCCCTCCAGGAGAACGTCAGCAATAATTCTGGATTAGTTAGCCAAAGGCAGGCTCTGCCCTACCTGACTGCTGCCAGGAGCAGCTGCCTTTGAAAATAGCTTTCTGTGTCAGGAAGAAGCAATAGGACCCTGGCACTGAGCAGACCTTGTACTTCCCTCATGCCACTTGTTTACAGACAGCACAGAGTAGGGAAAATGAGGTGAAGTTGCTGTTACCCTCTTTTACTGGGCCCCGGTGACATGGCAGATGATCCTCAGAAGCAGATACCTTGAGGCCCTGCCTTGGCACCCATGAGACTGTTAAGCCCTCGCATGTGACTTTGGAGCAGTTCTCCTGAAACCCCTTGTTATTCTTGAGAGAATGGCAAATTTAGAAGTTTAAAAGGATATAGATCTTTATATACAAACTAAGAGAGGTATTCTAGAAAATCACGGGTTATGTTTTTCAGAGAACATTTTTTTGCCTTTGACTTTGATTGGGTAACCATCAGTCCAAGCCCTTACTCTCCAGTTTATTTCTGTCAGCGGCCTCACTTTATAGATCAGGTAAACTGAGGGTCAGAGGGATTAAATGACTCATTTCAGGTCCCCTAGCTAGTAAATTATATAGTCCAGGACTGCAAGCTAGGATTTCCAGTTATCTTTACCCATTTGTAGCCTTTTGGGGTGACTATTTCTCCAAAACATTTTTAGCTTTATTTGTTCTTTTAAGATAGGTGCTTGAAGAAGACTGAAACTTCCTAACATGAAGAGAGGCCGAATCCTTCTTAGGAAAACCAGACAAGTACTTCTGAAATTCTAAGTAAATTGTCTGTCTCTGGCAGAGATTGGCAAGGGAAGTCTAAACAAGTCTGTCAATTATTTTACAAAAAGTTGCGTTCTGTTTATGAACAGTCACTCAATTTAAGCATTAGTGTGTATATTGTGTGTGTGTGTGTGTGTGTGTGTGTGTTACAAGTATCCATGGGGTAGACAAATAAGCTTAAATATAGAGCTGGGTAAAGCCAAAGAATGAGTGCATTGTATACAACAGAACAACTAGAGTGTTCTGTAGCTCTGAAAAACATTGTGGCCAAACAAAATGTTCTGCCAGGGGCAACATGGTTAGCTTTCTATCATCTCAATATGAACAGGTTATATTTTCAGGTTATATTGACCTTGAAGGTCCAGCCTAATAAACTCTGTTCTTGGGTTGTTCAATAAGACCAACAGTTCCATTTGGGAAGCTGAGAAAGGCGAGCTAATGTTCAGTTCCCTTCACAGGAATTGTACCTTTCCAGAAGGATTCTTAGTCCTCAAAGTGCCCTCTAAAGAGGGGTGAGGAGAGGTATGTTTCCTTTGAGAAATTATAGCATTTTTAAAGCATTTTTTCAATGGAATGAGGGTTTCATTAGGACCATGTAATAGTAACCACCATTAATTGAATGTTTACTAAGCACAAGTACCATACAGACATGAACTCATTTAATCTCCAAGAAGGCTCAGAACAACAGTAGCATTTGTCACACTTTCAGACACAGGAACTGGGGTTCAGACATTTTAAGTATTTTACTTACAAAGGCACTGTAGAAAGTGATGAAGCTTTCTGATCTCAGCTCAAGTCTTTCTGACCCCAAAGTCTTAACCACTAAGCACACTGCCTCCCAATTTGATATGGAGGAAATGATACCCACATGGGAGAGGTAGGTGTAGGTACTAGATAACAAGGAACCAACCTATGAGCAGCTGTCCCTCTAAGTTAGAGGACACCTGTAATCTTGATCTTTGCTTTGAGGGGAATTCTTACCCATAAGCATAGTCTGTATTTTTCCAGTTTTCAGCTCGGTCCACTGGGGGGAAAATAAAGGTACTAAAATTAATTGCCTTGCATGAAACACTACTTTTTTCATCTCCTGGGACATTAAAAAAAAAAACAAACCAGCCACATAAAGTTAGATCAAAATGATTCACGGGGTGCCTGGGTGGCTCAGCCAATTGAGTGTCTAACTCTTGATTTCAGCTCAGGTCATGATCTCACTGTTCATGAGATTGACCCCCACATAGGGCTCTGCATTGCCAGTGTGGAGACTGTTTGGGATTCCCCCCCCCTCTCTCTCTCTGCCCCTCCCCAAAACACCCCCCTCAAAATAAATAAATAAGCATTATAAAAAATGATTCACATCCAAAAACTTCTGAGCTAATCACATAAAGATTATTTTGTCCTAAAGGAGAATTACATGGACGTTCAAATGTGTCTAAAAGCAAGATCTCTATAGAAAATTTTGCTACAAGTACCAGTAACATTGATGGCTTAAAATCACAGTAGTCTGCATAATAGAGCTCATTTGAGTGTCCTTGGAAAGTAAAAGTGGTAGCACCAAAAAGTGTGAAATTGTGATTGTTTTTGTCTGCTTGGTATTACCAGTGCTAAGGTCAAGTAGGTAAATCACAGATAAGTTATTTGCAATACATACACAAACAAAAAAAAATGTACATCCATAATATACAGAAAACACCTATAAATCAATAGGAAAAAAAAGGAACAAGTAGAGAAACAAATGGCTTATGAACAGAGAAAAAGCCTTTTAACCTCACTAATAAAGATATGCATTTTAAAGTCATGAGGTATTTCTTCAAACATTCAGATTAGCAAAAGGTGAAAGGCAACAATTGCAAGTATTAAAGATAATGTAGAAAAAGAAAACTATTGGGGCGCCTGGGTGGCTCAGTCAGTTAAGCGTCCGACTTCAGCTCAGGTCACGATCTTGCGGTCTGTGAGTTCGAGCCCCGCGTCGGGCTCTGTGCTGACAGCTCAGAGCCTGGAGCCTGTTTCAGATTCTGTGTCTCCCTCTCTCTGACCCTCCCCCGTTCATGCTCTGTCTCTCTCTGTCTCAAAAATAAATAAACGTTAAAAAAAATTTTTAAAAAAAAAGAAAAATAAAACTATTGGTGTGTATATGGGCACAACCAATTAGAACAATTGCTTGCATTTGCTAAAATTAGATAATGTAAACCTATTGCCTAACAATTTCCTTTTGAGGATTATCCCCAGAAAAACTCTCCACATATACATAATGAGACAGACACATGGAAGAAATTGCTGCATTATTTGTCACAGTCAGAATGAGGGGAAATACATCAATTATAAAATGTCTAAATAATTGTGATATACTCATAAGATGGAATACTATTTACCAGTGAAAATAATGAACTAGAGCTAAACGCATTAACATGGATGAATATTGTGGATGTAATGAGAAGTAAAACACAGAAATTTCATGAGAATACATAAATATGAGTCCATTTATATAACATTTAAAATATGTAAAAGTAAATCATATATTTTAGAAGGATACAAACATATGTGAAAGCTATAGAGAATTTCATGACAATGATGCACCCCAAAGTCAGAACAGTGGTTATCTCTGAAGGGGAAGGAAGGAAATGAAATCAGGGTGGGTTATGTAAAAAGTTTTAAGTGGGTTTATTTGTCAGGTTTCATTTCATAAGCTGGGAGATGGCTGAGATGTTTCTTTTATGCTATTTACATCTTCTATTTTTTTCAAACATTCCATACTTTTTTCAGTGATCAACATTCCCCTCCCAATGAGCAAAGCAAGGGCCTGCTCATCACCTTTGGAACACACTGCCTCTGTTCAATCATGGCTGTGACTGAGTTCCTGAGAACTTACAACTCATATGAAACAATGAAGATAACTCAGAAGACCCCATTCTGGAAGAATGTGATTCCATGCTCTTGTCCTCTGCCTAGAGCTGGTGTAGAAGGGACTTTCAGAGATTTGGGTTTGAATTCTAGCCTTGCCACTTTCTAGCCTTAGTTTCCTCACCTGTAAAATGGAACTAATAACCTACCTCAATGGACTTTTTATAAGGATATAATTAGTTACCACATGCAAAGTGCCTGGTGTGCAATAAACACTCATAAGTAATGTCGTCATGATTTATACAAATCACCAGGCTAGGAAAATCTGTTCTGGTTCTCTTGCTGTCACTTTCTCCCAGATGTCTGCCATTTTGAAATTCGCCCTGTAATTAAATATTTTCAGTCAAATCACTTCCTTGAGGTTTATGGTAACATGCATTCTAATTCATTGTTGGTATAGTTAATTTTCTAGGTATTTCTGAACTTAAAAAAAATAGAAATGTTCTATTTATTCACATTTATTTCTTCCTTAAAAGCACTGGTTGAGATCATGAGACCATTACCTCAGAGAGCTCAGACATTATTAAAACAAATTACTCTAGGCCAGTGTAAGGAGAGCCCTAACACTCACTCTCACAGAGGAGGCTGGGAGGTCCCTTGAGAAGGAGTGAAAGAATGGATCTCTTGTTGGCTCACACACATTATTTAGAAATAGCTTATTTTGTTAATATCACCAGATGGTTCCAAGCCATACATAAAAACATTCTACCCCACACTGATTTGCTTGACAAGTGTCCCACAACAAAGGGAGTTAACTAGACTGAAAGGCATGTGTCTATTTAGGGGCAAGCCTGGTTCAAGGTTCATGTGGTCTGTTGATGAGAGCTCTTTCTTGGGAATACTAAAATCCTAATGTTGATGAGAAGAGTACTTTCTTGAGCCAGAAATTATGCACTGCAAATTTTATTCTACCACTTCCTGGTGATGTGGCAAGAGTCAAATGTTTCATCTCTAGGCCACCATTTCTTCGTTTGTAAAGCAGAGATAGTAATAGGTGTCTCACAGAGTCCTAGTAAGATTTAAGTGATTATTATGGAAGAATCTGGAACAGAAACAGATCCACAGCAAGCACCCAACAAATGTTGGGTGAAATATTAGTTGACCCAGTAGATCAATCTGAATAGATGTCTTCATATTTCAGAATCTAATTTCAAGAAGGCAGGGATGATAATGGCGTGGAAAGTTTTCAACTTTGAGTCAAGAAAAAAAAGCTAAACTGTACTTACTACTTGCTGTGTTGCTTTGGGCAAATTGCTCAACTTTTCTGAGTCTTATTTTTTTAATGTGCAGAATGGGGCATAATAATAATATCTCTTCTCTGTAGTTTCTAGGATTACTGAGGGAGCAAAATTTGTCTCTGTGTATCCCCAGCCTTCAGATTCTTCATTCGTTCTCTTCCTAAAAGTAACAACATTGTTGAATGTGTATTTGAGTTTTCTCAAATTACTAACTTCTAATGGAACAGATAGCCTTAAAAACATCCAGTGGAAGAATCATAGTTAACTTCTGGAATTTTCTGAGGGAGCATTTCATATGCAAAGGCAAATTAGCGATACTAATAGAACATTAGTAAGAGCAGTGGTTAAGATAATTATCCATCTCTGGGGAAATGCCACCACCTTCTGTGATCTTATGCTTTCAAATGCAGTAAGATGCAATAATTTCATGATAATTTCAGTTTCAGAACTACCTTAACTGAATATTCATTTCTGAATATTCTACAAGCTGAATATTACAGCCAGTTGACTGCAGTGTTGGATAAATCAAAGGATAAGGCTAATGAAATCCTGAGCTTGTCAAGGATTCAGACCCAGTGAATTGGTTGGTATTCTAGAAAATGGGGTATGCATGGAAGTAAAACATTGCCAAGAGGATAATAACTTGGGTTTGATTTAGTTGAACAGAAAATGCTTAAGTTAATTTATCCTCTTTCATTGTCGGAGGGGAACAAAACCCAAACAAACCTGTCTTTAATTTCTAAATAATACATGAATGTATTCTTACTTGAAAAAAATTTAAACCTTTTAAAGTTTACATCCCTCTCCTCACCACTTCCCTTCTCAAAGGTGACTATATTATCAGTTCATTGTGTATCTTTTTCTAAGTCTTTTCCCTGCCTTTTCTTTAATATGTAATGTATTTATAGAAACACAGTTTCATTAGTGCGTATTTGTGTGTAAATAATGCAAACTGTCCTGTAACTACCTTTTACTCTACAATGTGTATTAAAGGTAGTCCCATGTCAGTATGCAGATATCTGGTTCATTCTTTTTAACTGTTACGTAGAACTCCACAGTATAAACGTGTTATCATTTGCTTAACCATTTACCTATTGGCTTACAGGTGAGTCATTTCAAATGTGTTGCTCTTACAGATATTGCTGCAATAAATATATTCGACCAATTCTTAGGCGTATGAATAAATATAAAAAAGTAATTACCGATCATAAGACGTACACATTTAAAATTATAATAACACTGTCAACTTATCTTTCAAGACGTCCATGGTGGTTTACACTCTGTCTAGCATTGTTTTGTGGTAACCACTTCCCTATATTTTCACCGACATTTGATAAAAATATTTCAATATCTTACTTAATGACAGGAAAATGGTATCTTATTGCTGTCTTTATTTGTATTTAGTAGTAATATTGAGCATTTTTTCTACATATATTGGTTATATTTTCTCTTAAACTCCTGCTAATGCATGCATCGGCTCTTTCTGTATTTTATTCTTTTAATCTACTTGCACTTTCCTACAAAGATGGCACATGTATTTAATCTAGCTTTTCAATATGTTTTAAACCTTTAGGGAGGAGCTCCTCTTATACAGACCTTTGTACCTGCAAATTTCTTAGGCAAGATAATATCTAATCAGGCGTCACACCTGGGATCAACTGATGGCTATTATTCTTTATTTTTAGAGATGAAGAAATAAAACTACAGAGTGTACAATGTCAGATCTAGACCCCAGATTTTGGGTTCCAGTGCCTTTCCTTCTAAACTAAAATCCTACAATTATACCTAGGTGCCACAGAAACCTAGGATATTAGAGGGGAATTAGGTTAAGTAAAAAATTATCTATCTAAAGTCCTTATTTTACACATGAGCAAAATGAAGTATGGGAAAGCTAAATACATATGACCTGATACTAGAACACAGGTCTACAGGCTCTCAGTTGGGATTCTTTGCACTAAACCATGTAGATTTAAGTAATAGCAGCATTTCATAAGCAGATTCTAGTGTTTTATCCCTACTTATCACCTAGAAGCGGAAAAAAATTGAGAAACCACTGCCAGACTTATAATTTTTTTTCCATTCTCTTAACTCACAAAATAAAGGGAATTGAAATCGTTAAAGTTTATACTAAACATATGAAAGTTAAAGCTCAACAGTCATATATATATATATATATATATATATATATACACTGACTCTATGAAAAAGACAAAAAGAGTAGAAAAATTCTCAGTTATAACAATATATTATACTTATATACTGTCCACCTACTGAGTGTCTCAAGTATTTCATGAATAGTGTTGCATCTATAAGCAATGATAGGCAAACATGTTTGGAATGAACAGTCATGGCTATCACAAGGACTCCCCTGGAACAGGTGATTCAAACTTTTCCCTTGACCGGGATCTTTTACAACCTGGTTTTTAATATTCTCAGCTGGGAAATGCATGAACACTGGATTTCAACAGCTCTCTGTTTTCACCTGATAGCACTTTTGTTTGGTTGAGCAATGGACAAGAACAGATTCACCTGTGTCACAAACTTCAAATTTTTTTTAACTACTATGTAAAAACAGGCGTTTAAGACTGCCCTTAAATAGACAGAAATGCAATAATACTAGAGGACTTGAATAATCCACTTTAAGGGCACCAAGGTGGCTCAGAGTTGGTTCAGTGTCTGACTCTTGGTTTCGGCTCAGGTCATAATCTCACAGTTCGTGGGTTCGAACACCTCAATGAGCTCTGTGCTGACAGTGCGGAGCCTGCTCAGGAATCTCTCCCTGTCCCTTTTTCTCTGTCCCTCCCCTGCTCTAGCTCTCACTCTCTCTCTCACTCTCTCTCAAAATAAATAAATTAATAATAATAATAAAAAAAAATAACGCACTTTCAACATTGGATCGATTATCCAGATGGAAAATCAATAAAGAAAGGTTGGAACTAAACTACACATTAGATTACATGGACCTAATAGGCATTTATAGAACATTCCATCTAATAGCAGCAAAATACACATTCTTCTCAAGCCCACATGGAACGTTCTCCATATGTTAAGCTACAAACCAAGTCTTAATAAATTTAAGAGCATTGAAATCTTATCAATTATCTTTTCTGACCACATTGGTATGAAACTGGAAATCAGTTAAAAGAAAAAAACTAGCAAATTCACAAGTATGTGGAAATTAAACACCATGCTCCTGAATAACCAATGGGTCAAAGATAAAAATAAAAATTAAAAAAAATATCTTGAGAAAAATGAAAATTGAAACACAATATATCAAAACATCAGATTCAGCTAAAGTGGTTGTAAGAGGGAAGTTTACAATGATAAATGTCTATAGTAAGAAAAAAGAGAAATCACAAATGGACGATTTTACACATCAAAGAAATAGAAAAAGAAAAACAAATGAAGCCCAATATTAGTAGAAGAATGAAAAACTACAAAGATCAGAAAATAAATAAATGAAATAGAGACCAACAAAACAATAGAAAAGGACAGTGAAACTAAGAGCTGGTTCTTTGAAAAGGTAAACAAGATAGATAAGCCTTTAGCTAGACTTACCAAGAAAAAAAGAGAGAAGACTCAAGTAAATAAAATTATAAGTAAATGAAGAGATATTACAACTGATACCACCAAAATACAAAGGATCACAAGAAACTACAATGAACAATTTATGCCAATGTATTGGACAACCTACAAGAAATCGATAAATTCCTAGACACATACAACCTGCCAAGACTGAATTATGAACAAATAGATAAAGTGAACAGACCAATTACTAGTCAGGAGACTGAATCAGTAATCAAAAACGCCACAATAAAGTCCAGGACCAGATGGCTTCACTAGTGAATTCTACTAACCATTTAAAGAATAATTAATACCAATTATTCCCAAATTTTCTAAATAATTAGAAGAGAACACTTTCAAACTCATTTAATGAGACCAGCATTACCCTGATACCAAAGCCAGAGAAAGACACTACAAGAAAATAAAATTACAGTCCAATAACCCTGATAAACATAGATGCAAAAATTCTCAACATAATATTACCAAGAATTCAACAATATATTTAAAAAAATCATACATCATCACCAACTAAGTTTATTTCAGGGATACAAGGATGGTTCAACATCTGCAAATCAATCAATATAATACACCATGTTAATAAATAAAGAATAAAAATTACATGATCATCTCAATTGGTACAGAAAAAGCATTTGACAAAATTTGACACCCTTTCTTAATAAAAACTATCAATGAAATGGATATAGAGGGAACATAAGTCAACACGATAAAAGCCATCTATCGTAAGCCCACAGCCATCATACTCACTGGTGAAAAGCTGAATACTTTTCCTCTAAGATCAAGAACAAGACAAAGATGCCTTATTCTTGCATATTTATTCAACATAGCACTGGAAGTCCAGCCAGAGAAACTGTGAAAGAAATAAAAATGAAAGACTTCCAAATTAGACAGGTCTCTGTTTTCAGATGACATGATAATGTATACAGAAAACCCTAAAGATTTCACAAAAAAACCTGTTAGAATAAATGAATTCAGTAAAGTTGCAGTATACAAAATCAATATACACAAATCAGTTGCATTTCTGTACACTAACAATGAATTATCAGAAAGAGAAATTAAGAAACCAATCCCATTTACAGTAGCATGCAAAAGAATAAAATACTTAGGAATAATGTCAAGTAAGTGAAAGATTTATACATTGAAAATGGTAAGACATTGATAAAGAAACTGAGAAGAGACAAATAAATGGAAAAATATGACATGTGCATGGATTTGAAAAGTTAATATATTAAAATGTCCATGCTACCCAAAGCAATCTACGGGTCCAATGCAATCCCTATCAAAATTCCAATGGTATTTTTCACAAAAATAGAAAAAACAATCCTAAAATTCGTATGGAGCCACAAAATACTCTCAATGGCTAAAGCAATCCTGAGAAAGACAAGCAAAGCTGGATGCATCACAATTCTTGATTTCAAACTATATTACAAATCTACAACAATTTAAACAGTATCATATTCACATAAAAACAGACACACCGATCAATGAAACAAAATAGAGAGCTCAGAAATAAGCCCAGGACCAATAAATTTATGACAAAGGAGCCAAGACTATACAAAGGAGAAAGGATAGTCTTTTCACTAAATGTTACTGAGAAAACTGGATAGCCACATGCAGACGAATGTAACTGGACTCTAATTTTACACTGTACACAAAAATCTACTCAAAATGGGTTAAAGATTTAAGCATAATACCTGAAACTGTGAAACCATTAGAATAAAACATACAGGATAGTCTCCTTGACACTGGTCTTGGTAATGATTTTTTGGATTTGATACCAAAAGCAAAAGCAACAAAAGTAAAAAACTAAAAGAGTAAAAAGTAAAAATAAAAAAAAAAGTAAAAATAAATAAAAATAAACATCAAATTAAAAACCTTCTGCTCAGCAAAGAAAACTGTAAACAAAATAAAAAAGAAACCTTTGAGATGGAAGAAAATATTTCAAACCACATTTCCAGTAAGGGATTAATATCCAAAATTTACCAGAAACTCATACAGCTCAATAGCAAAAACATAACCCAATTAAAAATGGGCAAAGAACCTCAATAGACTTTTTTCCAAAGAGGGCATACAAATGGCCAACTGATACATGAAAAGTGCTGAACATCACTAATCATTAGGAAATGAAAATCAAAACAACAATAAGATATCACCTCACACCTGTTAGGATGATCATTATCAAAAAGACAAGAGATAGATAAAAAATGCTGGCAATGATGTGGAGAAAAGGAAACCCTTGTACTGTTGTTGGGAATATAAACTGGTAGTCACCATGGAAAAAAGTATAGAGATTCCTCAAGAAATTAAAAACAGAAATACCATATGACCCAGCAATTCCACTTCTGGACATAAAAACAGGAACAAAATCATTATCTAAGACAAAATGCACTCCCATGTTCATTGCAGCATTATTCACAACTCAAAGAATGGAAATAACCATTATTCATTATTCAAAGTATGGAGATAAGCTAAGTGTTCGTCACTGGATAAATGCATCAAGAAAATGTGGTCTATACATGCAATGGAGTATGATTCAGCCTTTAAAAACTATTCTTTTTTAAATTTTTTTATTATTTTTTTTTTATTTAGTTTTGAGACAGAGAGAGACAGAGCATGACAGGGGAGGGGCAGAGAGAGAGACACACACACAGAATCAGAAGCAGGCTCCAGGCTCGGAGCTGTCAGCACAGAGCCTGACGCGGGGCTCAAACCCACGGACCATGAGATCATGACCTGAGCTGAAGTTGGACGCTCAACCAACTGAGCCACCCAGGTGCCCCAAAACTATTCTTATCACTTGTGACAACATAGATGAAACTGAAGGGCATTTTGCTAAATAAGCCAGATAGAGTAAGACAAAGACTGTGCAGTATCACTTCTATGTGGAAAGAAAGAAAGAAAGAAAGAAAGAAAGAAAGAAAGAAAGAAAGAAAGAAAGAAAGA
>NW_024412403.1:60014749-60017671 GCF_014898765.1 Herpailurus yagouaroundi
AGAAAGAAAGAAAGAAAGAAAGAAAGAAAGAAAGAAAGAAAGAAAGAGGGAAGGAAGGAAGGAAGGAAGGAAGGAAAAGAAATAAAGAACAGAGAAGGGAAGGGAAGGGAAGGGAAGGGAAGGGAAGAGAAGTTGAACTCATAGAAACAGTAGAAAAGTGGTTTCCAGAGGCTAAGTGATGGAGGAAATACAAAGACGTAGGTAAATGGATATAAATTTTCAACTATAAGATAGATAAGCTCTTAGGATCTAACGTACAACATAGTAACTATAGGTGATAACACTGTATCATATAATTGCTAAGAGAGTAGAACTTAAATGCTCTCTCTCTCTCTCTCTCTCACACACACACACACACACACAAATACACACACACAAAACTTAACATGTGAGGTGATGTATGCGTTAATTAACTTGGGAGGAAACCTTTCATAATGTATATGTATATCTAACCATCACATCGTACACTTTAAGTATGTCACAATTTTATTTGCCAATTTTACCTCAATAGTTTCTGGCAGAGGGGAGTGAGAACAAAGTTTGCCCTTGCCTCAATATCTTCTGGATTTTGAGCCAGAATGAAAACAACAACAACAACAACAAAGCACACAAAAATACAATGCTTGAGGTTTTAACAAAGTTTGGGCTAAAGGTTTCAGATCCTCTGCAGGGTGAGTTACACAGCAGGATGGGAAAAGTCCATTACAAGGTCATGAGCCACATAGCTTGAATGAATAATTCTTGCTTATTCCTGGGTCCCCAGATTTCCATCTCACAGCCTGCATGTGTTTGTAGTCCTCAGGCAAATTCTTTAAGCCTTCTGGTTGCATTTTCCATTTCAGCTTGTTATAAATAATAAGTCGGAACACATGTCTTGAATAGCTTCAGATCTAAAACATATGTTTGTTCAGTGAGACCACAGAGGTAGAACTACAGAACCTGAAGCCAATTTTGTTTTCAGCAAAGACTTCAGATGTCTGTTCAGCACATTTATTGAAAAGTATTTTTCCCCCAGTGTGCCATGCTGTCAAGAGACATATCAAAGAAGAGAAACTTCCTGTCCTCCAGAAGCATATAATCTTTTTTGAAGAGCAACAAGTCTCACTCCGCAGTGCCCTTCTTTATGCACAGAGAATACCAGTTTAAGGAACTAGAGGTTCAAAAAAGATCATCAGAGTAAAGTTAAGTTGAAGGACATGCGCTTTCCCCCTTGAGGTCAGTTCCAAGCCAAAGACATATCCTTACCTTTGGACCGTTCAGTAAGGGCTATAGACCTGTCGACTGTGTATGATGGCTCAGGTCTGATTTATAAAAATGCTCCTTTGGCTTCTACAAGAATGCAGTTCTCCTATTCATGCACATAGTTTCCTGGCTGTACAGCAGAAGGTTATATGCAAAGCCCATTTCACAGGTCGGCCTATCTCCTTTCAGTGAGGAAGGTTTTGTCTGCTCAGATATTCATCCCTTAAACTTCTTGTCATTCTTCATGAACTTGGAGATGCCTTCATGCTCCTGGAAGATTTCTCTCCCTTAAACCATTAGACCTCTTCCTTTTCCTGTTCACAATTTGCTAAAGGAATGTCTGGGAGGTAATAGTATCGTGGGAAAACCCTGAGTTAGAACTTTTGTTCTCCACCACTTAATAATTGGAGCCTCAATGTTCTTGACTGTAAAATACATAAAACCAGTAATAACTGCCTTCTGGGGCAGATTGATTAAATGATTATGGCACATAAAGCAAGTGTCCTTATCAGTATTGGCTTCTGTCTCCTTTTCCTAATACAACCTTAAGTTCTCCCTCCTGGCTGATCTGCAGTCACCTTTACTTTTTAAAAGCCTCCGTGGTTCTAGATCCTCAATACGTCCCTGGACCAATTCTCTCTGTCCTGTGAGCATTGTCTTCACTTGAACCAACCAGCTTTATTTCCAGAAAAAACTCTGCTTTTTAATCACCATCACCACCACTACCACCTACTGTTGTAAACTAAATCATAGTACCACTTTTTCTGAAGGACCCCATTGTAAACCTCCTACAGGTCCCAGGAAACTGGTGAATTAGTTTTCTAGCCTGCCATAACAAAAATATCACAGACTAGGTGGCTTAAACAACAGAAATTTATTTGCTCATAGTTCTGGAAGCTGGAGTTCTAAGATCAAGATCAGCAGATTTGACTTCTGAGACCTCTCTCCCTGTCTTTCAATGTCCACTTTTCACTGTGTCCTCACATGGTCTTTCCTCTGTGCAATTGGATTAGAGCCCACCATAATGGCCTCATTTTAACTTAACTGCCTCTTTAAAGGCCCTATCTCCAAATACAATCATATTCTGAGGTATTAGGGGTTAAGGTCTCAAGATACGAATTTTGGGGAGAAACAATTCAGCCCATAACAACTGGTTCTTTGGCAAAGTGCAGGGGAGTGAAGAGAGAGCATGGAGTTGTATGATGTAAGCATTCCCACCAGCTACCAATAGTTTAACAATCAGTTCACAAATTTCCTGAACATTTGGTATTTGATCTTACGAGTTAGAAAGTGCTGGCTCCAGCACATGGCTGGCACAGATTCTAGCCAAATGTTGCTTCTTTTTTGGGGGGTGAGGGGGTATCACCCTGTATTCTATAAACACTATCAAATTTCGTAGGACCGTCTCTGATGTCCTCTTCCAGCTGAGGGATGCCTTCGGTTTTTAGCCCATTTGCAATGCTAAAGTGGTTGGCATACCCTTGAGCTGAGTAAATTCCCCAGCCCTTCCAGGATTCGAATATGAATTCACTCACCTCCTGAGGATGGTAACACATTCTCTCTACCCTTGAGAAGCTGGTTATTGGGAATATTGGGAAGTTACTCTTTTCTTTTTTCTTTCCTTTTCCTTTTCTCTTTCTTTCTTTCTTTCTTTCTTTCTTTCTTTCTTTCTTTCTTTCT
>NW_024412403.1:60017681-60025107 GCF_014898765.1 Herpailurus yagouaroundi
TCTTTCTTTCTTTCTTTCTTTCTTTCTTTCTTTCTTTCTTTCTTTCTTTCTTCTGTTTACCATCTTAAGTACAGTGATAGGTATGTAAACCCAAAGGGACATGTATACAAATAATTTCACTTAGGGCCAAAAAAGGAAAACTTGTTAAAATTTTCTCCATTTCTCAACTGATCTTGTAGGAGCACTAGGGTAAGAAAGGAATAAGTCAAGCTTGTGAGAGTTAAACAAGAAAATGTCTTGAACATGTCCTAGCATGGAAAATAATGACCTTTATCTTTTACCATCCATGTCCAAAACTGCACGACTGTTCATAATTCTAGGTAAAAAGAATCTAATGTTTTTAAACAATTTAAGAAGCTTCCAATAAGGTAGGATTCCAGCCAAACAATGCACCAAGGAGAAAAAAAATCCCCTTAATTTTCTAGTTTCTTATTTATTCTGACAGTTTTGGAATAGTAACAGGAAGTATCTTTTGATGAAGAAATTCTAAATTGGCTTCAATGGAAAAAAATTCTATAATTTATTTTGTGAGACACTTTTAATTTCTGGCTTTCATTAAATCATAACTTAATAGATTCAGGAAAGTTTATGGCCTTCAAGTCAAATAATTATGATAACCTCACTCCAAGTTTGTGTCTACATATCTCAGAGTCAAAGGGATAGTGAGTCTATTTGACTTTCCATTTTGATTATGAAATTAACTCAAGAGTTTTCAAGTTTCTATTTTGTTTAGTGTGATGTCCAGCCTCCAGTGATCCTCTCCTCCTCATTTACATGCCCCCAGTGTAGTTTTTTCCTATACTGAATAGCACTAACCTGTATAAGCAGTAGAATATTTTGCAGAAATATCATAGAAAACATTACAGCTTGGGCTTTGCTCTCTCCTGGCTTACTAACAGCTTCCAAGTCATGAAAGCACTCAAACCCTGTAGAAGGTTTAGATGGGGAGAAACAGAGCTCTTCTGCCAACCCCTGGTATCAACTGTCAGCCTGTGAGTAAGCCCTTTTTGAGGTGAATCCTCCAGCCCCAGTCAAGCCTTCCGAAGACTGCGGTCCTAGCTGACATCTTGACTACAACCTTATGAGAGATTCCCAAGCCAGAACTTCCCAGTTCAGTTGCCTCTAAGTTTCTGACCCACACAAACTGTGTGAAATTAATACATGCTTCTTTTTGTTTTAAACCGCTAAGTTTTTTTTAATGTTTATTTATTTTTGAGAGAGAGAGAGAGAGAGAGAGAGAGAGAGAGAGAGAGAAACAAGGAGGGAAGGGGCAGAGAGAGAGGGAGACACAGAATCCGAAGCAGTCTCCAGGCTTTGAGCTGTCAGAGCTAGACGTGAAACTCAAACTCAAAAACTGTGAGATCATAACCTGAACTGAAGTCAGATGCTTAACCAAATGAGCCACCTAGGCACCCCTAAACCACTAAGTTTTGGTGTAATTTGTTTTGTAGCAAAGGAAAGCTAATACACTTAATTAGGCATTTAATACCCAATATTTAGAGATCCAGTGTTTATAAATTTCTCAGGGTCAGGAAATGAAAAAAAGGCTCCACTTAATCCCTGTGATACACATGTATGATTTTTTGCAATTCCGTGGCCTTTGAACTCCCTTCTTGTGTTTGTGAGTTTTCTACCTTCTGAGTTTAGGAGAGATGTAGAGGCTTCCTTCCATTCCAGACCCAGAAAATGCAGAATACTTACTTTGCCAGCCCATCTGACGGTTGTTGGACCAGTGCCCCAGGCATGATTTGTCAGGTGCACTTGTTCACAGTAATGGTATTGTAAGCTATGGCACCAATTGTGGTCCAGCAACAGTGTTCCCCTTCATTACACTGCCCATTTCACAGTGCTGGTTTTCCAGCTTACAGATATTCTGTGAGCTATGCATATTCCTTACTAAATTTCTTTTGTGCTTAAATCATCATTTACTTTATGCCTGCTGCATCATGGCAATGCAGTGGAAATCACAAGACCATCAGATATATCACGAGGTTGATAGGAACTGCCTGAGAGAGAGGATGACTTCATCCTTGAATCAGTCTTGAAAGGAACAATTTACTTGGCAGGAACAAGTTGACAATCATGATATGGAAAGAAAAAGGATCATGATATGGAAAAAAAAAAAGGGTTAACAGATACAGTGTCTTTAAGATAAATTATGGGTAGGCATCAGTGCACTAGTGATTTTTAAATGAAATGTTTTTCAAAGTCCACGTTTTTCTACTTCAGTTGTTTTATAATTACATGTTAGCTTACTAAAAATTATTTCAAACCAAGTCATTAACTTCAAGAAACAGAAGGCATCAAGAAATGAAAAACACAATTAATTTTAAAGCCATACTAGTTAAATAAAGCAAGGGCACGTAGAAAATGAAATTTAAGCTATACACAACTTAACATAATTGAAACCAGCTGTAAAAGCAGGAGACAGTCATAAATATCAGATTTTTATATTGTTTTCCCAAGCAATTAAAAAGGCATATCTATGACAGAACTTAGATTTAATGTTTCATCTTTTTCCTCATAAACCTTTGATTAATTCTTGAGTTACAAATTCTTATAAATTCTAGTATTTTTAGGCTGGTAGACAAATCTGTAGGGAGACCAGAGGAATTACCTACATGAAGAATCAGTAAAAGTGCAGAATCACATCTTCCTATAGGTCGAACTTAGCCAGCTCTACCCCTGGCTTATTGGGTTCCTCCTTGGAAGCCCATCAGCTCTAAACTCAGTTCTTCTGCACAGCCTTACCGAATCCAATAACTCTTGCCCTACCTTTTGGCAAGAAGTCCATTGAGTTGTCTTTTTTTCTTTTATCTTTTGGAAATTCTTATTTTTAATTACACTGAGTATATGAACACATTGTTTTTAAAAAAAATTTTTTAATGGCTATTTTTGAGAGACAGAGACACAGAGCGCAAGCAGGGGAAGGGGCAGAGAGAGAGGGAGACACAGAATCTGAAGCAGGCTCCAGGCTCTGAGCTGTCAGCACAGAGCCCAACACAGGCTTGAACTCACAAACCATGTGGTCAAAGTCAGATGCTTAACCGACTAAGACACCCAGACACCCTGAACACATTCTTGGTATAAAGTCCAAACATTATAGATCAAGGTAAAGCCTCTCTTCACTACTAACCATAGTTCACGTCCTCTGTTCATGCTTGCAAACTTCCAGATGTTTCTCTATGCACCTATTACATTACACAGTTACAGCTGTAAAGCTCAGCCTCTACTCTGAATGTAGAAAAATCATTAATATTTAGAGGACTTATTCTGGTAGCATGAAAAACCTTGCTCCCAGTCCATCAGCCCCTTCCTTCCTCTTTTTTGACATGGCTGCATTTAAATTTGGTGGTGGTTATGGCTGTGTAATATTCCACTATATAGAGAGGCTACATCTTCCTTATCCATTCATTTATTGGTCAACTCTTAGATTGCTTCCATATCTTGACTATTGTAACTAATGCTGCAGTAAACATAGGGGTGCATATATTGAATTAGTGGGTTTTTTTATTTGAGTAAATACCCAGGAGTAGAATTATTACATCAGAGAGTATGTACTTACTATACATAATGTTTTGAGGAACCAGCATCCTGTTTTCCACAGTACCAATTTACATTCCCACCCAGGGTACACAAGTATTCCATTTGTGAAAACATGCATGGACCTAGAGAGTATTAGAGAGTATTACCCTGAGTGAAATTAGTCAGACTGAGGAAGACATTATTTCATCTTATGTAGAATCTAAAAAAAAAAAAGATAAACAAACAAACAAAAGTAGAATCAGACGTGTAAACACAGAGAACAAACTGCCAGCTGCCAGACAGAGAGGTGTGCGGGAGACGGGAAAAATGGGTGAAGAGGAGTGGGAGATACAGGCTTCCAGGTATAGAATGAAGAAGTCACAGGAATAAAAGCCACCACATAGGGAATGTAGTCAATGATATTATAATAGTGTCGTACAGTGAAAGATGGTAGCTACACTTGTACGAAACATAGCATAATGTCTACATTTGTTGAATCACTATGTTGTGCACCTGAACTAATGTAACATTGTGTGTCAACTACACTCCATTTTTACAAATTAATTAAAATAAAATAAAATAAAATAAAAATAAGGTACATTTAGTGGCAGTTAGAGAAGCATCTGGTCCTCTAAGTGATCTGCCCCACAGACATCTGTGGAGAACACCCTTGTTTCCCTCAGCCTGGCTCCTTAGAACTAGAGTCTGCCTTCGCCACGTCAACATGGGAAGAGTAGGAATCAGTCTCCTGGTAGTGCCTGTTAAAATAAGAGAATCCCTGCAATGCCATCCCCATTCCCTTCTGCCCAAACCCCTCTGCTTTTCACCTCCTGAGCTCTGCCTGGGTGAGATAGTTCCCCCAAAGGAATCTATGTTCTCATCACTCGCCCCATTTTCCCTTCTCCTCTCAGCTCAAGGTGGGTTGTTGCTTTGTTTAGGTTGTGGAGAGGGTGGAGGGAGAAGACTCAGAATTCTCTTTCTTCCCCTAAGAGAATTTACACTGTTGAAAGCGAGAGTTAGGAAGAAACATATCTGTGACATTCCTACCTTCTGTCCAAATATACATTTCTGCTAAGATGATGAGCCTAAGATGGCCAAGCTTGAAATGAAAGGGGATGGGGAGAGAGTGGAATTGTTAGGTATTTTTAAAAAGTTGGTTTTTTACCTACTGTACATAAACTATATTATCCTAGATGTATTATTCTATAACTTGCTTTTTCTTCTTTATTCGGTATGCCTTGAAAATATTTCCATGTTGTTACATATAGCTCCACATTATTCATTCAGTTTCCACTTACTGAGTCCCAATTATGTGCCAGGGGCTGCATATACAGCAATGGAGAAATAGACTAAGTCTCTATTCTTGTTATGCTTACATGTTAGAAAGGAAGAAAGACAATAGTCAAATATGCATGTGCGTGAGTAATATAACATGGAGTGATTGGTACAAGGAGAAAGAAACTGGGATAAAGGAGTAGAAACAGAGGTGGTGTTTTAGACAGTCAGAGAGGTCTCCTCCACAGAGGCAACCTCATTCTTTTTAGCTCCTATGTAGCCTAGCATGAAATTGCCCTTCAGAAGGATAGCGAAGTTTGTTTCCCATTTTTTGATGTTGCAAACCATGTTGTAATATTACCTCCTTGTGCACATGAACAATAGTACTTTGAGTAGGTGCTGAAAAACAGATATTGGGTCATCCTTGCAAACTGCTATTTGAAACAGCTGTACTGATCTTTACATCCATCAGAAACTGTTTGTTTCCCATACCTCTCTTAGTTAATACTATCAAAAATTATTGGTTGTACTGATCTGACGTACCCCCAAAAAATGGAGTCTTGGATTTTTCTTTTTTTTTTTTTTTTTTGGCAATTAGCTCTTCCCTTTACCACTTACGTTGAGTATGGTTTCACATGTTTATTAGACATTTATAGTTCCTATCTCATAAAATGGCTATTCATATCTTTTACCCATATTTCTATGGGATTTCTTGCTTTTCTCTTGATTTGTTGAAGCTAATGTACTGAAACTAATATTTTGTCTTACATATGTTGCAAATGTTTCCTCTCATTCTTATTTATCCTTTTAATGATTATACCTTTATCCTTCTTTATTATGTTGAATTTTTTTAATTTTTTTAGTTTTTATTTAGTTTTTATTTTTTTATATTTACATCCAAGTTAGTTAGCATATAGTGAAGCAATGATTTCAGGAGTAGATTCCTTAATTCCCCTTACCCATTTAGCCCATCCCCCCTCCCACAACTCCCCCAGAAACCCTCAGTTTGTTCTCCATATTTATGAGTCTCTTCTGTTTTGTCCCCCTCCCTGTTTTTGTATTATTTTTGTTTCCCTTCCCTTATGTTCATCTGTTTTGTCTCTTAAAGTCCTCATATGAGGGAAATCATAGGATTTTTGTCTTTCTCTGACTGACTAATTTCACTTAGCATAATACCCTCCAGTTCCATCCCCGTAGCTGCAAATGGCAGATTTCATTCTTTTTGATTGCCAAATAATACTCCATTATATATATATATACATATATATATGTATATATATATACATATATATTCTATATCTCCACATATTCTTTATCCATTCATCCATTGATGGACATTTGGGCTCTTTCCATACTTTGGCTATTGTTGATAGTGCTGCTATAAACATGGGGGTACATGTGTCCCTTCAAAACAGCACACCGGTATCTCTTGGATAAATACCTAGTAGTGCAATTGCTGGGTTGTAGGGTAGTTCTATTTTTAGTGTTTTGAGGACCCTTCATACGGTTTTCCAGAGTGGCTGCACCAGCTTGCATTGCCACCAAAATGCAAAAGAGATCCTCTTTCTCTGCATCTTCGCCAACATACATTGTTGCCTGAGTTGTTAATGTTAGCCATTCTAACAGGTATAAGGTAGTATCTCATTGTGGTTTTGATTTATATTTCCCTGATGATGAGTAATGTTGAGCATTTTTTCATGTGTCGGCTGGCCATCTGGATGTCTTCTTTGGAGAAGTGTCTATTCATGTCTTTTGCCCATTTCTTCACTGAATTATTTGTTTTTTTGGGTGTTAAGTTTGATAAGTTCTTTGTAGATTTTGGATACTAACCCTTTATCTGATGTGTCATTTGCAAATATCTTCTCCCATCCTTTTGGTCACCTTTGAGTTTTGCTGATTGTTTTCTTCGTTGTGCAGAAGGTTTTTATTTTGAGGAGGTCCCAGTAGTTCATTTTTTGCTTTTGTTTCCCTTGCCTCCAGAGACGTGTTGAGTAAGAAGTTGCTGCAGCCAAGATCAAAGAGGTTTTTGCCTGCTTTCTCCTTGAGGATTTTGATGGCTTCCTGTCTTACATTGAGGTCTTTCATCCGTTTTGAGTTTATTTTTGTGCATGGTGTAAGAAAGTGGTCCAGGTTCATTCTCCTGCATGTCACTGTTTTCCCAACACCACGTGCTGAGGAGACTGTCTTTATTCCACTGGATACTCTTTCCTGCTTTGTCAAAGATTAGTTGGCCCTAAGTTTGTGGGTCCATTTCTGGGTTCTCTATTCTGTTCCATTGATCTGAGTGTCTGTTCTTGTGCCAGTATCATACTCTCTTGATGATTACAGCTTTGTAGTATAGCTTGAAGTCTGGGATTGTGATGCCTCCTGCTTTGGTTTTCTTTTTCAAGATCGCTTTGGCTATTCAGGGTCTTTTCTGGTTCCATACAAATTTTAGAATTATTTGTTCTAGCTCTGTGAAAAATGCTGGTGTTACTTTCATAGGGATTGCATTGAATATGTAGATTGCTTTGGGTGGTATTGACATTTTAACAATATTTTTTCTTCTTATCCAGGAGCATGGAATCTTTTTCCATTTCTTTGTGTCTTCTTCAATTTCTTTCATAAGCTTTCTATAGTTTTCAGT
>NW_024412403.1:60125107-60142601 GCF_014898765.1 Herpailurus yagouaroundi
AGTAATTTGATTTATTTACTGGTTATGGGTCTGTTCAAATGTTCTATCTCTTCCTGTTTCAGTTTGGTAGTGTATATGTTTCTAGGAATTTGTTCATGTCTTCCCGATTGCCCATTTTATTGGCATATAATTACTCGTAATATTCTCTTATTATTGTTTTTGTTCCTGCTGTGTTGGTTGTGATCTCTCCTCTTTCATTCTTGATTTGATTTATTTGGGTCCTTTCCTTTCTCTTTTTGATTGAACTGGCTAGTGGTTTATCAATTTTATTAATTCTTTCAAAGAACCAGCTTCTGGTTTCATTGATCTGTTCTACTGTTTTTTGTTTCTTGTTTTTTTTGTTTTTGTTTTTGTTTTTTTTTTTTGGTTTTGATAGCATTAATTTCTGCTCTAACCTTTATTATTTCCTGTCTTCTTCTGGTTTTGGGTTTTATTTGCTGTTCTTTTTCCAGCTCCTTAAAGCGTAAGTTTAGGTTGTGTATCTGAGATCTTTCTTCCTTCTTTAGGAAGGCCTGGATTGCTATATACTTTCCTCTAATGACTGCCTTTGCTGTGTCCCAGAGGTTTGGGGTTGTGTTATCATTTTCATTGACTTCCATATACTTTTTAATTTCCCCTTTGACTGCTTGGTTAGCCCATTCATTCTTTAGTAGGATGTTCTTCAGTCTCCAAGTTATTTGTTACCTTTCCAAATTTTTTCCTGTGGTTGATTTCGAGTTTCATAGCATTGTGGTCTAAAAATATGCACGGTATGATCTTGATCTTTTTGTACTTACTTAGGGCTGATTTGTGTCCCAGTATATGATCTATCCTGGAGAACGTATCATGTGCACTGGAGAAGAATGTATATTCTGCTGCTTTAGGATGAAATGTTCTGGATATATCTGGTAAGTCCATCTGGTCCAGTGTGTCATTCAAGTCCATTGTTTCCTTGTTGATTTTTTGATTAGATGATATATCCATTGCTGTGAGTGGGGTGTTGAAGTCTCCTACTATTATGGCATTACTTTTGATGAGTTTATGTTTGCAATTAATTGGTTTACATATGTGGTTGTTCCCACATTTGGAGCATAAATGTTTATAATTGTTATGTATTCTTGGTGGATAGACCCCTTGATTATGATATAATGCCCTTCTGCATCTTTTGATACAGTCTTTATTTTAAAGTCTAGATTATCTGATGTAAGTATGGCTACTCCTGCTTTCTTTTGTTGACCATTAGCATGATAGATGGTTCTCTATCCCCTTATTTTCAATGTGATGGTGTCTTTAGGTCTAAAGTGGGTCTCTTGTAAACAGCATATAGATGGATCTTGTTTTCTTATCCATTCTGTTACCCTATGTCTTTTGATTGGACCATTGATTCCATTGATGTTTAGAGTGAATACTGAAAGATATGAATTTATTGCCATTATGATGCTTGTAGAGTTGCAGTTTCTGGTGGTGTTCTCTGGTCTTTTCTAATCTTTTGTTGCTTTTGGTATTTATTTGTATACATATATATATATACACATATGTATATATGCATGTATTTGTGTATATATATATTTGTATATATACATATACATTTGTATATATATACACAGATGTATATGTATATGTATTTGTATATATACATATTTGTATATATATATACATTTGTATATATACATATGTATATGTAGTTGTGTGTATATATATATATATTTTTTTTTCATTTCTTCTCCCCTCAGAGAGTCCCCTTAAAATTTCTTGCAGGGCTGGTTTAGTGGTCACAAACTTCTTTAATTTTTGTTTGTCTGGGAAACTTTTTATCTCTCCTTCTATTTTGAATGACAACCTTGCTGGATAAAGAATTCTTGGCTGCATATTTTTCTGATTCAGCACACTGAATATATCCTGCCACTCCTTTCTGGCCTGCCAAGTTTCTGTGGATAGGTCTGCTGCAAACCTGATCTGTCTTCCCTTGTAGGTTAGGGACTTTTTTCCCTTGCTGCTTTCATGATTCTCTCCTTGCCTAAGTATTTTGTGAATTTGACTATGATATGCCTTGTTGATGGTCAGTTTTTGTTGAATCTAATGGGAGTCCTCTGTGCTTCCTGGATTTTGATGTCTGTGTCTTTCCCAGGTTAGGAAAGTTTTCTGCTATGATTTGCTCATGTAACCCTTCTACCGCTATTTCTCTCTCTTCCTCTTCTGGGACCCCTATGATTCTGATGTTGTTCCTTTTTAATGAGTCACTGATTTCTCTAATTCTTGAATCGTGCTCTTTTGCCTCCATCTCCCTCTTTTTTTTCTGCTTCATTATTATCTACAAGTTTGTCCTCTATATCGCTGATTCTCTGTTCTGCTTTATCCATCCTTGCTGCCGCAGCATCCATCCGTGATTGCAGCTCAGTTATAGCATTTTTAATTTCATTATGACTATTTTTTACTTCTTTTATCTCTGTAGAAAGGGATTCTAATCTATTTTTTACTCCAGCTAGTATTTTTATTATCATGATTCTAAATTCTGGTTCAGACGTCTTGCTTGCATCTGTGTTGGTTAAATCCCTGGCTGTCGTTTCTTCGTGCTCTTTCTTTTGAGGTGAATTCCTTCGTTTTATCATTTTGAAGGGAGAAAAGGCATTAATGAGGCAGAAAAATTAAAATTAAAAACTTAAAATTAAGAAAAATATTAAAATTAAAAACACACACACTCAAAAATAGAATAAATGGTGCTAGTTCCCAGGTGTGTTTTGGTCTGGGTGTTGAAATTGGTTTGACAGATCAGAGAAATAAGGGGGGGGAAGGAAATCGTTCGAGATTTTGAGAAGATGAGTACACTGAAGTAGACTAAAATGAGATGATGGGAGTAAAATAGAATTTGAAAAAAATTTACACAAAAGTAAAGAATATAGTAGAAAAAAGTTAAAGAAAAATATTTTTAATAACAATTAAATATAAAAATGAATTTTTTTCTCTTTCTGTTCAAGAAAAAGAAAAGAAAAAAAGAGAAAGAATAGAAAAAGAAAAGAAAAGGAAATCATTTGAAAATTTGATAAAGTGAATATACATAGTAGACTAAAATAAAATGATGGAAGTAAAATAGAATTTGAAAAAGTTTACATAAAAGCCAAAAATATAGTAAAAAAATTGAAGAAAAATATTTTTAATAGAAATTTAAGGTAAAAATGAAGTTTTTCTCTTTGTGCATTCAAAGAAAAAAATGAAAAAGAGAAAAAAGAAAAAGAAAAGACCATTTGAAAATTTGAAAAAGTGAATACACTGAAGTAGACTAGGATAAAATGATAGAAGTAAAATATAATTTGAAAAATTTACACAAAAGTAAAAAATATAGTAACAAAATTAAAGAAAAATATTTTTAATAAAAATTGAAAATAAAAATGAATTTTTTCTCTTTCTGTATTCAAGAAAAAGAAAAGAAGTGAAAAAGAAAAGAAAAAAAAAGAAAATTGAATAGATGGACCCTCTAACAGATTGAAATAGGACTGAAGTTACTTCATTTTCCTGTAGAAGTCAGACTATGAAGCACTTTATAGTCCATAAACTAAATAGGCATTGAGACTTGTGTTCTTGAAGAGTGAGGTTGGCCCAGTTGGGCGGGGCTCAGTGTAACAGCTCTGTTCTACACCAGGTGGCGCTGCTAGCCTACTGGGGGTGGAGTATTGTGGCGTTCGTAGGTGCGTATGAACATGCGCGGGAGTGGTGAACATGGCGTCACCCAGCTACCCAGTCTCCAGTATCGGAACTCTGTTCTCCCCGATCAGCAATTGTATACCCATCCTCTGCTTTCAGCTTTTATCCACTCCCCACTTTGTCACTGTCTGTGGCCAGGCCCCAGGCAGTACCTCTCTGCCAAGTTTTGTCTGAGATGCGGCTGTTTTCCCCGGCCCCTTACTTCTGAAGGACTGCGGCTTTGACCTATTCCACCCCTCTGTGGGAGGGTCTTACCCAGCAATGGCCGAAGGAGCAATGGCCAAATGTCAGCTGTACCCAGGAACACTCGCTTGACCCTGCTGCTGCTGGTGCCTGGAGACTGCGGCCAGGTGCCAGTCCGCCCCAGAAAAAATTCATGAGATAGTGTAGCAGCAGCATTTTAGGGATTATGGAAAATGACAACACACATCTGGCACCAGGCTTCACCCTTAATGACCTTGTTCCAGCACCAGCAAAGGTGGCTGTTTTCTGGGGTCTGCCAGGACCAGGTGGCTTCAACAGTCTCTACCAAATGTCCTTCCAGCAGTGGAACCACTTTTCCCTGTGTGGCCCAAGAACCTCCCAGACTCCACTCTGTTCCTGGGGATTCACCCTTCCCACCAGAGCACCACCAGGTATCGAGCTGCAGAGTTGCAGACTTTGCGCTCCCCTTGTTTACAGTCTTAATGGAATTTAAACCCTCTCCTTTCTCTTTTCTCCCTTTTTAGTTTAGTCCCTGTGGCTGTTTCCAATTTTCCACTTTCTCTCCAGCTGCTTTTGGGGAGGGGTGCTTTTCCCTTATTCTCCCCCCCCCATCTCCATCATCTCCCCGCCCACAAAAGCACCTCCCTTCCCACGGCTTCTTGCTCCCCAAGTTCACCGTTCTGTGTTGCGTACCTGCTGAATTCTATGGTTCAGGTCGTGCAGATTGTTGTGTTAATCCTCCAATCAGTTTTCTAGGTGTGCAGGATGGTTTAGTCTTGGTCTGGATGTATTTCATGGATGTGAGACACACAAAAAACTTCCATGCTGTTCTGCCATCTTGGCTCCTCCTCCTCTTGAACATTTCTTGTAGTGTGGTCATCAGGTGATAAATTATTTCAGAGTTCCTATGCCCCCTAAAGCTTTTTTTCCCCCCTGTTTTAAGTTATATTTGCTGCTCATAGCATCCTAGATATCAGGATTTTTACTTTTTTTTTTTTGAGTTTATTTGTTTATTTTGAGAGAGAAGTGTGAGCGTGTGTGCGAATTTGGAGGAGGGGCAGAGGGAGTGGGGGGGAGAATCCCAAGCAGGCTCTGTGCAGTCAGCAGGGAGCCAGATGTGGGGCTGAACTCAGGAACCACGAGATCGTGACCTGAGTCAAAATCAAGAGTTGGATGCTTAGCCACTGAACCATCCAGGTGCCCCAGGTTTTTTAGGGGCACCTAAACAAAACCAGGTTTTGTTGCTCACTTGCATTGCTTCCTACGAGAAATCTGTGATTGTTTTTGACATACTTCCTGTGTGTCTTTTTTCTCTGGCTGCTTTTTGGAATTTTTTGTGCCCCTGGTTTTAAGCAATTTGATTACAATGTGCTTTGGTGTAGTTTTCTTCGTACTTCTTTGTGCCTGGGATTCTTTAAGCTTCTTGCATCTGTAAGTTTGTACTTTTTAACAAACTAGAAACATTTGTTTTACTATTATTTGCCTAAAAATTTTCTGTCTCCTTTCCTCTCTTCGGTCCTTTGGTTATTCCAAATATATACATATATACATATAACTAAATGTAACTAAAGGTAACTAAATTTAAACAGTTATTTTCCCTCAGCACTTTGAAGATATTCTATTTATTTTGACCTTCACTATTGTTGTTAAGGATTCTACTCTTGATGCTTGGGTGGCTCATTCGGATGAGTGTCTGACTTTTGATTTTGGCTAGGGTCATGATCACAGCATTGTGGGATTGAGCCCCATGTTGGGCTCTGTGGTGTGCTTGAGGTTCTCTCTCTCCCTCTGTTCCTCTCTCCATCTCTCTTTATTTCTAGGAAAGAAAGAGAAAGAAAGAAAGAAAGAGAGAGAGGGAGGGAGGGAGGGAGGAAGAATTCTATTGTTGGTACAAGTGTTATTCCCTGGTAAGTAATCTGTCTTGTCTTCCTAACAGTTCTTAAGACATCTCTTTGTCATCAGTGTGTTGTAGTTTCACTGTTGTGCATCTAAATATGGATTACTTTTTATTATTCTGGCTTAGGATCTGCTCTGTATTTGAGGATTCTGCTTTTTTTTTTTTTTAATTCAATACTGGAAAGCTCTTAGTTATTATTTCTTTCAACATTAAGTCTCATCATTTTTAGCTATTCTTTTCTTCTGGAAATCTAATGAAGTCTTTTCTATCTTCCATGACTCAACATATGTTTCATATTTTCTATATTTTTGTCTCTCCGGGTAGTATTTTATGTACTTTTTTTTCATATGTCTCTTAGAGACCACAAATTTTTCCTCACTTCTGTCTAATCTACTATTTGGTCTGTTCATGGCATTTTAACGTTTATCAAAATTAAATTTCATTTTTTAAGTTCTATTCAGCTTCTTTAAATCTCTTTTTATGTTTGAATATCATTTTGAATTTGTATAAACATGTTAAAATAATTAGTCTGTAAATATGTTTCATATATTCTATAAATTTATTTGACTGTTATAATACATCTTTTTGTATGTCTTTTTACTTTCTTTCTTTTGTCATCTTCTACTATGGCTATTTGTCTTAATTTTCTTTATGTTTTTATACTTTTGGATGTCAAACTCATATTTAACTAACCTATATCTGTGGGTATCATGTGGAATCTGGAATCTTGGGGGAGGGGTTTCTTCCAAAGAGGATTTACTGTCTTGGGATTGCTATGAAGATGGGAATAGTGTATTGCAATTTCTAGATTACAGTTTCTTAGATAACGCAAGTTAGATAACACAAATTTAATCCCTAGACCCATGTGAAGGCAGTGTAGTAACACATTCATGGTGGAAAGCTTTCTATTGTCTTTGTAAGACATAAGAGTATGACAAGTAATTTCTTCTTTTTTTCAAATAATAACTTATTTAAACTTTATCCTGTCTTTATTTAGTGGAGGGAACTCTCAGTTTCTACTTACTTTTCATGGGCCCAGTGTTCTGCTCTCTAAATGGCTCTTAAAACCCTAGCCTCTAGGTTCCTAATACCACTCTTGACAGTTTTTGGGTTATCTCAATCTTTCCACTCCATATTTGCTGACTTTCAATGTTGATTTCAGAAGTTCTCCTTTATTACTTGTGAGCTTAGTTAAACATTAAAACTTATTCAAATTTCAGCCCTCATTTTGGTGTTTTTAATTATAGATTTCTTTCAGAGTACATAATTAACAATATTTCCAGAAATAGAAGTCCTAAATAGAACTAAAATCAGATCCTTCTTTAAGTGTATTTCCTACATTAGATCTAATTTTTCAGCAATCAGTTGTAAGTAACATGAAGATATATAAAAGCATGAAATATACTGACAATGATAAACATATAGTCAAATTCAGACTATTCTAACACTGTTAATGCTGGTATGTAAATCATGTAACTCTAGTATAGACACGAACAGACAAAAGCATTCAAAGTTACTTTAGCTATGATAATATGGTAATGGATACACAATATAAAAAGATGTAACTTGTGACATCAAATACTTAAAATGGGAAGCAGTAAAAGAGTAGAGGTTTTATGTAAGTAAAGTTAAATTGTCAGCAGCTTAAAATAGACTGCTATAAATATGTTTTATATAAACCACATGTAACCACAAAGGGAAAACCTCTAGTAGATACATGAAACATAAAGAGAAAGTAATGAAAGAATAAGAATATGGACGCTCATCAAATCACAAAGCAAAACTGCAGAAAGGTACAAAGGATCCACAAAACAACTAGAAAACAATAAAAGTACAGTTTTAGGTCCTTACTTTTCAAGAATTACTTTAAATGTAAATGGATCAAGTTCTTCAATCTAAAGACAGAGAGCGGCTGAATGGATTAAAAAAACAAAATCCAACTGCATGCTGCCTGTGAGACTCACTTCAGCTTTCAGGATACACATAGGCTGAATGTGATGAGATGGGAAATGATATTCCACACAAATGGAAACCAAAGGAGGGCAGGGGTGACTATGCTTATATCAGATAAATAGATTTTAAGATAAAAATCTTAATAAGAGACAAAGAAGGTCATTATTTCATGATAAAGGGGTCAGTTCTTAAGAGGATATAACAATTATAAATATGTATGCCCCTAAATATATTAGGCCAATACTAACATATCTGAATTACAACAATACAATAATTATAAGAGACCTCAATACCCAACTTAGGGTTTTGTAATACCCTTAGGAAATTAAAAGGAAACACTGAACCTGAACTACACTGTGGCCTAAATGGACCTTACAGACATATACAGAACATTACATCCGGCAGCAGCATACACATTCTTTTCAAATGTACACGGAGTATTATCCAGGATAGATCACAAGTTAAGGCAAAAAGAAGTCTTGTCAAATTTAAGAAGTTTGATCATATCAACTATCTTTTCCAACATGGTGGTATGAGACTAGAAATTGATAAATTGGAAAACTCACAAATATCTGGAAATTAAATGCACACTCCAGAACCAATAATATGTAAAAGAAGAAATCAAAAGGGAAATAAAAAAGTATATTGAAGCAAGTGAAAATGGAAACACAATGTACCAAGACTCATAAGGAGCAGCAAAAGAAGTTCCAAAAGGAAGAGAGAAAACAATAACCATCGTATTCACTGGTGAAAAGCTGCAAACTTTCCCCTAAGATCAGGAGGAAGACAAGAATGCCCACTTTTGCTACTTCTATTTAACATCATACCAGAAGTTCTACCAGGACAATTAAGCAAAGAAAAGAAATAAAACATATCCAAATTGCAGAGGAAGACACAGAACTATCTGTTCACATAAGACATGATGTTATATATAGAAATTCCTAAGCATACTACCAAGCCCCACCCCCAATACAATTAGGGCTGATAAACAAATTCAGCTAAGTTGCAGAATACAAAATCAAAAGCAATATACAGAAATTAGTTGTATTTCTATACATTAGCAATGAACAACCTGAAAAGGAAATTAAGAAAACAGTTCCATTTACAATAGCATCAAAAAGAATAAGATATTGAGGAATAAATTTAGCCAAGGAGTTGCAAGACTTATACACTGAAAACTGTAAAACATTGCTGAAAGGAAGTAAAAAAAGATATAAATAAATGGAAAGATTTCTTATATTCATGGATTAGAGACAATATTGATAAAACAGCAATACTCCTCAAAGAGAGTTACATATTTAATGCAATCACTATCAAAATCCCAATGGCCTTTCCTGGCAGAAATGGAAAATCCTCTAATTCATGTGGAATTTCAAGAGACCCCAAATAATAAAACCAATATTGAAATATGAGAATAACTGACATTCACAATTTTAAAACTTCCTACAAAGCAGGGGCGCCTGGGTGGCTCAGACGGTTACGGGTCCAACTTCAGCTCAGGTCATGATCTCAGTGTTCATGAGTTTGAGCCTGGCATCAGGGTCTCTGCTGACAGCTCAGAGCCTGGAGCTTGCTTCCGATTGTGTCTCCCTCTCTCTCTGCCCCTCCCCCACTCACCGGGAGCTCTCTCTCTCGCAAAAATAAACAAACATTAAAAAAAAAAACAAAACCTTCCTACAAAGCTTTAATGATCTAAACCATTTGGTATTGCCCACAGTATAGGCATGCAGATCAATGGAAAATAATTTAGAGTCCACAGATAAAACCAACCTTTTATGACTCATTAATTTTCAACAAAAGTGCCAAGATAAATGGGGGTAAGAATAATCTCTCCAACAAGTGAACAAACTGGATCACCACTTGCAAAAGAATGAAGATAAAGGGCTAGATAAAGATCCAGCCCCATATTCACAAAATAACCCCAAGTTAACCTCCTCCTCCTCCTCAGTGTGTTGTCATCAAAGTCATACATCATCAGTTCATTTAAGTTCTGCAAAATTTGACTAAACCATTCTAAAAGAATTCAAAGTTTATGTATTTTTTGAGACTGTATTATAAACTGTATCTCTACCATTTAAAGTTGTATATTGAAGAATAGTTCAGAATAATTTTTTGGCAATATTCTCATGTGCTGTGAAAAGATTAAGTATATTTGTTCCTTTAAGAAATAATGTTATTGAGGCACCTTGGTGGCTCAATTGGTTGAGTGTCCAATCGTTTATTTCAGCTCAGGTCAGGATCCCAGGGTCATGGGATCAAGCCCCACACTGGGCTCCGTGCTAAGCATGGAGCCTGCTTAATATTCTCTTTCTCCCTTAGCCGCTCTCTCACACACACACACACACACACACACACACACACTTTAAAAACATAAGATACATTTTTAAAAAGATAAAATTTTAAAACAAGGGAAGAATGCTATCAGAAAAGTTTTGAGCATCATAACGTCCATAAAAACAAATACTGCTCTAAAATGATGACATCCAATATCTTATTTGTCACCCAGGAGGGATGGTGTCTACTTGAAACGTGGCCAATCAGTTGAGATGTAAGATGTGACAAACTGTCTTGGGAGATGTGCTGAGGATGTGTACAACTGGCCTGCACATATTCCTGCAATGGTAGGAGTGAAAAATGGCACTATTAGTTGGGAAGAGTATTCGTTTTCTAGGGCTGCCTCAATAAAGGACCAGAATCTAAGTGGCTGAAACAACAGAAATGACTGTGTCACAGTTCTGAAGGCTAGAATTCCAAGATCATGGTGTCAGCAGGGTGGGTTCTTTCTGAGAGCTATTCGAGACAGATTTTTCCATGCTGTCTTTGTTCAGTTTTGAGGCCCTGGCTAGAGGCAGTTAGTTCCCCCTGTGGAGCACTTGATTAAGTCCCCATCCCAACCACTTCTTTATGAGGGATCCCACTCCAGAGTGCTATCCAATATGCACCTACCCTGATAGCCCCAGGACCCAAACCTAGACCACTAGGGAGAGTCCTTGTGCTCTGGATCCCATGAAATCATTCCAGTTAGCCAATGCATGGGAACCCAGGACACCAAGTGAACTCCACTCCATCTGCCATACAAAAGCTTCTCCCTACAGTTCTCACTATTACCAGAACAGAACCTGGTTCATCCCCTGTGTGGCCAAGCATGGCAGCCATCTTTCATTTGGAATTATAGACAGTTTGCCTTTCATCTATCTGAGTGTCATTGTGTTGTGTCCACCATCAAAAAAAATCTTTCGATCTTATAAAACATTGACACTATGGGCAAGATTGCATAGCCACAACTGCTTACTCTTGCATAGCTTCTTGGGGGTCTGCTCTTGCCTTACTAATTTATTCCAAATCACCAGGAGAACAGCTTGGGAAGTGTTGCCTATTGGTAAGCTTGTGCTTTAACTTGCAGCCTGCTGCTGTGTCTGCTGGTGGTTTCCATGTGTCTCCTTACCCAAATCTTCTTGGTGTTGGAAGATTAAGAAAAAACAAACAACAGTCCTAAATGGCTAGACTCCACTTCCTGGATACAATTAGGACAATAGGAACAATAGGCCACATGGGTCACACTTTCCAGGTCCAACCTTAAGTTGTGTTTTCAGTCTGCTGTAGACTGTGTATTTGTGTCTCCCTCACCCCAATTTTTGTATTGAAGCCTGTTTTTCCAGTGTGATGGCATTTGGAGGCAGAGACTTTGGGAGCTGATTAGGTTATAAGGACATAGCCTTCATGAGTGGGAGGAACGTCCAGAGAAACTGCAGAGAGCTAGCTCATCCCTTCTACCATATGAGGACATAATGAAAAATTGGTCTACGAACTAGCAAGCAGATTCTCAGCAGACACCAAATGTGTTTGGCATCTTGTTCTTAGCCTTCCCAACTCTAGAATTGCAAGAAATAAATTTCTATTGTTTATAAGTCACCCAGTCTATGGTGTTTTGTTGTAGTAGCCTGAAGAGACTAAAATAGGGGAACACACACTCTGATGCAATAAGCAATCAGTTTAAATTAATTATTTAACTAATAAGTAAATAAATTAAGTATGTCACAAAGTAAGGTAGACAAAACAGGATGCTGTGGCCTTTAATTAAAACAGTTAATATGGCTCAATGTAGGTTAAAATAGGTCCTTTAATGATTGAAACATTCTATAAGACCTAATCAATAATTACGTGATTATTCCCACTGGGTCCCCATTTGACACCTCAATTGCACCTGTTCTAAAACATGCAAAGAATAAATGGTGCCTCAGGGTAGCTTATTGCAACCTTAGTGCCAGTGCTGCATCCATTAAAATCCACATGCCCCAAATACAACATTATTAAAATTAGTAATGACATCTGATACGTTTTATTCAGTGCGTATTTCAGCAGTCTTTGAGTTTGCCGTCATCTCTAAAGGGGCACAATACACCTCTACTGGACTGTCCTTGGATGATCTCAGCAGCCCTGCTGTCACACTCAGGCTTTGCAGGCAGGATTTTAACTGCATCCACCTTTCCCCACAAACACAAGTATGATATTACATTAATAACATTTTCATCCGAGGAGTTTTGCTTACCATACTCACTAAGGACATACAAGTCCAACAACTTTTAATCCCTTTTGGGTTCTGGAGGTAACAGATTCTCATTAACTAATTTTACTTAATCTCCCTGATGCTGCTAAAAACAAATGACCTTACATTAACACTCATCCCCAATAAAAGGCAACTGTTTAGGGCAACTTATGTACTCAAATACCCCAAATAATCAAGATTAAAACTGACGTAGAGATCAATGGGTCAATTTTAATACAGTTCTTAATTAAAAAAATATTGTCTAGACCCATTTTTAAGGCTCTGTCTAGAGGAGTCAGTTCCCCTTCTTGAGCAACTGATTAAATCATTTCCCACCCCAATTTCCCTTATCTGGGCTTTCCCACTTCAGGCCCCAGGACTAAGTACCAGACAACTAGGAACAGGCCCATATACAGTTATGCACAGGAGCCTGGAAAAGTATGCAAGTTAGCCTTTCTGGGAACCCCTCAAACCTAACTCCACCCCACTTGCCATGCATTTGCTGCATTCTACAGCTCTAGCTCGGTGTTACACTGTCTATGAGGGCCCTGTGTGGTCCTCTGTGGCAGTCTTATCTTTTTTGGAGCTGTAAGTAAGAAAGAGTTCTGCTTCTCATCTATTCAAATGTTTTTTTGTGTTGTGACTCACCATCAGATGAATTTTGAAATCTTCTAGAGCAAGAAGAAAGAATGTGTTCCTTGCTTCTCTCTTAGCTTCTGGTGGTGTGCTGGAAATCTTTGGAGTTCATTGGCTTGTGGAGGGTGTGCCTTGATCTCTGCCTTCATTTCTACATGGCATTCTCCATGTGTGTATGTGTCCAATTTCCCTCTTTTTGTAACGACACCAGTCATTGGATTAGGGTTTAACCTAATGCTGTGGCCTCGTTGTAACTAATTAGATCTGCAATGACCCTGATCAAAATAAGGTCACATTTGAGGAAATGAGGGTTAGAATTTCAACAGAACACAATTCGACATAATAGGAAGCCTTCATTAATCCACACATTATCTCTATCCTATCTGTGGCCATCAATTTTAATTTTTTGGTATGTACCCAAGAAAATAAAGGCCTAAGTAAAGCAAAAGATATGTACAAAACACAAATGTTCATAGAAGCTTTAATTGTATTATTCCTGAAATGGAAAATCCAAGTACACAGCAAAATAGATGAATAAATTATGGCATGGTCAGACCAAAGAACAACTACGTGGCATTATAAAAATGAACTATGGGGCGCCTGGGTGGCGCAGTCGGTTAAGCGTCCGACTTCAGCCAGGTCACGATCTCGCGGTCCGTGAGTTCCAGCCCCGCGTCGGGCTCTGGGCTGATGGCTCGGAGCCTGGAGCCTGTTTCCGATTCTGTGTCTCCTTCTCTCTCTGCCCCTCCCCCGTTCATGCTCTGTCTCTCTCTGTCCCAAAAATAAATAAACGTTGAAAAAAAAAATTAAAAATGAACTATGGAAAGAATTTCATTTTTATGGAGTTCAAAAACTGGCAAAATGGTGATAGTAGTCAGAGTAGAGTTTCTCTCTCGGGAAGGGATATTGACAGAGAAGGAACAGGAAGGAAACTTCTTGAAGAGTGGAAATGGTCTTACCTTGGTTTTGGAGGTGACTATCTAGGTGCATACACATGTAAAAATTCATGAAGCTATCCACTAAAAGATTTGTGCATTTTACCATGTGTAATTTATGCTTCCCAAAATGCTACTTTCTAAATGAATTGTTACATAATTCATTTTGTCACTTCAGTACTTTGCAAGAACCAATGAATTATAGGTGTTGGGTTTTTTTCTTTATCACTCAACAAAACTCAGCAACATTTCCCGTTCGTGGCTAGTCCGTGGCTAACCACTCCAAATGCATACTCTGGGGAGAATGTCAGCTTTGAGGGTACTGATCTCCATCAATATCATGGTGTCTGGTAAGTCTTATGCTGTGACATTTTTTTGCAAAAAGTAAAGATATTTTCAGTAGTGACAAGGAGGCCCTTTATCCACTCATAAAATGGTTTGTAATTTGTCCTAGTGGCAGTGATAAATTTGCTTATTATCCAGCAAACCTTCTGATCTACCCTATGTCAGTGGTGCACTGACTAGTTGTCCGGCTGAGTCCAGTGTAATGTGGAGGCCCCTGAAATGGAGTGAAACTGAACTTGTGTGACTAGATAAAATGTAGCGTTTCCTCCAGTGTTTCCGTGTGCACTTTTATTGTCTCTTTGAATTCTCGTTTTTTGGACCTTATGTTTATTTGTGTGATTATTGTTTCTCCTTTGATATTTCTAGTATTTCCAGCTCACAGGCTAAGAAAGAAACCCTAACTTTCTATGGGGTTTTTAAATTTTAAAATAGAGGCAAAAAGTATATGGGGAAAATTTGATTCAGACAACAGGGATCGGAGAACATAAGAATATAGTAATGATTATCTATTCAAAGTGTCTGATTTCAACCTCACACTAGAACAAATGGAATGTTATCCCAAAGCATGAACAGTAGAACAAATGAGTGGAGGAGCTAAAATTAGAGCAGACTCAGGCAGGTGGAAACAAACTTTTGAATCAGTCCTGTCTTTCCTTCCAATCATCTGAAAGAAGTTCCAAAACATTCTGAGCAACACTGTCTTCCACATTTCCATATATGTACAGTTAAGTGTGAGGAAAACCAGTTCTTTAGAGAAAGAAAGATGGGAATCTAGGGCCAGGAAAGATGAAAGAAATTGGGAGGGAAGGAGGAACATTTGGGAAGAACTCAGAAGAGAGTGAATAGCAGATTTGACTCACGAAAAATCACTAGAGAAATACTTACATGTGGCAGGAAACAGATGGCAACAAAAAGATGTAATTGAAAAGAGTAATTAAACCTGTTCATGTAATTGACTCCATTACTTATTTGGAGGGGAAAAACCGTAAAATTGAAACATGTATTTGATAAAATTAAACATCCATTTAGTATAAAAAGGTGTTTGTTTGTTTGTTTGTTTGTTTGTTTGTTTTTTGCTGTTTGTATTTTAAGACTTAATTTTTTTTCAGTGCAATTTTATGTTTACAGCAAAATTGAGAGGAAGGGGCAGAGATTTCTCATATACCTCACCTCCTAACCCCACCTAGGCACAGCTTCTTTTTCATTATCAACATCCCCTCCAGAGTGTTACATTTGTTACAAGTGATGAACCTACCCTGACACATAATCATCACCCCAAGGCCATAGCTTACATAGGGTTCATTCTCAGTCTTGTGCATTCTGTAAGTTTGAACAAAGGTACAATGGCATGTATCCATTCCTATAGTATCATACAGAGTAGTTTCACTGCCCTAAAAGTCCTCTGTGTTCCCTGTATCCTCCCTCCCCTCTAAACCATGGCAACTGCTCATCTTTTTGGAGTCTCCACAGTTTCTGCCTTTTTCTGAATATTTTATAGTTGGAACTATATGGTATGTAGTCTTTTCATAGGCTTTTTTCACTTAGCAATAGGTATTTCAGTTTCCTCTTTGTCTTTTCGTGGCTCTATAGGTCATTCTTTTTAGCCTGAACAATATTCTGTCATCTGCACAATCCTAATTTATTAAAGCCATTTACCTACTGAAGGGCATCTTGGTTGTTTCCAAGTGTTGGCAACTAAGAATAAAGTTGTTATTAACATCTGTGTGGGGGACTTTGTGGAGACATAATTTTCAACCTAACTGGGTAAATACCAAGGAGTGCTTTTGCTGGGTCGTTTTGTAAGAGTGTGTTCAGTTTTTTAAGAACTTGTCAAACTATATTCCAAAGTTGCTGTACATTTTGCATTCCCACCAGCAATCAGTGAGTCCATGTTGCTTCCTATACTTGCCAGCATTCGGTATTATTAGTGGCGTAGATTTTGGCCATTCCTTGTGTAATTATTGTCACTCATTTCACTTCTATATAAATATACTCTATCCAATTAAACATATATAAATATATTTATATAGTTACATATTAAATATCTATATACTATATACAACATAAATATATATTCAAAGAATACATTATTGCTCTTATTATTTTGAATAAAATGTTGTCTGTTGGATCAATTAAGAAAAAGAAAAAGAAAGCTTTTATTTTACATTCTCTTATTCATTCTCCAATTGTCTTTCTTCATTAATGTAGTTCTGAATTTCTGACATATCATTTCCTTCTCCTTGAAGGACTCTTAACATTTCTTACAAGGCAGGTCTACTGGAAGCAACTTCCCCCAATTTTTGTTTGTTTGAGAAAGTCTTTTATTTCTCTTTCACTTTTGAAGGGTAACTTTGTAGGATACAGAATTCTAGGGTAGTGGGTTTTTTTTTATTAACCTTTTTAATATTTTATTTCATTCTCTCTTTGCATGGTTTCTTAGGAGAAGTTGAATACAATTCTCCTCTTTATTTTTCTATGAGGTGTTTTATTTCTCTGGAGTTTTCTGATTTTTTTTATCTTTGATTTTCTATAGTTTGAATATGATATGCCAGGTCAAGTTTATTTCCCTCAGATTTTTTCTTGCTTTGTATTTTCCAAGCTTCCTGGAACTTTATTTGGTATCTTATAGTAACTTGGAGAAACTCTAAGTCATTGTTTCAAAAATTTCCTCTATTCTTTTCCTCTCATTCTTCTTTCTTTTGATTTTTCCATTACACATGTTTTACACATTTTGGTAGTTGTCCCACAGTCCTTGGATACCTGTTGTGTTTTTTTTTAATTGTTTATTCTCTCTTTTTTCAGTTTTGGAGGTATCTATTGATATATTTTCTAGCTTAGAGATTCCTTCCTCAGCCATATCCAGACTATTAATAAGGTCATCAAAGCCATTCTTCATTTCTGTTAATGTTTTTGATTTAATTTTGCCAATTTTGCCTCATGTATTTTGAAGCTGTTACTAGGTATAGAGGCATATCTTGTTTCATTGTACCATTGTTTTACTTTATTGTACCTTGAAGGTATCATGGTTTTTACAAGTTGAAGGTATGCCAAACATGCATTGAGTACATCTATCAGCACCGTTTTTCCAACAGCATTTGCTCACTTTGCGTCTCTGTGTCACATTTTGGTAATTCCTGAAATATTTGAAACTTTGTCATTATATTATATTTGTTGTGGTGATCTGTGATCAGTGATCTCTGATGTTATGTAATTGTTTTGTGGTGTCACTAACCATGTCCATATGAGATGGTGGATGTAAGTGATGTGCGTGTGTGTGTGTGTGTGTGTGTGTGTGTGTGT
>NW_024412403.1:60157601-60171977 GCF_014898765.1 Herpailurus yagouaroundi
GGCTGCTTTTTATTAACTCTTTGAAAATTTTAACTTTTAAGACAAGACTTTAAACCATACACATTTGTTGTAGTTACTTACATATTTGGTCCTATTTCTACAATCTTATATGTCTTATTTAGTATGTTTTTTTCCCCTACCTTGTTTTATTTTTTTCTCTTACTCTGCCTTGCTGGATTGGCTAATATTTTTCCTCTTTTCTTTCTTTTCCCTTGGTAGTTTAAAAGATAGCCATTGTAATCTACATCTATCAGTGGTTATGCTTTATTTCCAAACACCTAAAGACAGCTTTGTTTTTTAAAAAAAATTTTTTTTAATGTTTATTTATTTATTTTTGAGAGAGAGAAAGACAGAGCACGAGCAGGGGAGTAGCAGAGAGAGGGAGACACAGAATCCAAAATAGGCTCCAGGCTCCGAGATGTCAGCACAGAGCCCGACACGGGGCTCGAACTCACAAACCATGAGATCATGACCTGAGCCGAAGCCAGATGCTCAACCGACTGAGCCACCCAGGCACCCCAAGACAGTTTTATTGTAGTTTAATTGATATAACTATTTGTTACATTTTGCGCATATTTCAAGGGTACAATTTGTTACATTTTGACATAGTTTTACATTTGTGAGCCATCAGCACAGTCAAGATAATGAACTTAGGGCACCTGCGTGGTTCAGTGGGCTGAGCATCCAACTTTGGCTCAGGTCATGATCTCACGGTCGGTGGGTTCGAGCCCCGTGTCTGGCTCTGTGATGACAGCTCAGAGCCTGGAGCCTTTGGATTCTGTGTCCCTCTCTCTCTCTCTCTGCCCCTCCCTGATCGCATTCTCTCTTTCAACAATAAATTAATATAAATAAATAAATAAATAAATGTTTAAAAAGATAATTAACTTATCCATCACCCCCACATTTTCTTGTTTTTCTTTGTAATCCTACCCTCAAACTCTTGTTCTCCTTCAAGGAGCCACTAATCTGCTTTCTGTCATTATATATCAATTTACATTTTCTAGATTTTTATAAATGTGATTATACAATATGTACTCCCTTTTGGGGAGGGGGAATCTGGTTTCCTTTCCTGAACATAATGATTTAATATAAGGTCACACATTAAAGTTCATTATTTTTATTGCTAAATAGTATTTCATTTTGTGAATATACCACAGTCTGTTTATCCATTTACTTATTGATGGACACCTGGGTTGTTTCCAGTTTTAGGCTATTGCAAATAAAGCTGCAAACATTCCTATGCAAGTATTTGTGTGGACATGTGCTTCTATTTTCCTCAGTAAAAAGCTGTCAAAGGGTTAGCTGTATAATACAGCGTGTGGATTTTTAACTTAAAGTAATTTTGCCAAACTTTTTGCTAAGTGGTCATACTATTTTACTTTCCTCCCACCAATGTCCAAATTTCCAGTTTTTCCCTATTTTTATCAATTCATGGTATGGTCAGTATTTTCTTTTTTTAAGTTTATGGGAGGGCAGAGAGAGAGGGAGAGAGAATCCCAAGCAGGCTCTGCACTGCCAGCATGGAGCCCAGAATGGGGCTCAAATTCACAAACAGTGAGATTAACACCTGAGCTAAAAATCAAGAGTCAGATGCTTAACCAACTGAGCCACTCAGCACCCAGGTATGATCAGATTTTTTAGACATCACAGTAGATGTGTATTTCTCTCTAATGGTTTTATAAAAGTTTTATTATCAAAGTTATCAAAGACATACAATGTTATATTAATCTCTCATTATGGTTTTAATGTATATCTCTCTAAGACTAATGATGGCTTTCTTATAAATTTATTTATCACTCATATATTTTCTTTGGTAAGTGCTGAAATGCTTTTCTCATTTAAAAAAATTCAGTAGTTTGTTTCTTCATTCTTTATTCAGAATTCTTTCTATTTTCTGAATACAAGTCCTTTCATTCTCTTTACAACATTCACTGTCTTTTGAAGAGATGGTTTTTGGTAGTTGTTGTTTGTTGTTTGTTTGTTTTTAAGAGAGGACTTTTTTTATTTGATGAATAATTTATGGACTTATTCCTTTACTTGACTATGCTTTTGGTTGCATCTAGGAATTTTTTCCTTTTATTATTTTTTAATAGTTATTTATTTTTGAGAGTGAGAGAGAAAGAGCATGAGTGGGGAAGGGGCAGAGAGTGTGGGAGACACAGAATCCGGAGCAGGCTCCAGGGTCTGAGCTGTCAGCACAGAGCCTTGAACTCATGGAGAGAGAGATCATGACCCGAGCCAAAGTCGGATGCTCAACTGATTGAGCCACCCAGGGGCCCCTAAGAATTTTTTTTTCTAACACAAAGATTTCCTAGTGTTTTGTTATAGAACATTTCTAGAATTAGGTTATACATTTATATTCATAACCTATTTTGATGGTATTTTGTATTTGGTGGAGATATAGACCTAGGTTCTTTTTTTTTTTTTCTTTTTTGCACACTGATATTCATGTGCATATCCCAAAACCACTAAATTACCTTTTGTCTTTGTTGAAAATCATTGGCACTCATGTGTAAGAGTCTATTTATGGACTCTCTATGCTGTTTATTGAACCTTGTGTCTATTGTTGTGCCAATATCACACTGTTTGTAGCTTTATAAGTCTTGAAATCCATTAGCATGAGCTCTACGACTGTTCTTTTGCAAAGTGGTTTGGCTATCCTAGGTACTTTGCATTTCCATATACATTTTAGACTTTGTCAATTTCTGCAAAGAACACTTTTTGGATTTTAACCAGATTATGTTGAAGTATATATCAGTTTGAGGAGAATTAATATCTTAGCGATAATGAGTCTTCCAATCCATGAGCGTCATAGATCTCTCATTTATTTAGGCCTACTTTTATTTCTCTCTGCAATATTTTATACATTTCAGTGTATAGCTTTACACATCTTGCCGAGGCTTGTCCCTAAATACTACATTTCATACTTTTGGATGCTACTGTAAAGGATATTGTTATTTTTTATGTTTATTTTTGAGAGAGAGAACATGAGCAGAGGTGGGGCAGGGAGAGAGGGGGGCAGAGGACCTGAAGAAGGTTTCATACTGACAGCAGGGAGCCTGTTACAGGGCTCAAACTCAGGAACCATGAGATCATGACCTGAGCTGAAGTCAGATGCTCAATGGACTGAGCCACCCAGGCGCGCCAAGGGTATTATTTTTCAAATTTCAATTTCTAATTGTTCCTTGATATTATATTAAAAAACAACTGAGTTTTGTATATTGACCTTATATATTCTGCAACCTAGATAATTATACTTAATGGTTTGAATAGTTTTTTTGAACATTCTGTCAGATTTACAATAGAGATGATCATGACGTATGTAAATTAAGACAGCTTCCTTTCTTCCTTTCCAATCTGTATGACTTTTATTTGTTTTCACTTATTGAATAATAACTGTTTATCTACTCATGAAATTTCTGACATCGAAATTTTCACAATGAAATTTCCGACATCAAAATTTTCGACACCGAGCAATTCTCCAATTGTCTGTACACACCAACTGCGTGATGTACGATTTCATTCAATTTTGACACTAATTATCCAGAATTAGCACAGACCCCACAGATACAGACTCAGTGCCAAAAGACAGCCCTCTACTTCAGATGCCAGTTGCAAGTGGTGGGTCTCCAGGTTACTCACATTACTGTCCAACTTGGCTACAAATTGAGAGCTCCCATGAGACCCCTTCCCCCAGGTTTGATAATTTGCTATAATGGCAATAAACACTGGTTTATTATAAAAAATATTTAAGAAGATACAAAAGAAACAGCCAGATGAAGATGTATATAGGTCAGATCTGAAAAGCTCTCAAGCATAGGGGCTCTGTTGTCCCCACAGAGTTTTGGATGCATTCACCAAAGCAGAAGCCTTCTGAACGCTTTTGTTTAGGATTTTCATATAGTTTCCGTTACGTAGGCATGATGATTAAATCATTGGCTCTGGAGGTCATGCGATAGGCCTGAAGTTGCCAACCCTTAGAGATGTGGTTGCTTCCCCTGAAACCAGCCACCATCCTGAAGCTATCCAGAGGCATGTCAAGTTCACCTCATTAGTATAAACTGAGGTATGGTTGAAAGGGGCTTGTTATGGAGGCATCTGGGTGGCTCAGTCAGCTAAGCATCCAACTCTTGGTTTCAGCTCATGGTTAGTGAGTTTAAGCCCCAAATCGGGCTCCATGCTGACAGTGCAGAGTCTGCTCAGGATTCTCTCTCTCTCTCACTCTCTTTCTGCCCCTCCCCTGCTAGGTCTTTCTGTCTCTCTCTTCAAAAATAAATAAATTAAAACAAAATTTTTAAAGAAAGGGACTTGTTATGAATAACAAAAGGCACTCCTCTCATCTCTATCACTCAGGAAATTACAAGGATTTTAGGAGCTCTGTGCAAGCAATCAAATATATATTTCTTATTATAACCCAAGATCATGCTTACTTATTGCACTGGCTAAACCCTTTAGTGAAAGGCTCATTAGAAGTAATGAAAGTGGACATCCTGGTATTACTTCTAGTCTTAGGGGAAAGCAAGCTGACTTTCACCATGAACACAATGTTGGCTGCTGGGTTCTGTTTGTTTTATAGGTGCTCTTTATTGGGTAGAAGAATGTTTCTTCTATTCCTACTTTCTCAGAGTTTTATTTTATTTTTTTAAATTTACATCCAAGTTAGTTAGCATATTGTGCAATAATGATTTCAGTAGAATCCAGTGATTCATCACCTACATATAACACCCAGTGCTCATCCCAACAAGTGTCCTCCTTAATGCCCCTTGTCCATTTAGCGCATGCCCCCCCAACCCAAAACCCCTCCAACAACCCTCAGTTTGTTCTCTGTATTTAAGAGTCTCTTATGTTTTGTCCTTCTTCCTGTTTTAATATTATTTTTGCCTCCCTTCCCTTATGTTCATCTGTTTTGTACCTTAAATTCCACATGAGTGAAGTCATATGATATTTATCTTTCTCTGACTGACTAGTGTCGCTTAGCATAATACCCTCTAGTTCCATCCACGTAGTTGCAAATGGCAAGATTTCATTCTTTTTGATTGCCGAGTAATACTCCATTGTACATATATACCACATCTTCTTTATCCATTCATCCACCGATGGACATTTAGGCTCTTTCCACACTTTGGCTATTGTCAATAGTGCTGCTATAATCATTGGGGTGCATGTGCCCCTTTGAAACAGCACTCCTGTATCCTTTGGATAAATACCTAGTAGTGCAATTTCTGGGTCGAAGGTAGTTCTATTTTTAGTTTTTTGAGGAATCTCCACACTGTTTTCCCAAATGGCTGCACCAGTTTCTATCTACCATCAGTGCAAAAGTGTTCCTCATTCTCTGCGTCTGATTTGCCATCATCTGTTGTTTCCTGCATTGTTGATTTTAGCCATTCTGACAGGTGTGAGGTGGTAGCTCATTATGGTTTTGCTTTGTATTTCCATGATGATGAGTGATGTTGAGCATTTTTTTTATGTGTCTGTTAGCCATCTGGATGCCTTCTGTGGGAAAATGTCTATTCGTGTCTTTTACCCATTTCTTCACTGGATTATTTGGGTTTTCGGTGTTGAGTTTGATAAGTTCTTTATAGATTTTGGATCCTAAGCCTTTATCTGATATGTCATTTGCAAATGTCTTCTCATTCTGTCAGTTGCTTTTAGTTTTGCTGATTGTTTCCTTTGCTATGCAGAAGCTTTTTTATTTTGATGAGGTCCCAATACTTCATTTTTGCTTTTGTTTCCCTTGCCTCCAGAGACATGTTGAGTAAGAAGTTGTTGTGGCCAAGGTCAAAGAGCTTTTTGCCTGCTTTCTCCTCTAGGATTTTGATAGCTTCCTGTCTTATGTTTAGGTATTTCATCCATTTTGAGTTTATTTTTGGGTATGGTGTAAGGAAGTGGTCCAGGTTCATGCTTCTGCATGTTGCTGTCCAGTTTTCCTAACACCATTTGCTGAAGAGACTGTCTTTATTCCATTGGATATTCTTTCCTGCTTTGCCAAAGATTAGTTGGCCATACGTTTGTGGGTCCATTTCTGGGTTTCCTATTCTGTTCCATTGATCTAAGTGTCTGTTTTTGTGCCAGTACCATACTGTCTTGATGATTACAGCATTGTAATGCATCTTCTAGCATTAGAAGTTCTAGCTACGTGGAAAATGCGTTGTAGCTCTGTGAAAAATGCTGGTGTTATTTTGATAGGGATTGCATTGAATATGTAGATTGCTTTGGGTAGTATCAACATTTTAACAATATTTATTCTTCCTAACCATGAGCATGGAATGTTTTTCCATTTCTTTGTGTCATTCAATTTCCATCATAAATTTTCTATAGTTTTCAGTGTGTAGATATTTTGCCTCCTTGGTTAGGTTCATTCCTAGGTATTTTATGGGTTTTGGTGCAATTGTAAATGGAATCGATTCCTTGATTTCTCTTTCTGCTGCTTTATTATTAGTGTACAGAAATGCAACTGATGTGTGCATTAATTTTATATCCTGAGGCTTTGCTGAATTCATGGATCAATTCTGGCAGTTTTTTGGTGAAATCTTTTGGGTTTTATACCTAGAGTATCATATCATCTGCAAAGAGTGAATTTGACTTCCTCCTTGCAAATTTGGATGCCTTTTATTTCTTTCCATTGTCTGATTGCTGAGGCTAAGACTTCCAACACTATGTTGAATCACAGTGGTGAGAGTGAACATCTTGTTGTGTTCCTGGCCTTAGGGGGTAAGCTTTCAGTTTCTCCCCATTGAGGGTGAGGTATTAGTGGTGGGTCTTTCGTATATGGCTTTTATGATCTTGAGGTATAATCCTTATAACTCTTTTTGAGGGTTTTTTCAAGAAAGGATGCTGTATTTTGTCAAATGCTTTCTCTGCATCTATTGAGAGGATCATATGGTTCTTTCTTTTATTAACATGATGTAGCACATTGATTTGTGGATATTGAACCAGCCCTGCATCCCGGGTATAAATCCCACTTGATCGTGGTGAATAATTATTTTAATGTATTCTTGGATCCAGTTGGCTAGTATTTTGTTGAGAATTTTTGTATTCATGTTCATCAGGGTCTCAGAGTTTTAAATAGGAATAGATGTTTGATTTTGTAAAAATATTTTGTGTGCCAATTGAGATAATCAGAATTTTCTTCTTTTTTAGCTTTTGACATGGTAATATTTTTTTCTGAATATTAAATTCAGCTGGCATTCTTGGTTAAAACCCACTTGGACATAATGTATCATCCTTAATATATATTGTTAGATTCTATTTACTACAATTTTCCTTAGAATTTTTGCATCTATGTTCGTGAGAGATACTGATCTGTAGTTCTCTAGTAATATTTTCCCTTGCTTTATGTGGTATCAGGGTCATGCTAATGGTATTGAATGAGTTGGCACAAGGTTATGGACTGATGTTTGTGTCCTTTCGAAATTCAGTTCAACTCCCAATGTGATGCATCAGGAGGTCAGGGTTTTGAGTGGTAATTAAGTTTAGATGAGATTCTGAGGGTTCCATGATGTGAATAGTGTTCTTATTAAAAAAAAAAAGGAAGAGAGAGAACTCTCTCTCTACCAGTAAGGACACAGTGAAAAGGTAGCTGTCTACAAGTCAGGAAGAGGCAATCTTACCAAGAACCAAATTGGCCAACATCTTGATGTTGGACCTCCCAGCCTCTACAACTGTGAGAAATAAATGTCTCTTGCTTAAGCCATCCAATCTATGGTATTTTGTAATTGTATCCTGAGCTGACTAAGATAGGATGTAATCCCTCTGTTTTCATTATTTTAGAAAAACTTGTGTATAATTGGGAATATTTTTTGAAATGCTTGGTTTAAGGGGGTTGTATGTGCTTAGAATTTTCTTTTGTGAAGCTTTTCATTTCCATTTAATTCAAAATACTTAATAAACTTTTTTAGATTGCTTCTTGACCTGTGGATTATTTAGAAAAGTGCTATTCAGTTTCCAAATATTTGAGGATTTTCCAGATATATTTCCCCAATTGATTTCTAATTTCACCTCTCTGTGGTCAGAGAACATATTGTGTATGAGTTGAGATATTTTAAATGTATTGAGACATGATATGTGACTCTAGTAGAGGACTAACTTCATAAATATTTCATACGTACTTGAAAATAGTGCATATTCTGTTGTTTTTGGAGTGCTCAACAAACGTTAATGAGTTCGAGTTGATTGATAGTGTTTAAATCTTCTATGTACTTGTTGATTTTCTTTCAACTTCTATTGTTGAGGAGGTATAGTTTTGAAGGTCAGTTATAAAGGGCACAAACTTTTAGGAATGTTATGTCTTCTTTATGAACTTACTCTTTTATTATTATGAAATAACGTTCTTTATTTCTTAATCTTCCAACACCAAGAAGATTTGGGTAAGGAGACACATGGAAACCACCAGCAGACACAGCAACAAGCTGCAAGTTAAAGCACAAGCTTACCAACAGGCAACACTTCCTTCCCAAGCTGTTCTCCTGGTGGTTTGGAATAAATTAGTAAGGCAAGAGCAGACCCCCCAAGAAGCTATGCAAGAGTAAGCAGTTGTGGCCATGCAATCTTGCCCAAAGTACCAATGTTTTATAAGATTGAAAGTTTTTTTTTGATGATGGGACACAACACAATGACACTCAGATAGATGAAAGGAAAGGCAGACTGTCTGTGACAATTTGAAATGAAAGATGGCTGCCATACTTGGCCACCCGGGGAAGAATCAGGTTCAGGGTGACAGTGAGAACCGTATTGAGAAGCTTATGTATGGCAGGTAGAGTTGAATTCCTCACATGGTGGAATTTCATTTACATGGAGTTCAAAAACTGGCAAAGTGGTGATAGAAGTCAGAATTGTGTTTCTCTCTGGGGAAGGGATATTGACAGAGAAGGAACAGGAAGGAAACTTCTTAATAGTGAAATGGTCTTACCTTGGTTTTGTAGGCGATCATCTGAGTGTATACACATGTAAAAATTCATCACGCTATTCACTAAAGATTTGTGCATTTTACCAGGTGTAATTTATGCTTCCCCAAATACTACTTTCTAAATGAGTTGCTACAAAATTTATGTTGTCACTTCAGCACTCTGCAAGAACCAATGAATTGTAGGTGTTGGTTTTTTTTCTTTATCACTCAACAAAACTCAGCAATATTTCCTGTCAGTGGCTCCTCCGTGGCTGACCACTCCAAATGCATACTCTGGGGAGGATATCAGCTTTGAGGGTACTGATCTCTGTCAATACCATGGTATCTGGTAAGTCTGATGCTGTGACATTTTTTAGCAAAAAGTAAAGATATTTTCAGAAGTGATAAGGACGCTCTTTATCCACTCATAAAATTCTTTGCCTTGTGGCAGTGATAAATTTGTTTATTATCCAGCAAACCTTCTGATCTACCCTATGTCAATAGTGCACTGATTAGTTGTCCAGCTGAGTCCAGGGTAACACAGGGGGCCCTGGAATGGAGTGAAACTAAACTTGTGTGACAGGACAAATCCTCCAGTGTTTTGGTCTGTACCTTTATTGTCTCCTTGAATTCTTATTTTTTGATCCCTATGTTTATTAATGTGTGATTATTGTTGCTCCTTTGATATTTCTAATATTTCTAGCTCACAGGCTAAGAAGGAAACCCTAACTTTCTTTTTTTTTTTTTAATTTTTTTTTTTAACGTTTATTTATTTTTGAGACAAGAGAGACAGAGCATGAACAGAGGAGGGGCAGAGAGAGAGGGAGACACAGAATCTGAAACACGCTCCAGGCTCTGAGTTGTCAGCACAGAGCCTGACGCGGGGCTTGAACTCACGGAGCGTGAGATCATGACTTGAGCCGAAGTCGGATGCTTAACTGACGGAGCCACCCAGGCGCCCCGGAAACCCTAACTTTCTATTTGGGGTTTTTAAATTTTAAAATAGAGGCAAAAAGTATATGGGGAAATTTTGTTTCAGAAAATGAGCATCAGAGAACATAAGAATATAGTAATCATTATCTATTTGAAGTCAATGATTTCAAGCTCACATCAGAAGAAATGGAATCTTATCCCAAAGTGTGAACAGGTAGAACAAATGAGGGAAGTAGCTAAAATCAGAGCAGGCTTAAGCAGATGGAAGCAAACTTTTGAATCCACCCTGTCTTTCCTTGCAATCCTCCCAAAGAAGTTCCAAAACATTCTGAGCAACACTGGCTTCCATATTTCCATATATGTCTAGTGAAGGGTGAAGGTAGACACACACTGAAGAAAAAGTTCTCAGACACTTAGACTGAGCAGACATACAAGGTTGTCTCTGCCAGCGAGAACAGCAGCAGCCACAGCAGACTGCACACAGTTTTTATTTAGATAGAAGTATCAAAGAATATCAAAGCAAGGAAAGAGAGCACAAAGGGTCTTTAGACATTAGCCAGACATACGTCTGGTGGCTACACGAAGGCATGAAGGGAGTGCTTGTGGTTTCAAGGAATGTCAGGGAGGTACAGCAGGTGTTGTGTCTAAAGTATCCTTTAGGGGATCAGGGGACTCTGTCCTCATAGTGCTATCTCATTCGACAGCCTTGAGACCAGAACATAGCTGATGTTTCAACAATTACCTCATTCACCCTTCAGGACTTACAAATACACTCTCTAAAAATAACTCACCATCTACCCCCTTTTATCTTTTTATTAGCAGGAAAAGGCATTGTCACAGAAGTGGTGAGCATCTGGGTATTGGTGAAGAATACCTTGGGTGGCTTGTTACAGGAGCAAAGAGACACCATCATGTTGATAACTGCAACGAGAAACAAGATGATTAGCAATATTATAATAGTGTTAAACCAGGAGTGTAGATTGAACGAGGAGAACCAGTTTTTTGGGTTGATCCAGTTAGAAATACCATTGAGAGGGGTGCCTGGGTGGCTCAGTCAGTTGAGCGTTTGACTTCAGCTCAGGTCATGATCTCGTGGTCTGTGAGTTTGAGCCCCGCGTTGGGCTCTGTGCTGACAGTTCAGAGCCTGGAGCCTGCTTCGGATTCTGTGTCTCCCTCTCTCTCTGCCCCTCCCCCACTCATGCTCTGTCTCTCTCTCTCTCTGCCAAAAATAAATGAACATTAAAAAAATTTTTAAAAAAGAGAAATATTGTTGAGACTGTTAATTGTGGCATATTGGCTTTTTTCATTGAAGCTCTTGTAACTGTTTTGCAATCTGATTTTTAAGCTTTTAATGGAGATGTTCAAGGGTGAGTCAAATGCCTGATCAAGAGGTCTATGCATTTGATTCCAGGACTCATTGTAGTAAGTGGGAGTGATACAGTAGGTTGAGAAACCTGAGTCACATACAAGTTGTGATTGGGTTCATAATGCCTGTTGATGGTCTCCTAGCTGGACACCTAGGCTGCTAATGCCTGAGGTTGGGCAAGGATTTGTTGATCAATTCTTACTTGTTTTTCTAAATCTAAAGTAGTATTTTGCATATATTGATTTATTTGGTGTGTGGTCTGTAAGGAGATAGCTAAGGAGGTGGCTACTGTAGCTGCTGTTGCTGCAAGTGCTGTAATGGGTAAAATAGCCACCAAGAAAATGCCTAGAAAGCTTTTGGCTTCTCATTCTTTCTTTTAATGCAGGGACAAGCTGTTGCAACGGGGACCCCCTTGCCAGGGCTGATTTAATTAGACTGGCAACCTGAGCTGTGCCTTTCGTTTGGCTGTATAGACAAAAGTTGTATGTAAATGTGATGTGTTTGTAGTAGAGCAACAGGGGGTTGCCCATGTTTTGTTTCCTATGAAAATAGTGTGTGTCTCATTAAGATTTGGACCTATAGATGCAAGTAAGAAAACATATGGCCTTATGGTACATATAAGAGTAGTAGTGATTTTACCGGTATAAGACCAGTTAAATTTGCTGTGTATAAGTGTCACGGGACCATGTCTAAATTTTCTTTGAATAAATGGTAGGCCAACCCTCCAAGAAAAAGTTTTAGTAGAGGTATAGGCATTAGTGGAGTATCTAAGTATCAGACCCACAAATCCAGGATTCCATATGGGTTTAGAGGTATCATAATGGAAAGGAAGTGACCAATTTCAGATACGTCCTTCCCAAGTTTTATTACTTTTTATCACCATCAGTTCATGGGGTCCCCAGTCTTTAAGGATTGTATTGTTCAATAGGGATATTTGGGTAAAATTACGAGAACGGCAGAGGTCCCATGAGAAGCCATCATAGGACCCCATCTCTAGCCAGGGTCTTGTACATATTGGCATTAGAGGTTTTGGTTGTTGTTTTCCCTCAGTTAGGTTTCCTCCTATTCCTATCATGAGAACAAAATGCTGATATTTGATAGTACTTACCTGAGATTCATCTTCTGGTGTTTTAAGTATGCTGTTAGTATACCATTGTTTCTGAAGAGGGACACAGCGACTTTGGTTAGTATTTTGAGTATTAGGATTATAAAATAAACATAGAGGGATGCCCAAGTGAGAAAAAGCCCAATTTATTGGGAGCCTATGGGCTGGATAGTTAGATGAATCATCAGCGTTAATGGGAACCCAGTATCCTACGGTAATAGAGGACTCATTAGATGAGATAGGAATTTCAGGATCTTCCCAAGAGACTAAATCAAACATAGGAGGGCTAAGAAGATGAGCCCAGCAGGTAAAAGTAGAGTGTGGGTGAGTAGAAGCAACAGGTAAAGAATTCAGACACATTAGCAGGAGTATTGCTTTAGCTGAGTTGGCAATTAGGCAAGAGATGACGGATAGGAACGTATTTTCAGGGATCACAGGCGTGCCCGTGTTGATTAGAACCTCTTTAGGCTGTGAGGTTAATTTTTTAACATCCCTCAAGAGATGTCTCAGTTGGCTGAATGATCAATTTTCCTCCTCTTTGGATTTGACATCCCGCTGGGAGGGGTCATTGTCATCAGTTTGAAGTTTAGTATTGGATTCCTGAGTCCCTCGTGGTTTTATTAACCGAGTAGGTACCCACAAAGGGCCCTGAGGAGAAAGCACAGCAGCACAACCTCTCTCCCAGGTTAACAATTGTATTGGACCTTTCCAGGTTGGCCCATCTATACCATACTTTGGGTTTTGGGAGTTCCTGTTCCATTTGAAAATGAGCATTGCAGAGAGAAAATTTCTGCCTAATTGTAAATGATTTAATGGGAATAGGGCTTTCATTAATTTGGCCCTAGGGGTGGTATTTTCCCCTTTTTGTTTTAATAAAAATAATTTTAGGAGACCATTTGCAAGTTTTAGGATGGCTTGATTTTGTGGGTTATACGGAATTTTAGTGGAGTGGTATTTATTTTATTGTTGTAAGAAGAGTTGTAATTGTTGTGAGGTGTAAGCTGGGGTATTATTAGTTTTGATCTTTTTAGGTATATCCATCATTGCAAAACATTTTAATAAACGAGAAATAACATGTGAGGTGTGTTTTTCTCTTTGGGCAGAAGCCCATATATATTTTGAAAAAGTGTCTATAAGACACATGTACCCATTGAGTTTTACCAAAAGATGATATATGTGTAAAATTCACTTGCCAAAATTGATTGGCTGTCAGTCCCCGAGGACTTACTCCATGGGGCAAGTAGGTAGGAGAGAATTGTTGATATTTTGGCAGGAACGAATGACATTTTTTGTCTGAGAGAGAGGAATAGAAAATTGTTTGGATAGAGAGTGTGTGTTTTGGTGATACAAGGAATGAGAAGTGACATTGTTTAGTTACCTGGTAAGGTTGTTGCGAATTTTTAAGTAAGGTATTAAGCTAAGATTTTTAAGGGGCTTTATTGGCTTTATGTTTTATAAAGTTAACTTTTGTTTTTTTAAATTTCTTGGTTATATTTGAGTTTATGTATATCATTTTTAAATACGACATTTTAGTTAAAGCCTTGGTAAAATAATGAATATTTTTAATGGTGTTTTATTATGAGGAAAACAGATTCTTATTGGATTTATGTAAATAATTGTACTTGTCAGGAAAGAAACAACATTTATTGAGAGTTTTTGAATTTTAGAAGGTTTAAGTAAAGAGAAAAGTTAAATGTTTTAATTTGTATATAAATGAATATTTTTTTTTGAATGTTTTTATTTATTTTTGGGACAGAGAGAGACAGAGCATGAACGGGGGAGGGGCAGAGAGAGAGGGAGACACAGAATCGGAAACAGGCTCCAGGCTCCGAGCCATCAGGCCAGAGCCCGACGCGGGGCTCGAACTCACGGACCGCGAGATCGTGACCTGGCTGAAGTCGGACGCTTAACCGACTGCGCCACCCAGGCGCCCCTATAAATGAATATTTTATTATACTTTTATAATATCATAGACATCTTAAGATAATTTTTTTTTAATTTGGAAGAGCAAACATTAGAGAACAAGCAATATTTTTAACAAGAGTTATAAAAATTATAATCTTATTTTGTTTATTTATAAATGTTATT
>NW_024412403.1:60186977-60245317 GCF_014898765.1 Herpailurus yagouaroundi
CAGAATTCTGTTAGTAATTTCAGTTTTTGTATGAGGTTTTCATTATATCAGAGAAGCTATGGAAGAATGAAAAAGGAGTGTATGGAGAATTTCACTCAAGGATAATCTCCCCAGCCTCTCTTTTATGTCCTTCTCCACCATTATGAATTATGTCCAGAAGACTAATGCAGAATTTGGTTTAAGAAGCCATATTTTAAATGATGTTTACTTTTTAATAATTATAATAAACATGATTTAATAATTTAAGTGTACACTTCTATACAAGCAGTAAGCTGGCTTGAGTAGTGTACTTTTAAATTAATTCTTATGGTTTTAGGAGAAGGATAAAGTATATATATATATATATATATATATTAATTTTTTCATGTTTATTTTTGAGAGAGAGAGAAAGACAGAGTGCAAGCAGGGGAGGGGCAGAGAGAGAGAGAGAGAGAGAGAGAGACAGAATCCAAAGCAGCTCCCAGGCTCTGACCTGTCACCACAGAACCTGATGCGGGGCTCGAACTCACTAACTGTGAGATCATGACCTGAGATGAAGTCAGATGCTTAACCGACTGAGCCACCCAGGTGCCCCAAGAAATGTTTAAAATAAAGTCACAGAAGTGAATTTCATGAGCTATGAGATATCCTTAAACCACACACACACACACACACACACACACACACACACACACACATATACACACACACACACAGATACATGATTTTATACTTTTATGTATATATCTATACTTATTTTCAATAAAGTTTAGTTTTTAGAGCAGTTTAGGTTTACAGCAAAATGAGTAGAAATTCCAGAATTCCCAACAACCCCTGCCCTACTACAGACACCCCCTCCTCCCCTGCCTCCATCACTTATGCCACCCAGGTACACCTGGGATAGTCGATGAGCCAATGGTAATACAACATTATCACTCAAAGTACATAGTTTAATTAAGGGTCATTCTAGGTGTACATTCTGTGAGTTTTGGTAACTGTGCAGATGGCAGGGATCTCCCATTGCAGTTTCGCACAGAGTAGTTTCATTGTCCCGAAAGTCCTCCAGGCTTCACCTATTCCTCCCTCCCTCCACCCTAACCTCTAACAACCCCTGATCTTTTCACTGTCCCCATAGTTTTACCTTTTGTGGAATGTCATGTACTTGGAATCAGATAGAACTTGGCATTCTTGGAGCGCCTGGGTGGCTCAGTTAGTTAAGTGTCTGAATTTGGCTCAGGTCATGATCTCACGACTCATGAGTTTGAGCCCCATGTCGGGCTCTGTACTGACATCTTGGAGCCTGGAGCCTCCTTCAGATACTGTATCTCTGTCTCTCTCTGCCTCTCCCCTGCTCAAGTTTCGTCTCTCTTAAATCTCTCTCACAAAAATAAACACTAAGAAAAAATAATGTAGCATTTTTAGACTGGCTTCTTTCACTTAGTAATATCCATTTAATTTCTTCTGTGTCTTTTCATGGCTTGGCAGCTCATTTCTTATTAGTGCTAAATAATATTCCACTGTCCAGATGGACTATAGTTAAACCATATGTTTTTTGTGTCTATATTTACAGACCAGTCACCACTAAACTTAAATATTGTGTATATCACCTTCTCTGTTTTTATTATCTTGGTCATTGTGGGATCCATTTGCCTTTTGAAAATTTGCAGGTATTGACTGTTTTTTTTCTCCCTCACCTTTATTGGGCCAGAAGGAGTCAGAAAAGGGGAACTGACAGATGAAATTAATATGCTAACATCAACTTCCCATAATCAAGAAGCACATCCTAAATGTGTTAGATTTAGACTACTCCAAATGACAAGAGGGACTTGCTTGGTTACTTAGGCATGCAAGCACAGTGAATTATGCCACTTAGGACAGGATCTTGGGAGAGATTGTGTATGCTAAATTTCTATACCCGGAAAGAAGTACAATAATTTATTTTGTGTTACATGTGTAACATATATTAGGCTTCTGTTTCATAATTCCACTTCCTTTTCCAAAATCTGGAATTATCTTGTCTATGTGTATTAACCACAAGCATCATTCTTATTTCTGGTAGTTCAGTTCTGATTTACTATGGATTCTATAAAAAATGAACCACACTTGTCAATGGTATACTATTTTGTTTTCCCATTTTTACCTAAATACTGATGTTTCCTTCATTCACTCCAGCTTATTTTTATATTTTGCAGAAAATGCTAGTTAAAAAAAAAGAAGCAACTTTAGTTGTTGAGGAGGTAAGATAACATTAAAAAGAATACTTGCAAAAATTTAAGCTGTAAAGTCAAAATATAGCTATATTTTTAATTTGCCTCATATTAGTATTTTAATTAGAAAGTAAAAATTCTAATTTTATAATGCTAATATTCAGGTGTACTTATTTTGTTAATTATCGACCATGTACTCTTTATACATACCCTAAACCATATTTTCATTTTAAGAACTATATCTTACAAAACACAGAATGTTTGCCTCATTTAGACTATAATCTTTAGAGAAACTGAATTGGTCTTTCCTTCCTCATGAAACCATCTCTAATTCTTGACTTTCCTTTTTTAATACCATCATCATTTTCCTCTTATGTGGTCTTTATTTATATTTATAATTATTTATTTATTTCTTCTTATTTATTTCTTCTTTATTTATTTGTATGTTTATAATACTGTATTTATATTTATCCTGATTTTTCTGTGCTTATATTCCGCCCCCCCCATCTTTTTAGATGTTAGGGAGCTTTGAAAGTTCCATTTTTATTGTACTAGAAATTATACACTACATTTCTATTCTTTTGAGATTTCACTCCAAAGTTTATGCTTTGGACCATCACCTGCAAAGAATGAAATTTGATCTTTACCTGACACCATATTAAAAAACTAACCCCAACTGTATCAAAGTCTTAAGTATGATTGCTAAAATGATCAAAATCTAAGAAGTGTAAGGTATTAACTCTATCTTTAGATTTGACAATGATTTTTAGATATGGCATCAAAAGTCCAAGGATCCGAAGAAAACATAGAGAAATTACAGTTTATTGAAATTAACAGTTCTTGTCTACAAAGTTTTGTGTATCAGAATACATATCAAGAATGAAAAACAGCCCATAGAATGTGAAAAAATAATTGCAAATAATAAATCTGATAAGATTTAAGCATTCCAGAATATATCAAAAAAATTTTACTGCTCAAATCAAACAACCTAATTAAACACTGGCTGAAGACCTTTAATAGGCTTTTTTCCAAGGAACATTTACAAATAGTCAGTGATAGTTGGCTAATAACACATGATAACATCGTCAGTGTTATTCATTACTAGGGAAAGGCAAATGAAAACTACAGTGAGATCACTTCACACCAAATAGGATGGCTAATCATTCTGAAAATAACAAGTGTAGGCAAGGATTGGAGGAATTGGAATTCTCATGTATTGTTAGTAGAAAAGTTCCATGGTGTTACTATGATGAACAACAATTTGGTGAGTGTGTAATAACTGAAACATAGAATTACACATGGTTTAGCAATTCCACTTGTAGGTACATAGCCAAGAGAGTTGAAAACAGGTGTTCAAACAAAAACTTGTATGCTAATGTTCATAGGAGCACCGTTCACAATAGTCAAAGTAGGAATCAATCCAAATCTCATCAGTTGTTGGATGTATACACAAAGGTGGTATATCCATAGAAGGGAATGTTATTAAGTTATGGAAAGAAAAGAAGTACTGATACATGCCACAACATGGATAAACCTTTAAAATACTATGCTACATGAAAGAAGCCAGACATAAAATACCAAATATCGTATGATGCCATTTATCTGAAATATCTAGAATAGGCAAATCCATTGAGACAGAAAGCAGATTAATGATTGCCAGGGTGTGTGGGGTGAATATTTATGACAGCAGAGTTTCTTTTTAGGATGATGAAAATCCTCTGGAACTTTGTAGTGGTGATGATTTCTTTAAATTGGGAATTACTAAATAGCACTGAATTGTACACTTTCAAATGGATAAAATGGTAAAATTTGAGTTATGCATAATTGCCACAATAAAAAAAAGTTTGTTTTAGTTACTTGTAACACTCAAGGGGAAATTATTTAGGCATAATTATGAAAGAGAGAATGGAATTTTCTTTTAATTTTTATTTTTTAAATTCAATTTTTATTTTGAGATGATTGCAGATTCACAAGTAGTTGTAAGAAATAATCTAGAGGAATCCTGTGTGCCTTTAACCCAGTTTCCTCCAGTAGTAGCATTTTGCAAACTATAGTACAAAAACAACTAGGATTTTGACATTGATCAAGATACAAAACAGTTCCATCACATCATCTTCAAATAGGAACAGATTTCTTTTTTTTTCTCATCTGTATGCCCTGTATTTAGTTTTACTGCTTTATTACACTAGCTAGAACTTTCAAAATTATATTGAATAAGAATTATAAGAGCAGGCATCCTTGCCTCATTCTCTCTTTTAGGTGGAAAACATTCAATTTTCCACAATTAATTAATATGTGAGCTGTAGGTTTTTATAGATGCTCTTCATCAAAATGGGGAAGTTTCCTTTATTCCTTTTTCTTTGAGAGGTTTTATCATCAATTTGTGTTATGGTAATAGATATGTTGAAGCCCTAATGCCCAGTGTGAGGGTATTAGGATGTAGGGCCTTTAATGAGGTCATCAGGGTGGGGCCCTAATCTAATGTAACTATTAGTTTTCAAGAAAGAAGAGACACCAGAGGTGTCTCTCATGAAGCACCTAGGCAGGAGAAAGCCATCTGAAAACAATACAAGAAAGAAGCTGTCTCTTAGAAAGAGAAAACTTACCAGAATCTTGCTGGTACCTTGATTTTAGACATCTATCTTCCAGAGCCGTGAGATAATAAATTTCTCTGAAGTCACTAAGTTTGTGATATTTCGCCACAGCATCCAGAGTGGACTTATACAACTGGTTGTGGAATTTTGTTAAGTGCTTTTTCCGTGATTGATAAATGGGCTTTAGTTACCTGTCACATGGAAGAGAAAAAAAAAAGAAACTTTAAGGAAACTTACAGAGAATGGAATTTTCTTTTTTCGTTTTTTGGTTTTGTTCTTGTTCTTGTTCTCCTTCCTCTTCCCCTTCTTCCCCTTCTCCTTATTTTCCTCTTCCTCCTCCTCCCCTCCCCCTTCTTTTCCTTCTTCCCTTTCTTCCCTTTTTCCTCTTCTTCTTCCTCTTCTTCTTCTTGTTCCTATGTTGTTACCCAAATCATGCATTTAAATTCTACTGCAAAATTTGAGTAAACAATTCCAGAAGAATTCAAAGTTTATGTATATTTTGATGGCTGTATTATAAACTGTATCTCTACCATTTAAAATTGTATGTTGAAGAATAGTTCAGAATAATTTTTGACAATATTCTCACATTCTGTGAAAGGATTAAATATATTTGTTCTTTTAAGAAATAATGTTATCCAGAAAAGTTTTGAGCATCATAAGGACCATAAAAACAAATAATGCTCTAGAATATCACATTCAATATCTTATTTGTCAGCCACAAGGGCTGGTGACTACTTGAAATGTGACCGATCTCAGTTGAAATGTAAGATGCGACAAGCTGTCTTGGGAGATGTGCTAAGGACATGTGCAACTGGCCATCTGCAATGGTAGGAATGAAAAATGGCACTATTAGTTTGGAAGAGTATTAGTTTTCTAGGGCTGCCTCAATCAATTACCACAAACAAAGTGGCTGAAACATCAGAAATGATCATGTCATAGCTCTGAAGGCTAGAATTCCAAGATCACGGTGTCAGCAGGGTGGGTTTTTTCTAAGCGCTATTTGAGAGTTTTCCCAGTGCTGTTTTTGTTCATTTTTGAGGCCCTGGCTAGAGGCAGTTAGTTCCCCTTGTTGAGCACTTAAGTCCACATCTCAACCACCTCCTTATGGTGGCTCCTACTCTGGGTCAACATGTACCTACCCTGATTGCCCCAGGACCCAACACCAGATAACTAGAGATAGCACTTGTGCCCTGGATCCCATGAAATCATTCAAATTAGCTAATGCATGGGAAATCAGGAAACCTAGTAAACTCTGCTCTACGTAAGCTTCTCCCTACAGTTCTCACTGTCACCCTGAACCTGGTTCATCCCTGCATGGCCAAGCATGGCAGGTGTCTTTCATTTGGAATTATCATAGACAGTTTGCCTTTCATCTATCTGAGTGTCATTGTGTTGTGTCCCATCATCAAAAAAAATCTTTGATCTTATAAAACATTGGCACTGTGAGCAAGATTGCATGGCCACAACTGCTTACTCCTGCATAACTTCTTAGGGGTCTGCTTTTGCCTTACTGATTTATTCCAAACCACCAGGAGAACAGCTTGGGAAGGAAGTGTTGTCTGTTGGTAAAGCTTGTGCTTTGCAGCTTGCTGCTGTGTCTGCTGGTGGTTTCCATGTGTCTCCTTAGCCATATTTTCTTGGTGTTGGAAGATTAAGAAAAAACAAACAACAGTCCTAAATGGCTAGACTCCACTTCCTGGATACTGTCACCTAAGGGCAATGGGACCAATAGGAAACACGGGCCACACTTTCCAGGGTGCAGCCATAAGTTGTGTTTTCAGTCTGCTATAGACTGCATATTTGTGTCTCCCTCACCCTGATTTTTGTATTGAAACCTATTTTTCTGATGTGATGGCATTTGGAAGCAGGGACTTTGGGAGCTAATTAGGTCATAAGGACATAGCCTTCATGAGTGGGATGAGTGCCCAGAGAGACCGCAGAGAGCTAGCTCATCCTTTATACCATGTGAGGACACAGTGAAAAATTGGTCTATGAACTAGAAATCAGCTTCTCAGCAGATACCAGATTTGCTGGTGCCTTGTGCTTGAACCTCCCAGCCCCCAGAACTGTAAGAAATAAATTTCTGCTGTTTATAAGTCACCTCGTCTGCAGTGTTTTGTTGTAGTAGCCTGAAAAGACTAAAATAGTAGGCATACACACTCTGTCTGACACAATAAGTAATCAACTAAAATTAAATTAATAAATACATAAATATACACATTATTTCATAAAACTGATAAAATCAGAACCCTGAGCTTCAGGTAAAATAGTTAATATGGCTCAGTGTAAGTTAAAACAGGTCCCTTAATGATTGAAACATTCTATAGGACCTAATCAATAAAAAGGTCATTATTCCCACTGACTCCCCGTTTGACAGCTCAGTTTGGCCTGTTCTTAAATCCACAAAGAATGAATGGTACCTCATGCTAGATTATTCCAATCTTGATGACATTGCTGCCCCCCTTACAGCTCAATATCAAACATTATTGAAAATAGTAACATCATCTAATATGTTTTATTCAGTGTTTATTTCAACAGCTTCTCAGTTTGTCGTCAGCTCCAAAGGAACACAATATACCTTTACTGGACTGCCCATGGAGTACCTCAGCAGCTCTGCCATTACACACAGGTTTTGCAGGCAGGACTCTTTAAATAATTTATTTACTTAAATTCAAGTTAGTTAACATATGGTGTAGTATCGGTTTCAGGAGTAGAACTGAGTGATTCATCACTTACATATAACACCCAATGGTCATCTCAACAAGTGCCCTTAATGCCCATCATCCATTTAGCCCGCATCTCCTACCCCTCTGATTACCCTCAGTTTGTTTTCTGTATTTAAGAGTCTCTTACAGTTTACCTCCCTCTCCTTTTTCCTTCTCTTCCCCTATGTTCATTTGTTTTGTTTCTTAAGTCCACATATGAGTGAAATCATATGATATTTGTCTTTCTCTGACTTAGTACAGCCAGTCTGGAAAACAGGGTGGAGGTTCCTCAAGAAATTAAAAATAGAGCTATTCTACGACCCAGCAATTGCACTACTAGGTACTTATTCAGGCAGAATTTTAACTGTATCCACCTTTCTTCATGAACACAAGTACATTACATTAATAACATTCTCATCCAAGGAGTTTTGTTTAACATAATCAGTAAGGACATATAAATCCAATGTCTTTTAATACCTTTTGGGTTCTGGAGGCAAGACATTCCTCATTTACTAATTTCACTTAATCTCCCTGAAGCTGCTACCTATAAATGAGGTCATGTTAAGTGACATCCAGCCCCAACAAAAGGTTCTACCATACATCTGAATTAAAATCAAAAGGCCCTCCCAAGAGTAGTCTCAGAGACTCATACACTGTACGGTCTTTAGCTGCCTCTTTTCATACCTCCTGGAATCTTTGGACTGTGGCCATAAATAGCCCACAAGTTTCTGACACAAAAACCTGCCCCTCCCCATTTGTTTAGTTCATAATCCTAATATACAATCTGTTCTCTGGCAAAATGTTCATCCTTACACTCCCATGTCTAAGGAAAATCTGGGAGAGGTTATTACCATCTCTGTCACTCTAAAAAGTTAATGGATGTTGTTTCTTTCCCCAGGAAACAACTGCCTTATACGGATCCATTCCTACCACCCCCGCACCCCCTCCCCCCCCAGCTGTGGGGGGAGAGGCAGCCACTCCCTGGTGCCTTCTCCTGCTTCCCACCTCTAGTTTGTCATCATAGCCTCCCACCTTGCATCTCCTCTTGGTTACAACTTGCCCTTCCTCTTGGTTACAAATGTCACTAATCATTATATGCTCCTTACAGAACTATATATAGTTCATATCCTCCAGCAACATATCTGCTGGACTTGCCACCTTGAACCAAGTAACTCACCAAAATATTATCATCGTAAAATGTATAACTCAGGGAGCAAGGGCCAAGATGGCGGAACAGCATGGAAGTTTTTTTTGTTTTTTTTTTTTTCGTCTCTTGTTGCTGAAATGCAGCCAGAGCAACACTAAACCCTCTTGCACACCTAGAAAACTGCTCTGAATTAATACAACAACCTGCACAACCTGAACCATAGAACTTGGCAGATACACAGTGCAGAGAGGTGAAGTTGGGGAGAGAGAAGCCACAGAGGGCAGGGAGCTGTTTTTGCTTGAGGAGAGAGGACGGAGACAGGGGGAGAGTATGGGAAAAGCACCCACCCCCCCCCCCCCCATAATCAGCTGGAGAGAAAGTAGAAACAGCCACAGGGACTAAACAAAAAAAGGGAGAAAGGAGAAAAGAGAGGTTTTAAATTCCATCAAGACTCATAAACAGGGGGAGCACAGAGTCTGAGGCTCTGCAGCTTGATACCTGGTGGTGTTCTGGTGGGAAGGATGAATTCCCAGGAGCAGAGAGTGAGGTCCAAGGGGTCCATGGCCACACAGGGAATGGTGGTTCCACTGCGAGGAGGACATTTAGTAGAGGCTGTGTGGCCACCCCAGGGGCAAAGGTTCCAATGGACCTCAGAGAACAACCACATTCTCTGACATTGGAACAAGGATGTTAAGGGTGAAGCCTGGTGCTGGATGTGTGTTGTGATTTTCCATAAACCCGGAAACACTGCTTTTACAAGATTGTGTGAACTTTTTCTGGGGTAGGCTGGCACCCAGCCGCAGTCTCTTCACACAAGCAGCAGCACAGTCTCATGAACGTTCCTGGGGATGGGCCATACTGGCCATTGCTCAGTGAGACCCTCCCCCAGAGAATCTGAGCAGGTCAAAGCCACAGTTCCTCAGAAGTGGGGTGGGGGGGTGGTGGAGGGAGGGACCAACATGGTGGAGAAGTAGGGAGATCTGAAGTTCCCTCCTCTCTCAAACAAAGCCATCTTGAGGCCAAAGGACTTTGAACCCCAAGACTACTGAAGGAAAAGAGGCAGAGTGGCTTCCAGGGACCCACTGGGACAACCTGATGAGCCATAGGTGGGGTGGCTTCAGGGAACAGATCAAGGGCCCACAGTGGAGGTGGGACATGCCTATACCAAACCACACCCCTCTGCACCTTGTAACTGTGTATCTATGGGAGCCGGATTGACACTGATGAACCAGACAGCTCTCCTCCAGACCAAGGTTGTTGCATTGCCTGGTTTAATTCTCAGACAATTCTTATTGTCTGAGAGTTTGTTTGCTTGTGTGTTTTTGTTTTCTGTTTATTTTTTGTTTGTATGTTTGTTTTCCTTTCCAGGACTACTTCAAGGAACATATCAAAGCACACCTGGTGGAGGGTCCAAAACATCACTACGAGTAGGGAGATAAAGTAATCAAAGTCACAACAACAGAGAGCAAGTAACACTCTCCAAAAAACACCTCCTGAAGGGCCAGGCCCTAGACAGTATATGACCCCTTTTCAATATAGTAGTGCTCTCAGGAGCAAGGCACACAACGAGCTATTAAAATTATAAGGGACAGAAAACTAGCAAAATGATTAAATGGAAGAATTCTCCTCAAAGAAATTCCAGGAAGAAATGACAGCTAAATAATTGCTCAAAACAGATATAAACAATATAACTGAACAAGAATTTAGAATAATAGTCATAAGATTAATTGTTGGGCTTGAAAAAAGCAAAGGAGACAGCAGAGAATCTATTGTTGCAGAGATCAAGGAACTAAAAAATAGTCATGATGAATTAAAAATGTTGTAAATCGGGGCGCCTGGGTGGTGCAGTCGGCTATGCGTCCGACTTCAGCCAGGTCACGATCTCGCGGTCCGTGAGTTCGAGCCCCGCATCGGGCTCTGGGCTGATGCTCAGAGCCTGGAGCCTGTTTCCGATTCTGTGTCTCCCTCTCTCTCTGCCCCTCGCCCGTTCATGCTCTGTCTCTCTCTGTCCCAAAAATAAATAAACGTTGAAAAAAAAATTAAAAAAAAAATAAAAATGTTGTAAATGAGGTGCAAAATAAACTGCAGGCAGTGACAGCAAGAATTGAAGAGGCAGAAGGAGGAATAGGTGAAATAGAAGACAAAATTATGGAAAAAGAAGAAGTTAAGAAAAAGAGAGATAAAAAAAATTCTGGGTCATGAAGGGAGAATTAGAGACCTAAGTGATTCAATGGAATGGAATAATATCCATATCATAGGAGTTCCAGAAGAAGAAGAGACAGAGAAAGGGGCCAAAGCTGTACTTGAACAAATCAGAGCTGAGAGCTTCCCTGATCTGGGGAAGGAAACAGACATTGAAATCCAGAAGGCACAGAGAACTCCCTTCACAGATAACTTGAATCCATCTTCTACATGACATACCACAGCAAAACTGACAAAATACAAAGGTAAAGAGAGAATTCTGAATGCAGCTAGGTATAAATGGGAGTTAACCTACATGGGTAGACACATAAGGGTAGTAGCAGACTTATCTACTGAAACTTGGCAGGCCAGAAAGGAGTGGCATGAAATTTCAATGTGATGAACAGAAAAAATATGCAGCCGAGAATCCTTTATCCAGCAAACTTGTCATTCAGAATAGAAGGAGAGATAAAGGTTTTCCCAAACAAAAACTGAAGGAATTCACCACCACTAAACCAGCCCTATAAGAGATCCTAAGGGGGACTCTGTGAGTGAAATGTTGCAAGAACCACAAAATACCAGAGACATCACTACAAGCATGACACCTACAGATAACATAATGACTCTAAACCCATATCTTTCAATACTAACACTGAATGTAAATGGACTCCAATCAAAAGACGTAGGATATCACAATGGATAAAAAAAAATAAGACCCATCTATTTGCTGTCTACAAGAGACTCATTTTAGACCTGAGGACACCTTCAGATTGAAAGTGAGGGGATGGAGAACTATCTATCATGCTACTGGCAGTCAAAAGAAAGCTGGAGTAGCCATGCTTATATCAGACAAACTAGATTTTAAACTAAAGTCTGTAGCAAGAAATGAAGAAGGACATTATAGCATAATTATGGGGTCTATCCATCAAGAAGATCTAACAATTATAAATGTTCATGTCTACGCACCAAATTCAGAAGCACCAAAATATATAAAACAATTAATCACAAACAAAGGAATCTTATTGGTAAGAATGTGGTAATTGCAGGGGACTTTAATACTCCACTTACAACAATGGATAGATCATCTAGACAACAAATCAATAAAGAAACAATGGCCCTGAATGATACACTGGACCAGATGGACTTGACAGATATATTTAGAACTTTTCATTCTAAAGCAGCAGAATATACATTCTTTTCAAGTGCACATGGAACATTCTCCATGATAGATTACATACTGGGTCACAAAACAGCCCTCAATAAATATGAAAGAATTGAGATCATACCATTCACAATTTCAGATTACAATGCTATAAAACTTGAATTCAACCACAGGAAAAAGTTTGGAAAACCTCCAAATGCATGGTTAAAGAACATCTTACTAAAGAACTAATGTGTCAAGGGGCGCCTGGGTGGCGCAGTCGGTTAAGCGTCCGACTTCAGCCAGGTCACGATCTCGCGGTCCGTGAGTTCGAGCCCCGCGTCGGGCTCTGGCCTGATGGCTCGGAGCCTGGAGCCTGTTTCCGATTCTGTGTCTCCCTCTCTCTCTGCCCCTCCCCCGTTCATGCTCTGTCTCTCTCTGTCCCAAAAATAAATAAACGTTGAAAATAATAATAATAATAAATAAATAAATAAATAAATAAATAAAAAGAACTAATGTGTCAACCAGGCAATTAAAGAAGAAATTAAAAAATATATGGAAACAAATGAAAATGAAACAAAACAATCCAAAACCTTTGGGATGCAATGAAGGCAGTCCTAAGAGGAAACTTGCAATCCAGGTCTATCTCAAGAAACGAGAAAATCCCAAATCCAAAACCTAACAGCACACCTAAAGGAACTAGTTCCTAAAGGAACTAGAAGCAGAACAACAAAGAAACCCCAAAGCCAGCAAAAGAAGAGAAATAATAAAGATTGGAGCAGAAATAAACAATATAGAATTAAAAAAAAAAAACAGTAGAACAGATCAATGAAAAGAAAAGTTGGTTTTTTGAAAAAAAAATTGATAACCCTCTAGCCAGACTTCACACAAAGAGAAGAGAGAGGACCCAAATAGATAAAATCACGAATGAAAATGTATTTATCACAACCAATCCCTCAGAAATACAAGCAATTATCAGAGAATACTATGAAAAAATATATGCTAACAAACTGGATAACCTGGAAGAAATGGAAAAATTCCTAGACACCCACACACTACCAAAACTCAAATGGGAAGAAATGGAAAATTTGAACAGAGCCATAACTAGTGAAGAAATTGAATCAGTTATCAAAAATCTCCCAACAAATAAGAGTCCTGGGACAGATGGCTTCCCTAGGGAAATCTACCAGACATTTAAAGCAGAAGTAATACCTATCTTTCTCAAGCTATTCCAAAAAATAGAAATGGAAGGAAAATGAAGCCAGCATTACCTTGATTCCAAAACCAGACAGAGACCCCACTAAAAGAGAATTACAGGCCAATATCCCTGATGGACCTGGATGCAAAAATTCTCAACAAGATACTAGCAAATTGAATTCAACAGCATATAAAAAGAATTATTCACCATGATCAAGTGGGATTCATTCCTGGGCTGCAGGGCTTGTTCAATATTCACAAAAAATCAATGTAATACATCACATTAATAAAAGAAAGGAAGAACCATATGATCCTCTTAATAGATGCAGAAAAAACATTTGACAAAATACAGCATCCTTTCTTAATAAAAACTCTCAAAAACTCGGGATAGAAGGAACATACCTTAACATCATAAAAGCCATATATGAAAAGCCCACAGCTAATATCATCCTCAGTGGGGAAAACTGAGAGCTTTCCCCTTGAGATCAGGAACATGATAGGGATGTCCACTCTCACCACTATTGTTTAACATAGTGTTGGAAGTCCTAGCATTAGCAATCAGAAAACAAAATGAAATAAAAGGCATCAAAATAGGCAAGGAAAAAGTCAAACTTTCACTTTTTGCAGACGACATGATACTCTACATGAAAAACCCAAAAGACTTCATCAAAAGACTGCTAGAACTAGGTACAAAATCAGTGTACACACATCTGTTGCTTTTTTATACACCAATAATGAAGCAACAGAAAGATAATTAAAGAAACTGATCCCATTTACAATTGCACCAAGTATCATACAATACCTAGGAATAAACCTAACAAAAGATGTAAAGATCTGTATGTTGAAAATTATAGAAAGCTTATGAAGGAAAATGAAGAAGACACAAAAAAAATGGAAAAACATTCCATGCTCATGGATTGGAAGAATAAATATTGTTAAAATATCAATATTACCCAAAGCAATCTACACATTCAATGCAATTGAACAAACAATCCTAAAATTTGTATGGAACCACAAAAGACCCTGAATAGCCAAAGTAATACTGAAGAAGAAAACCAAAGCAGGAGGCATCACAATCCCAGACTTTAGCCTGTACCCCAAAGCTGTAATCATCAAGACAGTATGGTACTGGCACAAAACAGACACAAAGACCAATCGAATACAATAGAGAACCCAGAATTGGACCCACAAATGTATGGCCAACTAATCTTTGACAAAGCAGGAAAGAGCATCCAATGGAAAAAAGACAGTCTCTTTAGCAAAGCTGCTAGGAGAACTGGACAGCAACATGCAGATGATTGAAACTGGACCACTTTCTTACACCATACACAAAAGTAAACTCAAAATGGATGAAAAACCTAAATGTGAGACAGGAAACCATAAAAACCTTAGAGGAGAAGGCAGGCAACAACGACTTTGACCTCAGCTGCTGCAATTTCTTGCTCAATACATCTACAAAGGCAAGGGAACTAAAAGCAAAAATAAACAATTGGGACCTCATCAAGATTAAAAGCTTCTACCCTGCAAAGGAAACAATCAACAAAACTAAAAGGCAACTGATGAAATCGGAAAAGATATTTGCAAATGACATATCAGATAAAGGGTTAGTATCCAAAATCTATAAAGAATTTACCAAACTCAACACCCGAAAAACAAATAATCCAGTGAAGAAATGGGCAGAAGACATGAATACATACTTTTCAAAGAAGACATCCAGATGGCCAACAGACACATGAAAAGATGCTCAACGTCACTCATCAGGGAAATACAAATCAAAACCCACACTGAGATACCACCTCACATCAATAGGAGTGGCTAAAATTAGTAACTGAGTTAGAGTGGCTACAACGAACAAATCAAGAAATTACAGATGCTGGCAAGGATGTGAAGAAACGGGAACACTCTTGCACTGTTGGTGGGAATGAAAACCGGTGCAGTCCCTCTAGAAAACAGTGAGCAGGTTCCTCAAACAATTAAAAATAGAACTACCCTGCGACCCAGCAATAGTACTACTAGGAATGTATCTAAGGGATACAGGAGTGCTAATGCATAGGGGCACATGTACCCCAATGTTTATAGCAGCACTTTCAACAATAGCCAAATTATAGGAAAAGCCTAAATATCATCAACCGATACATGGATAAAGAAGATGTCATTTATATATACAATGGAATACTACTTGGCAATGAGAAGGAATGAAATCATGCCATTTGCAGCAACGTGGATGGAACTGGAAGGTATTATGCTGCGTGAAATAAGTCAGTCAGGGAAGGACAGATATCATATGTTTTCACTCATATGTGGATCTTAAGAAACTTAGAAGACCATGGGGGAGGAGAAGGGGAAAAAAATAGTTACAAACTGAGAGGGAGGGAGGCAAACCACAAGAGACTCTTAAATACAGAGAACAAATTGAGGGTGGATGGGGGGAGGGGTGGGGGAGAGAGAAAATGGGTGATGGTCATTGAGGAGGACACTTGTTGGGATGAGCACTGGGTGTTTTTGTAAGCCAATTTGACAGTAAATTATATTATGAATGAATGAATGAATGAATGAACATGTACAACTCATGATTTTAACATAATTTACAACTCAACCAGGGTATTGTTAGGGATCCTGAAAATTCCAGATCTGTTATCAAGGCTAATGCCATATAATGGTGACCTTGGCTATGGACTCGCCTACAAGGACTATACTTGTTTTCCTCTCCTAATAGAATGGTTTGTATTCTGTTTAGGGCAACTTATGTATTCAAATACCCCAAGTGAACAAACTGAAAACTGATGTGAAGATCAATGAGTCAATTTTATTATAGTTCTTAATTTTCAAAAAATGCTGTCCTGGTCCATTTTTGAGGTTTTGTCTAGAGGATGGTCAGTTCCCCTCTTGAGCACCTGATTAAATCCATACCCCACTACTTTTCTTATCCAGGCTTTCACATTCCAGGCCCCAGGGCCAAGTATCAGACAACTAGGAACAGGCTCATAGACAACTATGCCCATGAGCCTGGGAAATTATTCAAGTTAGCCTGTCTTGGAGCCCTTCAAACCTAACCTGATCTCACCTGCCATATATCCACTTCATTCTATAATTTCAGCTTGGTTTTAGCCTGTGAGTTAGGGCAAGGCCTATGTGGCCCTCCATGGCAACTTTCTCATTTTTGGAAAGACAAGTAACAAACAGATATGCTTCTCATTTATTAAAATGTCTTTGTGTTGTGTCCTACCATCAAAAGAATCTTGAAACTATAAAGCAAGAAAAAATAATCTATTCCTTGCTTCTTTTCTAGCTTCTGGTGGTGTGCTGGAAATCTTGGGAGTTCATCGGCTTGTGGGGGGTGTGCCTTGATCTCTGCCTTTATCTCTACATGGCATTCTCCATTGTGTGTATCTGTGTCCCATTTCCCTCTTTTTATATGACACCAGTTATTGGACTACAGCCCAACCTATTCCAGTGCGGTCTCATCATAACTAAGTACATCTGCAATGACCCTGATCAAAATAAGGTCACATTTGAGGAACTGAGGGTTAGAATTTCAACATATGAATTTTGATAGAACACAATTCAACTCATAATAGAAAGTCTTTATTAAAGCCACACATTATGTCTATCCTATGGCCATCAATTTTAATATTTTGGTATATACCCAAGATATTAAATGCCTAAGTAAACCAAAAGATATGTACAAAACACAAATGTTCATAGAAGCTTTATTTATGTTATTCCTGAAATGGAAAATCCAAGTACACAACAAAATGGATGAATAAATTATGGCATGATCAAACCAAAAAACCTCTTCACAGTGTTACAAAACTGAACTATGTAAAGATTTTCATTCATATGGAGTTCAAAAACTAGCAAAATGGGATAGAAGTCAGAGGAGTGTTTCTTTCTGGGGAAGGGATATCGACAGAGAAGGAGCAGAAATGAAACTTCTTGAAGGGTGGAAATGGTCTTACCTTGGTTTTGGAGGTGACTATCTGGGTGCATACACATGTAAAAATTCATGAAGCTATCCACTAAAGATTTGTGCATTTTACCCTGAGTAATTTATGTTTCCAAAAATGCTACTTTCTAAATGAATTGCTACATAATTTATTTCGTCACTTCAGTACTGTGGGAGAACCAATGAATTGTAGGTATTGGCTTTTTTTTTTTTGCTTTATCACTGAACAAAACTCAGCGACATTTCCCATCCGTGGCTAGTCCGTGGCTAACCGCTCCAAAGACATACTCTGGGGAGAATGTCAGCTTTGAGGGTACTGATCTCCATCAATGTTATAGTGTCTGGTAAGTATGATTTTTCAGAAAAAAAGTAAAGATATTTTCTGTGGTGACAAGGAGGCCCTTGATCCATTCATAAAATGTTTTATAATTTGTCCTAGCAGCAGTGATAAATTTGTTTATTTGCAAACCTTCTGATTTTCTTATGTCAATGGTGCACTGACTAGTTGTCTGGCTGAGTCCAGGGTAATATGGGGGCCCTGGAATGGAGTGAAACTGAACTTGTGTGACAAGGAAAAAGGTAGTGTTTCCTCCAGTATTTTGGTTTATATTTTTCTTGTCTCTTGCAATTCTTATATCTTGGACCTTATGTGTATTCATGTGTGACTATTGTTTTTCCTTTGATATTTCTAATATTTTTAGCTCACAGGCTAACAAAGAAACCCTAAATTTCTACTTGGGGTTTTTAAATTTTAAAATAGAGGCAAAAAGTATTTGGGGAAAATTTGTTTCAGAAAACAAGGATCAGAGAACATAAGAATATAGTAATGATTATCTATTCAAAGTGTCTGATTTCAACCTCACACCAGAACAAATGGAATGTTATCCCAAAGCATGAACAGTAGAACGAATGAGTGGAGGAGCTAAAATTAGAGCAGACTTAGGCAGGTGGAAACAAAACCTTGAATCCATCCCGTCTTTCCTTATAATCATCCCAAAGAAATTCTAAAACATTCTGAGCAACACTGGCTTCCACATTTCCATATATGTCTGGTAAAGGGAGAGGAGAACCAGTTCTTAAGAGAAAAAAAGATGGGAAACGAGGGCCGTAAAAAGTTGAAAGAAATTGGGAAGAAGGTAGAAAAATTGGGGAAGAACTCAGAAGACAGTGAATAGCAGATTTGACTCATGAAAGCACTAGAGGAATATTTAGATGTGGCAGGAAACAGATGGCGACAAAAAGATGTAATCGAAAAGAGTGATTAAACCTGTTCATGTAATTGACTCCATTAATTTTTGAAGGGGAAAAACTGTAAGATTGCAATATGTATTTGATAAAATTAAATATCCACTTAGTATATAAAGATTTTGTTTTGTTTTGTTTTGCTTTTTGTGTTTTAAGACTTAATTTTTTTCAGTGCAGTTTTAAGTTTACAGCAAAATTGAGAGGAAGAGGCAGAGATTTCCCATATACCTCACCTCCTAATCCCACCTAGGCACAGCTTCTATTTCATTATCAACATCCCCTCCAGAGTGTTACATTTGTTACAAGTGATGAACCTACCCTGACACATAATCATCACCCCAAGGCCATAGTTTACATAGGGTTCATTCTCAGTCTTGTGCATTCTGTAAGTTTGAACAAACGTACAATGGCATGTATCCATTACTATAGTATCATACAGAGTAGTTTCACTGCCCTAAAAGTCCTCTGTGTCCCCTGTATTTATCCTCCCTCCCCTCTAAACCATGGCAACTGCTCATCTTTTTAGAGTCTCCACAGTTTCTGCCTTTTTCTGAATATTTTATAGTTGGAACTATATGGTATGTAGCCTTTTCATAGGCTTTTTTTCACTTAGCAATAGGTATTTCAGTTTCCTCTTTGTTTTTTCATGGCTCTGTAGGTCATTCTTTTTAGCACTGAACAATATTCCGTTGTCTGCATGTATCCCCATTTATTCAGCCATTTACCTACTGAAGGGCATCTTGGTTGCTTCCAAGAGTTGGCAATTCTGAGTATAGTTGTTATTTTCTGACTTTCATATTTCCTTCTCCCTGAAGAACTTTTAACATTTCTTACAAGGCAGTTCCCCTGAAAACATTTTCCCTCAATTTTTGTTTGTTTGAGAAAGTCTTTTATGTATCCTTCACTTGTGAAGGGTAACTTTGTAGGATACATAGTTCTAGGGTGGTGGGTTGTTATTCTATTAACATTTTAAATATTTTACTTCGTTCTTTTTTTCCCTTGTATGGCTTCTTAAGAGAAGTTGTATATAATTCTCATCTTTGTTTCTCTATACGGTGTTTTATTTCTCTGGCATTTTTCAGAACTTTTTATCTTTGATTTTTCTATAGTTTTCATATGATATGCCAGGTCTAGGTTTTTTTCTTTGGCATTTTTCCTGCTTGGTGCTCTCCAAGTTTCCTAAATCTTTGGCTTGGTATGGAGTGAACTTGGGGAAATTCTCAGTCATTATTTCAAAAATTTCCTCTGTTCTTTTCTCTCATCCTCCTCTTCTGATTTTTCCATTACACGTGTTTTACACATTTTGGGAGTTGTCCCACAGTCCTTTGATACCCTGTTCTGTTTTTTTTTTTTTAAGTGTTTGTTTTCTTTGTTTTTCAGTTTTGGAGGTTTCTATTGATATATTCTCTAGCTTAGATAATCTTTCTTCAGCTATATCCAGCCTATTAATAAGGTCATCAAGGCCTTCCTCATTTCTGTTATAGTGTTTTTGATTTAATTTTGTCAATTTTGCCTCCTGTATTTTGAAGTTCTTACTAGGTATACAAGCATATCTTGTTTCGTTGTGTGTCACTTTATTGTACTTTGCATATATTGTGGTTTCTACTAATTGAAGGTTTGTGGCAAGTGTGCATCGAGTAACTCTATCAGCACCATTTTTCCAATAGCATCTGCTCACTTTGCGTCTCTGTGTCACATTTTGGTAATTCTTGAAATATTTGAAGCTTTGTGATTACATTATATTTTTTGTGGTGATCTGTGATCAGTGATCTCTGATGTTACTACGCAATTGTTTTGCAGTGTCACTATGTCCACATGAGATGGTGAATGTAAGTGGAACGTGTGTGTGTGTGTGTGTGTGTGTGTGTGTGTGTGTGTTGGCTATTTCCCCATCTCCATCTCCCTCTCTCCAGACCTCCCTTTTCCCTGAGACACAACAATATTGAATTTAAGCCAATTAATCACCTCCCAATGGCCTTTAAGTACTCAAGTGAAAGGAGGAGTTGCATATTTCTCACTTGAAATCAAAACTTAGAAATGATTCATAAGCTTAGCGAGGAAGGCATGTTGAAAGCTGGGACAGGTCAAAAGCTAGGCCTCTTGTACCCCCAGTTAGCCAGGTTATGAATGTGAAGGAAAAGTTCCTGAAGGAAACGAAAGTGCTACTCTAGTGAACACACTAATGATAAGGAAGTGAAACAGCCTTATTGCTGATAAGGAGAAAGTTTCAGTGATCTGGAAAGAAGACCCACACAGCTACAGCATTTCCTGAAGTCAAAGCCTAGTGCAGAGTAAGGCCCTAACGCTCCTTGATTCTATGGAGGCTGAAGGAGGTGAGGAAGCTGTGAAAGAAAAGTTGGAAGCTAGCAGAGGTTGGTTCATGATGTTTAAGGAAAGAAACTGTCTTCATAGTAAAAATGCAAAGTGAGGGGGAGGAGTCAATATGGAGGAAAAGTAGGGGGATCAGAATTTCCCTCCTCCCTTAAACACAGCAGTATTGCGGTCAGAACACTTGGAATACCCAGGAAATCAATCTGTGGAGTGGCAGAAGGATTTCCACAGGTGGAAAGAGACAGCTTGGTGTGACAGAGGTATGTATTTGCAAATTGGGAGAGTTAAACTGTCAGTGTAGGCATGGAGAGGAGGAGAGCCCTTCTATGCAGAGACAAAAGGAAGTGAAGAGACGCTATAGAACTGTGGGATTGTATTTAGACAAGGGAAAAACCTCTCTGGACCACGGATGAGGAACAAAAAATACAGAGAGAGCCAGTTTCTAGTTTACAAACAACCTTAGGAGTAACTATTAGGGTTTTCATGGTTGCACGACTTTCTCTGGACTGAAGCCTGCTGTGTGCATGCACCTGCTGCAGGGGGAGCCAGCCCCGGGCTTGGTGACTATCTTGGGGGTGCACTGGAAGTGAAGACTCCCCTTCCTTGGAGTACTGTGGGAAGAGGGCTTATTGCCACCCCTTCAGATGCCAGCCAAAGGCTTTTTATCAGCAGGGCTGGGTCCATGTGGTGCAGGATGCTTTACAACCTTGGATTTTGGATCCCAGAGGAATGCCTAGGAGGCCCAGGAGATTGTGAAGCAGAACAGGCCACCAGTGCCACTCTGTGAGGGGTGCCTGAACAGTATGGTTCAAGACACCTGTCTGGGGAGGAGAGATTAGGGTGTCACCATTTTCTCTCCAACGCCAACTGGGTGGGGCATCAAGGAACAGGACAGCGGGCCTAAGTGGAGGTGGGATCTGTCTACATCAAATCCTGCCCCTCATGCCTGGTAACTGCTTATCTACTGGGATGGAACTGACACTGAGTGAACCAGAGGGACTGTCCTCCAGACCAGCACAGCCACCGGTCCCAGGCACCAACAGACAACTGTCCTGTGGGTTTTGTATGTTAGTCTGGCTTTTAAAAGTTGTTTTTTTCTTTTATTATTTTTTTCTCTTTTCTTTACTTCTCTTTTCCCTTCTTTCTCCTTCTATGGGCGGCCCCGGGGGGGGGGGGGGGGGGTCGGTGGGGGTCGGGGTCATAGTTCCTGATTTGATTTTTGGTCTATTCTTACTATATGTATATGTATATGTATATGTATATGTATATGTATGTATATGTATATGTATATATGTATATATGTATATGTATATATATATATTTACTATACTCTATTTACTATACTGTACTATATACTATACTTACTATGTTTCCCTTTCTTTGTTCTGGTTGTTTGTTTAATCAGGCATTTTCACTCTATTCTTTTTATACTTATTCTGTATCTCCTTCGTTATTTTCCTCTCTCTTTCTCTCTGGATTAAGCCTTATTAAACCTTAAGTTTGATTCTCTGCCTGGTCTTTTATCTGCCTCCCGCCTCATTTCTCTCTTTGTATGGGATAAGGCTTCCCCCCCACCTGCCCATTTTCCTTTTTTCCAGGGTTACTTCAATGAACAAATCAAAGCACATCTGGTGGAAGGTCTAATCCACTACTATGAGCAGTGAGATAAAGCAAGCAAAGATGCAATAACAGAGTACACACAACACACTCCAAAAACACTTCCTGAAGTGTCAGATTTGGGACAGTGTATGGCCTCTTTCTAATATAGTACTGCTTGCAGGTGTGGGACACATAACAAAGTATAAAAGCATGTAAAAGACAGAAACCAGCCAAAGTGATGAAATGGAAGAAATCTCCTCAAAGGAAATTCCAGGAAGAAATGACAGTCAGAGAATTGCTCAAAACAGATATAAACAATATATCCAAACAATAATTTAGAATAATAGTCATAAGACTAAGAGCTGGGCTTGAAAAAAAAGCATAGAAGACACCAGAGAATCTATTGCTGCAGAGATCAGGGACTGAGAAATAGTTATGATGAATTAAGAAATGTTGTAAATGAGATGCAAAATAAACTAGATAGAGTGATAGCAAGGATGGGAGAAGCAGAGGAGAAAATAGGTGAAATGGAAGATAAAATTATGGAAAAAAATGAATCTGAGAAAAAGAGAGAAAGGACATTACTTGATTACGAGGGGAGAATAAGAGACCTAAGTGAGTTAATGAGATGAAACAATATCTGTTGCATAAGAATTCCAGAAGAAGAAGACAGAGAGAGGGGAAGAAGGTTTATTTGAACAAATTATGGCTGAGAACTTTCCTAACCTGGGGAAGGATGCAAACATCCAACTCCAGGAGTCACAGATAACTCTGTTCAAAATCAACCAAAACACGTCAACATCATGACATACCATAGTAAAACTGGCAAAATAGAAAGATAAAAGAGTTCTGAAAGCATCTAGGGACAAATGGGCCTTAACCTACAAGGGTAGATACAAAAGGGTAATAACAGATTTATGCACTGAAACTTGGCAGGCCAGAAGGGAGTGGCAGGAAATATTCAATATGCTAAATAGGAAAAATATGCAGCCAAGAATCCTTTATCTAGCAAGGCTGTCATTCGGAATAGACGGATAGATAAAGTCTTTCCCAGACAAATAAAACTAAAGGAGTTTATGACCACAAAATCAGCCTGGCAGGAGATTGTAAGGAGGACTCTGTGAGTGGAAAGCAACAAAGACTACAAAGGACCAGAGACAAAACCACAAGCATGAGTCCTCAATATAACACAATGAGACTAAATCCATATCTTTCAATAATCACTCCGAATGTAAATGGATTAAATGCCCCAATCAAAAGACAAAGGGTATCAGAATGGATAAAAAACAAGGCCCATTTATATTCTTCCTACAACAGACTCATTTTAGACCTGAGGGCACCTGCAGATTGAAAGTGAGGGGTTGGAGAACCATTTATCATGCTACTGGGTGTCAAGAGAAAGCCAGAGTAGCCATATTTATATCAGACAAACTAGATTTTAAAACAGACTCTACCAAGAGATGAAGAAGGGCATTATATCATAATTATGGGATCCTATCCATCAAGAAGAGCTAACAATTATAAATCTTCATTCCCAAACATGGAAGAATACAATATATAAATCAGTTAATCACAAACATAAATAAATGTATAGATAACAATAATGTGATTGTAGGGGACTTTAACACTCCACTTACAACAATAGAGAGATGATCTAGGCAGAAAATCAGTAAGGAAACAATGGCTCTGAATGAAACATTGGACCAGATGGACATAACAGATATATTCAGAATTTGTCATCCAAAAGGAACAGAATACATATTCTCAAGTGCACATGGAACATTCTCCAAAATAGATCACATATTGGGTCACAAAACACCCCTTAACAAATATAAAAGGATTTATATCATACCATGCATATATTCAGATCACAATGCTATGAAACTTGAAATCATCTAAAAGAAAAAAATTGGAAAGCCTCCAAACACATGGAGGGTAAACAACATTCTACCAAAGAATGAATGGGTCAACCAAGAAATTAAAGAAGAAATTAAAAATATATGGAAGCAAATGAAAATGAAAACACAACAGTCCAAACCCTTTGGGATGCAGCAAATGCAGTCCTAAGAGGAAAATACATTGCAATCCAGGTCTATCTCAAGAAGCAAGAAAGGTTTCAAATACAGAACCTATCCTCACACCTAAAGGAACTAGAAATACTGCAGCAAAGAAAGCTCAAAACCAGCAGAAGAAGAGAAATGATAAAGATTAGAGCAGAAATAAACAATATAGAATCCAAAAATACAGTAGAAAGTTTAATGAATCTAAGAGCTGGTTTTTTGAAAGAATAAACAAAATTGATAAACCCCTAGCCAGACTTCTGAAAGTGAGAGAGAGAGTGAGAGAGAGAGAGAGAGAGAGAGAGAAAACCCAAATAGATAAAATCTCAAACGAAAGAGGAGAGATCAAAACCAAAACCACAGAAATAAAAAAAATTATTAGTGAATACTATGAAAAGTTATATAAGAACAAACTGCAAAATCTGGAAGAAATGGACCCACACACTACCAAAACTCAAACAGGAATAAATAGAAAATTTGAACAGACCCATAACCAGAAAAAGTTGAATCAGTTATCAAAACTCTCCCAACAAATAAGAGTCCTGGGTCAGATGGCTTCCCAGGGGAATTCTAGAAGCCGTTTAAAGCAGAGTTAATATTTATTCTTCTCAAGCTGTTCCAAAAAATATAAATGGAAGGAAAGACTCCAGACTCATTTTATGAAGTCAGCATTACCTTGATTTCCAAATCAGATAAAGACTCCACTAAAAAGGAGAATTACATGCCAATATCCCTAATGAACAGGAATGCAAAAATTCTCAACAAGACACTAGCAAGTTGAGTTCAACAGTATATTAAAAGAATTATTCACCATGATCAAGTGGGATTCATTCCTGGGCTGCAGGGCTGGTTCAATATTCACAAATCAATCAACGTGATACATCATATTAATAGAAGAAAGGATAAGAACTATATGATCCTGTCAATAGATGCAGAAAAAGAATTTGACAAAATACAGCATCCTTTCTTTATAAAAGCCTTCAAGAGAGTCAGGATAGAAGGAACATACCTTAACATCATAAAAGCCATATATGAAAAGCCCACAGGTAATATCAGCCTCAATGGGGAAAAACTAAGAGCTCTCCCCCTGAGATCAGGAACACAACAGAAATGTCCACTCTCACCACTGTTGTTTAACATAGTGTTGGAAGTCCTAGCCTCAGCAACCAGACAATAAAATGAAATAAAAGTCATCCAAATTGGCAAAGAAGAAGTCAAACCTTCACTTTTGCAGATAATATGATAGTCCACATGGAAAACCTGAAAGACTCCATCAAGAAACTGCTAGAACTGATACATGCTATCAGCAGTCACAGGATATAAAATCAGTGCACAGACATCAGCTGCATTTCTATACACCAATAATGAAGCAACAGAAAAAGGCATCAAGGAATCGATCCCATTTACAGCTGCACCAGGAACTATAAAATACATAGAAATAAATCTAGCCTAAAAGGTAAATTATCTGTATGCTGAAAACTATAGAAAGCTTATGAACAAAACTGAAGAAGACACAAAGAAATGGAAAAATCTTCCATACTCATTGATTGGAAGAACAAATATTATTAAAATGTTGATGCTACCCAATACTACCCAATGCAGTCTACACATTCAATGCAATCTCAATTAAAATAGCACCAGAATTCTTCACAGAGCTATAAAAAACAATCCTAAAATTTATTTGGAACTATAACCGACCCTGAATAGTGAAAGTAATATTGAAAAAGAAAACCAAAGCTGGAGACATCACAGGCCTGGACTTTAGCCTGTACCCCAAAGCTGTAATCATCAAAACAGTATGGTATTGGCACAAAAACAGACACATAGTCCAGCGGAATAGAATAGAGAACCCAGAAATAGACCCACAAATGTATGACCAACTAATCTTTGACAAAGCAGAAAAGAGTATCCAATGGAAAAAAAGTCTCTTTAGCAAATGGTGCTGGGAAAACTGGACAGCAACATGCAGAAGAATGAAACTGGACCACTTTCTTACACCATACACAAAAATAAACTCAAAATGGACGAAAGACCTAAATGTAAGACAGGGAGCCATCAAAATCCTAGAGGAGAAAGCAGGCAAAAACCTCTTTGACCTCGGCCACAGCAATTTCTTACTTGACATGTCTCTGAAAGCAAGGGAAATAAAAGCAAAAATGAACTACTGGGACCTTATCAAGATAAAAATACTTCTGCACAGCAAAGTAAGCAATCAACAAAACTAAAAGGCAACCAACAGAATGAGATAAGCTATTTGCAAATGACATATCAGATAAAGGGTTAGGATCCAAAATCTATAAAGAACTTATCAAACTCCACACCTAAAAAACAAATAATCTCTTAAAGAAACAGGCAGAAGACATGAATGGATACTTTTCCAAAGAAGACATCCAGATGGCCAACAGACACATGAAAAGATGCTCAACATCACTTATCACTAGGGAAATACAAATCAAAACCACATTGAGATACCACCTCACACCAGTAGGAGTGACTAAAATTAGTAACTAAGGAAACAATGGATGTTGGTGAGGATGTGGAGAAAGGGGAACCCTTTTGCAATGTTGATGGGAATTAAAATTGGAGCAGACACCCTGGACAACAGTGTGGAGAAATTTTCCTCAGTAATTAAAAATAGAATTACCCTATGACCTAGTAATAGCACTACTAGAAATTTATCCAAAGGTTACAGAAGTGCTGATTTGTAGGGGCCCGTGTACCCCACTGTTTATAGCAGCACTATGAACAATAGTCAAATTATGGAAAGAGCCCAAATGTCCATCAACTGATGAATGGATAAAGAAGATGTGGTTTATATATTCAATGGAATACCACTTTGCAATGAAAAAGAATGAAATCATGCCATTTGCGGCAACACGCATGGAACTGGAAGGTATTATGCCAAGTGAAGTAAGTCAGTCACAAAAAGAGAAATATATGTTTTCACTCATATGTGGAATTTGAAAAACTTAACAGAAGACCACAGGGGAAGGGAAGGCAAAATAAGTTACAAACAGAGAGGGAGGCAAAACATAAGAGACTCTGAAATATAGAGAACAAACTGAAAGTTGATGGGGATTGGGGGCTGGGGGGGGCGGGGAAAATGGGTGATGGGCACCGAGGAGGGCATTTGTTGGGATGAGCAATGGGTGTTGTATGTAAGTGATGAATCACTGGAATCTACTCCTGAAGCCAAGAAGACTACGTAGTATATGAGCTAACTTGACAATAAATTATTAAAAAAAAAAAAGTGCAAGCTGAAGCAGCAAATGCTAATGTTGAAGCTTCAGTAAGTTATCCAAGAGATCTAGCTAAGATAATGCATGAAAGTGACTACACTAAAGAATAGATTTTTAACATGACAAAACTGTCTTATATTGGAAGAAGATGTCATTTAGGACTTTCTGATATTCTCCCTTTTTTGTATTCTGTACATTTGTGTTTTTCACCATAGTTTTCCAGGTTGAGTAAGTAGAGAATCAATGAGTAAATTGAATTCTGTTGTATTCTCCTGATCTGCCTACTTACTTTCTGGGGAGTCAAGTATAGGGGAAGCACATATTTCTTCTTCTTTTTTTTAATTTTCTTTTTATTTCTTTAAACATCCTCAACACATTTATTTTTATACCCTATGTTTCATAATTCTAATATATGAGATTCTGAATCTTATTCTCTCTAAGAATAACAGACGGCAGCTAATGAAAATAATATTATCTGACTTTATGGTTCCTTGATTCTTCCTGCGTTTTGTAATTTTGAAATGTGAGCTCATAATTGTGTGGCTTTGAGTCTGAAAACTGGTTTGAATACAAAAACCTGGTGAAGTACCATGATTTTCCATTATGGCAAATAACCTGAGTCTTTACTCACTGCTATGGACTGAATGTGTCCTCCAAAACTCCTATGTCAAAACCCAATCTCCAATGGGATGCCATTTGGAGACGGAGGCTTTGAGAAGTAACTTTGTCATGAGGATGGAGCTCTCAGATTAGTACCTTTATAAGAAGAGACCCAAGAGAGCCTGCTTTTTCTTTTTCTCTCTCTCTCTCTGCCACTACGTGTGTGAATACAGTGAGAAGAAAGCTATCTACAAGCCAGGAAGTGGGTTTTCACTGGACACCATGCCTGCTAGCGCTTTATCTTAGACTTCTACCTTCTAGAACTGTGAGATAAAGTGTTTGTTATTTAAACAACTCTACTTTTTGTTGTAGGAGGCAACACTGATGTAAGACACTCATTTATCCTTCATCTGGTCATATAGGCCAAACCATACCGTCTTTGGCTTCCCTTTTATTTTACCCCTAAGAACATTAAGATTTAGTTAGCTTTTGCCACAAATTCTTCAGGTCAGAGCCTCTTGGTTGTCATTATGGCCGTGATACTGTTTATGATTATCTATATTGTCCCTGACTACTAAGTGCTATCAACTTGTCTTGGCATTACAAAATCCTATCACCCTCTCTGTGGCCTGCACCATACTTTCCCACAAATGATGGGAACCTCTGTAAATAGTGTGCATGGATGTCAGCAGTCACTTGATTCTGCTGGATTGGGAGAAACACTTCCCCAAAACACTTCAGGCCACTTCTCTCGTAAATAAATAAGAGGGTTTCAGAATTCTGTCTGGTTTTGTGGGATGGAGAGAAGATACAGAATCCTAAGACTTCTACCTCAAGAATGAGCCTGGGGAATGGAGAAGGTGCTTTCTTAGGAAAGGACTGAGAGACATCCCAGAATCTCTAGCTTGGTTGACAGGTGGATATCTTTTTCTGAAGAAGCCAGTCAGTAAAGACTGGGGGAGGTGATAGCTTCTTCAAGTGTGAAGACACTAGTAATGCAAAACTTTCAAAAAAATCAAGGAAGGGTGCCTGGGTAGCTCAGTCGGTTGAGCATTTGACTTCAGCTCAGATCATGATCTCATGGTTCATGAGTTCGAGCCCCACATCAGGCTCTGTGCTGACAGCTTGGAGCCTGGAGCCTGCTTCGGATTCTGTGTCTCCCTCTCTCTCTGCCCCTCCCCTGTTCTCTCCCTGTCTCTCTCAGAAAGTAAAATAAACATTAAACAAAATAAAAAAAAAATTCTTTGACTTAAATGTAAACACAGGAGGGTGCAGACACTCTGGATCTAAAGTAGGGGTATGCCAAACAGGTAGGAAGTTCAGGTCAAAAATTCATCCTGGAGCAAATCGTTCTGAGACTGGCTTGCCTGTCATAATTTATGTTTTTATTGGTAACTGCAATCCAAACATGGCCTAAAGAAAGTGAAAAAAAGGTGTGATTTTAGGTAGAAGTCAGAAATACTAATGTGTATTCCGCTGATCACCCCATCTTGTCTTTTCAGAATGCATAAATACAGAAATGAGAACTCTGGTTACACCAAGCAACGGATTAAGGCCAAAAATGAGCAAGGACAATGATAGTGCAGGTAATGGTCATCTTTTAATGACAATTCTACTAGACATGAGCTTGATGCTGGCAAAATTTTCATGTTTTAGGATCTTGAATTGTCTTATAGGTATTTATAGACTGTATTGTCTAAAATTGTCTAAATAAATATTTATTTTATTATTTAAGAGTGCTCCTAAATTTTTCATTCTAAAATTATTTCTTTGCTTCTTTAATACAGAATATGCTTTATTAGTCAAGAATGTGATCCCTAAGTGGACCAATGGCATATCAAAAATTTTTTCATTTAATTTTTAAAACATAAGTTATTATGTTTCAAACATGGCTTTAAAAAATTAGGTCTTAGCAGATATTAGTAATTCATTTTCTGTGTTCCTCACCCAGGTCTACTGTCTCCCAAAGTTGCCATTACATTTAGTTTTTTATTTTTACTTTAAAATTTTATTTTTTTTATGTATCTTACTTCATTGAAAAATGCATTCCTGGACTTATAAATATACTTTCTAATTTCATTCAGTTACTCACTCTCTAGAAAAATTCAGTTTCAGGTCAACTACAGAGTAAAATAAGAAAAATAATTTAAAAATTTTTTTTCCAACGTTTTTCATTTATTTTTGGGACAGAGAGAAACAGAGCATGAACGGGGGAGGGGCAGAGAGAGAGGGAGACACAGAATTGGAAACAGGCTCCAGGCTCCGAGCCATCAGCCCAGAGCCCGATGCGGGGCTCGAACTCACGGACCGCGAGATCGTGACCTGGCTGAAGTCGGACGCTTACCCGACTGCGCCACCCAGGCGCCCCAAGAAAAATAATTTTATAAACTATAAATCTAAGGGTTGGGGACAATGCATAGATGGTGCCCCCTCCCCAAAATGATAGGTTGAATGGCGTCCCTCTTCCCCCAAAGAAATATCCAGTTAGCACCTGTGAGTATGGCTGTATTTGGAAAAAGGGTCTTTGAAGATGTTATTAAGCTAAAGCTCTTGAGATGAGATCACCCTGGATGAGAGTTGGGCCCTAAAGCCATGACAAGAGTCCTCAGAAGGGAAGAGAAAAGACATAGGAAGAAGGCAGTGTGAAGAAGGAGGAAGAGATTGAAATGATTCATCTACAAGCCAACAAACACCAAGGATTGCTAGCAGCCCCCGAAAGCTGGAAGAAGCAAGAAAGGATGCTTCCCTAGAGCTGTTGGAAGAAACACAGCTCTGCTGACACCTTGAATCAGACTTCTGGCTTCCAGAAATATAAGGGGGAACATTTCTATTGTATGATGTGACCACATTGGTTATTATATGTTAAGGCAGCCTGAAGGGACTAACATAATGAGTAATTAAGTTACTTTTGTACTATAGATATATTTAAAAGAACACAATTCACATTTCTCTCTCTCTTCACACACACACACACACATACCACATTGTGAAAGAGTTAAGTTGGACTTCTGACATTAACAATGTGAATTTATAATCTTTTTTTAATGTATATTTATTTTTGAGACATAGAGAGACAGAGCATGAGGAGGGGGAGGGGCAGAGAGAGAGGCAGACACATCATCTGAAGCAAGTTCCAGGCTCTGCAAGTACCCCTTCAGCACCTTTCCCTCTCTCTTCCTCCTCTGGGATACCAATTATGCGTATATTATTTCTTTTTAGTGTATCACTTAGTTCTCTAATTTTCCCCTCATACTCCTGGATTTTTTTTATCTTTCTTTCTCTCAGCTTCCTCTTTTTCCATAACTTTATCTTCTAGTTCACCTATTCTCTCCTCTGCCTCTTCAATCCAAGCTGTCGTCATTTCCATTTTGTTTTGCATTTCGTTTAAAGCGTTTTTCAGCTCCTCATGACTGTTCCTTAGTCCCTTGATCTCTGTAGCAAGAGATTCTCTGCTGTCCTCTATACTGTTTTCAAGCCCAGCGATTAATTTTATGACTATTATTCTAAATTCACTTTCTGTTATATTATTTAAATCCTTTTTGATAAGTTCATTAGCTGTTGTTATTTCCTGGAGATTCTTCTGAGGGGAATTCTTCCGCTTGGTCATTTTGGATAGTCCCTGGAGTGGTGAGGACCTGCAGGGCACTTCCCCTGTGCTGTGGTGTATAACTGGAGTTGGTGGGCGGAGCCGCAGTCAGACCTGATGTCGGCCCCCAGCCCACCACTGTGTCCACAGTCAGACTGGTGTGTGCCTTCTCTTCCCCTCTCCTAGGGGCGGGATTCACTGTGGGGTGGGGTGACCTGTCTGGGCTACTTGCACACTGCCAGGCTTGTGATGCTGGGGATCTGGCGTCTTAGCTGGGGTGGGTAGGCAAGGTGCACGGGGGCACGAGGGGCAGGCTTAGCTCGCTTCTCCTTAGGTGATCCACTTCAGGAGGGGCCCTGTGGCAGCGGGAGGGAGTCAGATCCACTGCCTGAGTTTTGGCTCTGCAGAAGCACAGAGTTGGGTGTTTGTGCGGAGCACACAAGTTCCCTGGCAGGAACTGGTTCCCTTTGGGATTTTGGCTGGGGGATGGGTGGGGGAGATGGCGATGGCGAGCGCCTTTGTTCCCCACCAAACTGAGCTCTGTCATCTGGGGGCTCAGCAGCTCTCCCTCCCTTTGTCCTCCAGCCTTCCCGCTTTCTGAGCAGAGCTGTTAAGTTATGACCTCCCAGATGCTAAGTCGCGCTTGCTGTGGGAACACAGTCCGTCAGGCCCCTCTGCTTTTGCCAGCCAGATTCGGGGGCTCTGCTTGGCCGGCGAGCCGCGCCTCCGCCCCGGCTCCCTCCCGCCAGTCCGTGGAGCGCGCACCGCCTCTCCGCCCTTCCTACCCTCTTCCATGGGCCTCTCGTCTGCGCTTGGCTCCGGAGACTCCATTCTGCTAATACTCTGGCGGTTTTCTGGGTTATTTAGGCAGGCGTAGGTGGAATCTAAGTGATCAGCAGGACGCGCGGTGAGCCCAGTGTCCTCCTACGCCGCCATCTTCCCTCCAGTCCAAGTTCCAGGCTCTGAGCTGTCAGCATAGAGCCTGATGTGGGGCTCCAATGCATGAACTGTGAGATCATGACCTGAGCCAAAGTTGGACACTTAACCAATTGAGCCACCCGGGTGCTCCGAAAACTATAACCTTTCTGAACTTCCAGGAAAAATTTGGTTTCAGATAAAGAAATTAAAGAAAGAAATCACAGGACTATTCATTGATCAGAAGTTTGACACATTTATTTTGCTACTTTGATGTATACAGAGCTTCAAGGAAGACTGCGTAAGAATGGTTTCTATTTTCAGTGAAGATGTGATACTTGATATGAAATCAGCCTTCTATGGCAACTAGCTGCCAGTCGAGATAATAAAACTAAAGGATTGTATATCAACAATTAATGAAACTTAAAAAGTATTTCCAACATCATAAAAATAATCAGGAATATTTGTGAAAACAAGTATTTTTTTCCCTCTACTGAAAATAATTATTTTGCACACTTAAGAGTACCTTAGAACTTGTGGGTTTTATCTTTGGTATGAGAAGCTTCAGGGGTAATTGACTGGTATTTCTTCTCAGGGCATTCTTTGGGAGGAGGCATATTTTGCTCAATTGTAGGAGGATTTGGTATCTGATTCTAGAGGCAGATTTCTCAACGCACCTCCACTCACTGGAATACCTTTATTAACCAGAAGGTCTCTTTCTTTCTTGTTTTTCTTTTAATTTACTTTAAGTTTTTTATTTATTTTGAGAGAAAGAGGCAGAGAGAGAGATGCAAGGAGGGACAGAGAGAGAGGGAGAAAGAGAATGCCAAGCAGCCTCCACACTGTCAGTGCAGAGCCAGCTGTGGGGCTCAAACTCATGAACCGTGAGATCATGACCTGAGCTGAAATGGAGAGTCAGATGCTCAACTGACTGAGCCACCCAGGCGCCCCAGCAGAGGTCTCTTTCACACTCCAGCCTACTGGGAGATCATTCAACACAATGCTTGAAAACTTCTCTCAAATCAGTTATGAAAACATCACTTAATGCAAGACCAGGCTCTTCTAATAGAATCCCATACGATCCAGACATGGATTTAGTTATATCTGCTAAGAACTAACTTGCTAATATTCCCATCCAAGATGGCTAAAATGAGAAGCCACTGAAATGGTAAAAAGTTAACAGTTTATAGCATGAACATTATGCACTTTATCACTAAAAGTAACAATGTCTACAGGGCATATGAAGTAAAATCCAAAGAATAGAAGAAAACCCTTTAAAGGTATCGATCACGACTAAATTCTTTGAACTTTCCATAGACAACAGCCTGTATCTTTAAAATAGGAGCAGTTCTCAGGGCTGTAGAGGCCAAAACGCCCATGAGAGAAATCCCTCATATACTGAACTAACCTTGGCCGGTCATGGTGGCCTCCCTTAATCCCCAGACAGTTCCCTTAGCTAGGGATGGAGGCGGGGGAGGGGGGGGGCGCTCACTGCAGTTTTCTTATTCCTATTTCTTATTTCTTATTCTTATCAGTCCTATTAGTTGCCCTCAATACTTGTCACACTTCACTTAAGGCAAGGAAAAAGGAAGGAAAGAAGGAAAGGATGAGAAGGAAGGAAAGAAGGAATGATGGGAAGGAAGGCAAGAGGGAAAGAAGGAAAGAGTTACCATTTATGGTAAAAATAAAATGGGAAATTTACTTCACTTGAGGCAGAACTTGGAGTTGTCAGTGGAGATTTGGTTTATTTTTTACACATAATGATGGGAAAACTTCTAATTTCTTCTTTGTAAAGCTTTTTGTGGAATTAGGTTACAGTTAACTAATTTTCTGTCATGTTGTATCTATGATGTGGATAAACAGTGGCTTGCACTCCATTCAAGTCTCTAAAATTGCTTTCATGTACTTTTCTCTCAACATTTTCTAGCTTCAACAAACAGTTCACTTATGGACAGACAACAGAGGAGTTTCATACTTCCTGTGGAAGGTAATATGATTTTTAATTTTTTTCTACAGGCCAGTACTAAAGGGAAAAAGTGTTGAACTTCCTTAGAAACAGGTTGATGGGCTGGTCAGGGGGCCGTCCTGAGCCCGGTTGAGGAGTATGATGGTCTGAGTGCTGAGGTGTGAGGGACCCTGAATGATCCCGGGCCTCCTCCCCCCAGGCAGTGCACATTCCATCTGAGGATTATGGAGCCCTCCCTGTCAGGCACTGTGCTAGGCCATGTGGGGAACACGTGGACAAACAAAAGTAGCTAGAGCACCAGAACTCCCTAAGGGGCTCATTTTGTGGGGGAGCCCAGATGTCAGCACAGATGGCATTTGACAGAGGAGATGAGCAATCACATCAAGTGTGCTGGGAGTGTAGAGGAGAAGGTGAAGCAGCAAGGCTCTGAGAAGGCTTCACGGCAGGGGCAGCATGTGAAATGGCTCTTAGGGGAAGAGGAGCGTTTTCGTGGACAAAGAGTGGTCTGTAGGCCACCTCAATCTGCAGGAACGATGTGAGAGGAAAGACCCAGATATGCAGCGGTGCTTGGTGTTTTCATTGCGAAGTGTGGGGGCGACTGAGGCGTGATAAGATGGCAAAGGTGAGTCCATCTGCAAAAGAGGGCTTTCAAAGGCAACACAAGGACATGTAAGTGCTGTCTTCAGGCAGGGAGAGGTCTCTGAGGGGTGTTAGATGGAGGGGATCACACCCGTGTCCCAGAATCCTGGACCTGCTGCAAGGTCAGGTGTGAACCGAAGAGGGGAGAGATTTGAGACGGACACAGACATCAGGAGACTTCTGCAGGAATCCAGGTGTGTGGTGATGGGGTGGTAATCTAATATCTGGCAGTGAGGACAGAAGGGCAAAGCCCCAAATCTCATAGGGATTGGTCTGTGTGCAGAAGGGCTGGAGGAGCCTGGAGGAGAGTCATAGACACAGGATGCAGAGAAGCTGGAAGGTGATTGCTGGTTCTGGAGCCAATAGGAGAATCCACATGCTATCCCTCTGTGACCAGGAGGTGAAATCATGGTAGTTGATCACAGGGCTGTGAGGAGATTATATTTGTTAGACAGGTGCCAACCCCACTGAGTGTGGGGGACTGACTGGTCACTGGCAAATTATCGCAACAGGTGTGAATAGAGAAAGAGGAGGACAAAGAAAGTGTGACTAACAGGAATCACAGAAGTCCCATCACAGGTGAAGGGGGATTGCTGGAGGGTCCTAGAGCAGAGGAAGGTGAAAGAACAGAGATTGTCCATGGTGCTTGGGATGCTCACCCTGGGAGCTACTTCTCTGGAGACAGCGCCCCTGTTAAAATGCGTATGATTATTTGATTATCTAGTAATTTCCTTTAAAAGAATAGAGTCTGATCTTGAGGCTCAATAGCGGGCAAAATATTAAAACCTTAGACTGTTCACAAGCAGAAGTGCAAACCCCTGAGAACACAAAAGAAAATTCACAACGTGTTCTTCAGCCTTTTCCCTTTGTGGTTTCATCTTCGACATCCTGCCCTTGAGCAACTGAATGTTCACCCACACCCACCTCTAGCTGCTCTCCAAGCAGCCATCTTCGTGCTTATTTATAACCTTGGCGAAGGTGCATTTTCCCTGTGCTTGCGGGTTGCCACTTAAGTCATGGATTTAACTGCTCTCTTAGATCTGCTTTCAAATCCTCCCCCTTGCTTCACATAGTTATGGGATTGTGATTTGTTTGTGAAATGCAAGGGCGTGAGTCCATCACGCAAGAAGCAAGAGACACCAGAAGAGGAGAGGAGAGATTTCAACTGCAGGGGTTAGCACTCACAAGCGCCATCTGGATAGCTTTGCCCTCTCACAACTGGTTTTGCTCATGTGAGAGTGATGAGCTCCCTGCCACTCACTTGCGTCACTGGTGCGTCCCAAGCGATGCCCCCAATCTGCTCTCAGCAAACCCCTCCCAGCCACGGACACATTATGTAGGTTTGTGGGAGAGCCAGAGCATATATATTGCAGAATACTTGTAGGTTGCAGGGCTTAATTTATACTTCAAAAGATGGACAGAAGGAGAGTACTTCTCCATTTATTCTTCATAATTAGGTAGAAAGTCAGACACAGAATCTGTGAGCTAAGTTCACAGGCGAACTGTTTGGTGGGATACATGTGATTCAAAGGGAAGGAAGGATGGAAGATCTTGTTGATTTTATGACTGTGTGATTCTCCAAATAAAAACAACTCAAAAACTGTGCAGCTTGGTCAACCGGAATACCATGCTATTTATAATGAAAGTACCACATGCTTCTTATATTTATGTTTGTCTGAATTCCCACCTTTGGGGATAGGCATTTCATTCTGATATTAAGTGATTTATTGTCTCGCACTGAAACGTAGGAAAGAAAATTTCTCTCTTGGGTCAACTTTTCCACTTTTTATCCCGAGAAGCTTGAGTTATTAGAGAAACCTAATAGTCTCTATGGCCGAAATATTAGATATAATGATTTTGTCCATTAATTTTATATTGTGTTTTTTGTTTGTTTCATACATATCAAAACTTCTGAATCAAATTTAAGCCCTTAAAAATTTCTTTAATTTTTTTTACGTTTATTTATTTGGAGACAGACCAGGGAAGGGGCAGAGAGAGAGGGAGAGAGAATCCCAAACAGGCTCTGTGCTGTGAGTGCAGAGCCTGATGTGGGGTGCAAACTCAGAAACTGTGAGCTCTTGACCTGATCTGAAATAGAGTCACTCAGCTGACTGAGCCACCAGGGGCCCCAGGCCTTAAAATATTTCTAACACATATAATAAATATAGATTATCTAAAAACACACAATATAGGAGAAAATGGGTTTATCTTTGGAATGCTTTTAATATGTTATATACATTTTGTGTGTAGCAAAATCATGTTCTAGTATACTTTATGGAATATGCTGTAGAAAACTTAACATGGATTTCTTTATCAACCTTTTCGTTCATCATTTGCTTTGTGTGTGTGTTCAGCTAACACTTCCCTGTCTAAACCTGTGGATACAAAGGCTGTGCTCTCTTGCCCTCCGATCACCCAGAAAGCTGTGCTGGTAACAATAAGATGGGAAATAATCCTCAGAGACAAGCCTTCCTGCACCAGAGCCTACAGGAGAGATACAAATGAGACCAGGGCCATAAACTGTAGTGACGAGACAATATCCTGGGACTCCAGACCTGATCGGAATCCCGCCCTTCAGATCCATCCAGTGGCCATCACTCATGATGGATATTACAGGTGTGAAGTGGTCACAACTCGTGGGCATTTCTATCATGGATATCACCTGACAGTGTTAGGTAAGGAGCATCGTATATTGTGGGATGTCAGATGACCAGATTTGGACTGATACAGATGTCACTCTCTATTCCATATCCGTGTGTTAAGACTGAAGCATTTTCCCCTGCATCTCTGCAGTGCCCCCCGAGGTGACGCTGTTTCAACTTGAGAATGGAGCTACCGTGTGTAGGGCAGCTGCACGGAAGCCAGCGGCGCAGATCTCCTGGACCCCAGGGGGAGATTGTCACACTGTGGAAGAGCCACTGGGCAATGACACAGTGACCGTCCAGAGTTCGTGCCGCTGGGAGGACCACCGGGTGTCTAATGTGTCCTGCTCTGTGTATCATCTGACTGGCAACAGGAGTCTGTCCATAGAATTGAATCAAGGTAATCACCTATTTTATTTAGAGTAATGAACTTGTTGCTCAGCATTTTCCTCTATTGATTATGAGTCACCAAGAAGAAAGTAAGAAAGCTTGTGTTCCTAATTTGAAGATATTCTCTAAAATGTAACTGAATAATGTGTTAGTATGCTAGGGAAATAGTTCCCATTTCTGTGTCAAATAGAAGGAATAAATTAAATAATTTCTTATCAATACATTCTCTAAATATCTTTCATTCTGGAATCCATAAAATTTTTTTTAACTTAGTATCTGTTGACTTGTACTTTGCGATTAATATTCACATAAAATAGCAAAACTTTTATATAATTTAAGAATACTTATTTAGTAGATAGATAAGAACAATAATTATCCCTTCCTTCTTTTTATTTCTTGTAATCACCACTTTTTGTTACTCTGAGTAAGAGAGAAGATTTCCTTCCTCCTCTTCCTTGTCATCTGAAACCTATACATCAATTCATTTGCCAAATATTTATTGAATGTTCTTATGTGTTTGAAGCTGTCATATAAAGATGAAAAGACAAGGTCCATGTCTTCATATTATTCTAGAAAGTATAACCTGGTTGTTAGAAGAAAAGCCTTTGGCACAATATGGCTTCTTGTTTACCAGCTGTGTGAGTTGAAACAATATTTAATTTCTCTGTCTCATGGCTTTTGAAAAAATGGAGATATAATTAACATATCACAGTAAATTAATTTCAGGTGTAGAGCATAATGGTTTGATATTTGTATGTATTACAAGATGTTCACACCAATTAGTTACATCTCATGTTTTCTTCATCTGCAGATGGGATGACAGAACCCACCTCACAGAGTTATGATAATTAAAAAGAATGATATATTTACCTGACCTGGTGCCTATCACATAGTTGGTACTCAATATATTTCAGCTAATGTATTTACCATACTAACACAATGTTAGCTCTTATGTTTATATTAGTAAGTGTTAGCCACTATATTGATTATATCAATACATCTTAGCTATTGTATTCATTATTATACTATTAAAAGCCATCACATACTCTTAATTATTCCTCATAACATCTCTTATTCATTATTTTTGCAGTAGTTTTATTGAGACCTAATTTATGTACCATACAATTGACCCATTTAAAGTGTACCATTCAGCGGTCTCTAGTGCATTCAGCTATGCAACCATCACCACAGTCAATTTTAGAACATACCCCTCACTCCAAAAAGAAACCTCTATCCTTTGGCTGTCACTCTCTAATTCTAGAAATCCTCCAGCTTTAGGCAACCACTAACCTACTTTCTATATCTATAGATTTTCCCATTTTGGACATTTCACATAAACAGGACCATATAATATGTGCCTTTTATTACTGGCTTCTTCCCCTTGGGATAATGTTTTCATGCACTAGCCATGCTGTGGCATCCTTATTTTCCTTTTTCAATCTCCCACCCACTCTAGGTTGTTATTTTATACTTCTTATCTCTAGGTGTATGCATTTATCTGCAGTCCCGTCTGACTTTCTCTGCCATAGAGCAAATATTTAACCTATACTCTATACTCATTTTTCCCTTCCAAGTCCTGAGAGACTCTGCTTCAGTAATTATCCTTGCTCTCTTTTGTTCAGTCTTTTTTGTTCCACAAATCCTTTCCTTAAGGTTGATTATATGAACTTTCCTGTTTTCCTCTCATGTTTAAAAGTAGATGCTATGGGGGCGCCTGGGTGGCTCAGTCGGTTGAGCGTCCGACTTCGGCTCAGGTCATGATCTCACGGTCCGTGAGTTCGAGCCCCGCATCGGGCTCTGTGCTGACAGCTCGGAGCCTGGAACCTGCTTCAGATTCTGTGTCTCCCTCTCTCTCTCTGACCCTCCCCTGTTCGTGCTCTGTGTCTGTCTCAAAAATAAATTAACATTAAAAAAAAAAAAGTATATGCTATGACTTCCCCAAACTCTTAGCTCTTGCCTTTCACTCATATCCAAGATTTTTTAAAAGAGGCATCTATATTCACTGTCTCTTCTAAATTACCTCACATCTACTCCTTAACTCTCCTGGAATCTCTCTGCACAGGAAATGTTCTAACAAAAAGCCAAAGATCTCTCAGATGTCAAACGAAATATAAAATTTTAACTCTAAGTTATTAATTAGCTTCTCTGTGATATTTGATATGGCCTTTCCTCTCTTCTCACCTATTTTCTTCCCATAATTACTTGGTTCTTTAGTCAACTTCTTAATTTTCTTAATAGATTGATTTCCATCTACTCATTCCATGAAGGAAGGCATTTCTAAGAGTTACATCATTGACTGTATTCTCTTTTCACCTTTACCCCTATTCCTTGAAGGATCTCATCCATACATGTGGCTCCAACTACCACCTGATTCTTGACTGTCAAATATATATATTTAGCCCAGATTTAACTCCTTGGCTATATGAACAAAACCAATTTCCAATTGAATGTCTTCAAATGGTGCATCAAGGGCACTTCAATTTGCATATTCCTGAAAAGGAATCCCTCTTCTGTATTCCTTCATAAGCTCCATACTTATATTTTGTCTTGATAAATGACTCAAGCCAGAAAATTAAAGATATCCTACAATATCGCTCTTCCTTATTTCCCATATTCAAAATCAGTCACTATGTTATGCTGATTTTATCTTAAATTTTTTTTTTTTCTTAAATCTAGACCTTTTTCTTTTTCTCCTTTGCTTGGGTGAGCACATGATCATCCCTCACCAGAATTATTACAATATCCTTGTAACAGGTCTTTTGACCCCTAGCTTACCTCCCTCCAATTTATCACCTACAGTGTTGCCAGAGTGATTTTTCTGAAATGAAAAACATTTTAGCCCCAGTGGCCTCTCTTTGTCTCTTGGAAAGCTAAACCCCTTTGATCTGCCACTCTCCTTAGCCTCCTGTCTTGCTAATCTTCGGTCTGTACCCATGCATGTGGGGCTGTTTGGGCCCCTCAATTGTACGTCATACATGCAATTGCTACTTCTCCACAATGCATTTCTTTCCTCATACTCTCTTCTTTCATTTCATTTGTTCAATTTCTATTGAGGTTTTAAAACTTAGTTTGATATAGTTTCTCTGGGATAATTGTCTTTTGCCCTGCAGTTTGGTTAGCTGTTCCTACTCTGTGCTCATGTAATGCCCCATGTATGCCTCTGAGTACTTCATAGTCCTGTAATTGATGGTCTGCTTCTCTGATTCCCAGTGCATCATAAACTCCTAGAGAGTAGGAACCATAGTCTTCATTTTTGTATCCACAGGGTCTGGCACAGTGCCTGACACATACAAATAACTACAGAATTAGGTTCAGACCATCCCAGACTTCATCTCTATGTACCCCGCTCTCTGCTCCATTATATTTGAATTAAGATAATGAATTCTTCAAGTCTTTGTTTAAATTATTTCTTTCCCTTTACAAGTTCTTCCTTCTTTTCTTAACCTATTTAATCCTGTTATTGGCAAGGCTCAGTTCAAATTCCACTTCGCTCTGACCTCCCAGGTGGAGTTGATACAGTTTTCTTATTCCTTAGATGATTTATGATCTGTAATGCTCACTTAGCACTGTTTGCCCTCTTATAAGTGATCTTTTCATTTGTATGGATCGGACTTCTCTAATTGGATTGTGAGCTTTTTGAGGGCTGAGACTGTGTCTTCCTCTTCTCTGAAAGTGCCAAAGAAGGAGACTGTCTGACATTCTTCTGGTTTAGTATATGAGCAGGTTATTTAACAGGATGACATCACTTTTGGAGCCAAGAGTCAGAATAATTTACTTTGGTTGCCATTTTCACAGAAGAAAAACTTCAGAATGATAGTCCTAATTAGTTTCATTTTATCTTTTCATTTATTTATAATTTATTCATAATTATAATTTATTCATAATTCTGGGGGCCATTTTATAGATAAATAAATGAAAGTAGGAAGACATAAAATATCCTACTAAATAAAGGGGTTCCAGCAACTCAGTGACAAAATTTCTCCTCCGTGTGAAAAGTATTATCAGATAGTGCTCAAAATGTTAATACCCCCAAAGACTAACATTTACACAGAAATTAGAAAGTATATTTCCTTTTTTCTTATAAAATTGCAAAGTACTAACGATACTCACTGTACATTTATTCATTCAGAAAATATTTATTGGAAGTCGACTGTATATAAAATATAGACACAGTTCCTAAACTCTGTCATGAAAGAATATCTTAGCAGCGTTTGAATTGTAGTCTAGAAAATGTTTTTGATTATGACAGTCTGTGAACTTTTAAGTATATTTTAGAAGTCTCTTTTAAACAATTGACCCTGGGGACGCCTGGGTGGCGCAGTCGGTTAAGCGTCCGACTTCAGCCAGGTCACGATCTCGCGGTCCGTGAGTTCAAGCCCCGCATTGGCTCTGGGCTGATGGCTCAGAGCCTGGAGCCTGTTTCCGATTCTGTGTCTCCCTCTCTCTCTGCCCCTCCCCCGTTCATGCTCTGTCTCTCTCTGTCCCCCCCCAAAAAAATAAATAAAAAAACGTTGAAAAAAAAATAAAAAAAAAATAAACAATTGACCCTATTTTGTTCATTAGAGGAATCTTGAAATGACTCTTTACCCCACCTGTGTTGCCTGTATTTAAAGGTGTCATAGTCCTGGGATTTCCACCATCAACCTTACTGATCGTTCTCTATGTGAAATTTTCTCTATTCCTGGTTATCCTCGTCATTGTGGGATTCATCTACTTCCAGAGAATAAAAGATTGCAGGTAGGAAATAAAGACTAAAAAAATATATAGACTCATTAGAAAGATGACATCATTGTAAGACTTTGAGTCTACAATGTTCTGGGAAAAGCTGGACATATTTTTTGGCATACTGTCTGTTCCCTTAGCCCCTTCTTTGATGTACAAGCTTTATTAACACCTGAGAGCCCAGGAAGAGATGCCTGCAGCCCTGGACAAAATCTTCTGATTCATTACACTGCCTACTGAGAGATAACCTGACCCAGGCCACCCTTCAAGAATTCTCTGGGAGGGAAATAAAGTTCAACTGGAGTTTCTTAAGTGTTTACTCTTTCATTTCTATGCCTCTGAAGGCTTGTATTCATTTCTACTTAATTATATATTTTTATTTTATTTTTACTTAAAAAATTTTTTTAATGTTTATTTATTTTTGAGAGAGAGAGACAGAGTGTGAGCAAGAGAGTGACAGAGAGAGAGAGAGAGAAAGAGAGAGAGAATCGGAAACAGACTCCAGGCTCTGAGTTGTCAGCACAGGTCCCGATGCAGGGCTCAAACTCATGAACCACGAGATCATGACCTGAGCTGAAGTTGAACACTTAACCGACTGAGCCACCCAGGCACCCAGACCCTATGTTTACTTTCTATTTAAGGTTATGTATTTATTTTGAGAGAGAGAGAGAGCATGTGTGAGAGGGTCAGATTGAAGGAGAGAGAATCTCAAGCAGGCTCCGCACTGTCAGCGCAGAGCCCAATGCAGGGCTTGAACTCACAAAATGTGAGATCGTGATCTGAGCCGAAATCAAGAGTCAGAGGCTTAACTGACTGAGCCATCCAGGCCCCCCATGCTTAATTATATATTTTATGTTTTTTTTTCCTTTCATAGAGCATGAAAATTGAAGAATCTGGAAGTCGATTTAGATTTGATGAGACATCACAAAAAAGCAGCCAGTTATGATCAGTCTTCGGTTTCAACGTCAAACTCAACCGCTCTTGTCACTATTTGATATCTTTGTGTTTATGAGAATCCATGTGATAGTTGGCAAATTCTGTTTCAAACTCTTAGCATATGTGTATTTACACACATGTGAAAGCTTGCTGCCTGCCATCACAAATGCCTAGGATGACTAATCTACTTTCCCCTTTGCCCTACTGAGTCCTTACTTGCAAACAAGAAACAGCCCTGCTTCTCAGCCTAAGAGGAAGATGAGTCAGCAAAAGGCAAATAACAATGCAGGGCTGTTTTTCTACACCCCTTGCGTTCTTTGGCTAGTGCTTTCATCCTAGCTTCCCCTTTCCTCTGCCCTCTTAATATGCTAATTTTGCAATGTCAGGAGCCACTACAAACATTGCCTTCAAGTCGACCGGTAGCTGACCTCTCATCCTTTTCTTGCTTGCTAGTAAGTAGTGGGACAGATGTATTGCATGTTTGGCTTGATCATTGAATAAATGGCCAGGAGTCATTTTTAGCACCGCCTTTATTTTTGAAGAAATTATAAGTTGATTCCAAATAAGGAGTTGTTAGAGTCACTGGAGACAGTGCTGAATATCACCTCACCTTTTGGAGCTCCATTGTCTCAATTCTCTCTCTTGTCAGCAATCCAGGTTGGAATGGATTAATGGTGGAAGAATAAGGGTTCTTGGGGAAACCCCAACCTATGCTAGGGCCACTGTAAACAGGAACCCTATCTTCACTGATATATATGGTAATCTTATAGTAAAAAGTGTCCTTTCATTTAATAGAAGAATTTCTTTTGTAAGGTGGCAGGTGATTCAGGCTATTACTTTTATTTTTAGCAAGGCTGGAAGAGAGAAAATGAATGCATACTACTATCTGGAAGATAATATATGAGTAGGATAGTCTGATTGTTGAAACAAACAACCTCCCAATCTCAGTGTATTCATACCACAAAGGTTTAATTCTCACTCACTTAATATCCCGGGGCAGGTTGGTGACTCTAGGGCAGGGAACAGGAGTGGTTCTGCTCTAAGCTAACATTTTATCCTATGGTTCTGCCCTTGTCAGAGTACCCTCCATTCATCCAGTGAATGGGAAAGAGAGAGAGAATGGGGGATTCATGTGGGAGGTTTTTATGAACCAGGCCTGGAGTAGTAATGACTTCTGCTCACATTCTATTGGCTAGTACTTGTCACGTGGCCACCCTAATTTCTAAGTTGATAAATGTAGCATAGTAGCCTTGGCAGAAATAAAGTCAGGTTTTGGGTACATTTGGCCAGTCTCTGTCTACCGTGGAGGATAGGATGAGTGCTAAGATTAATACCTACTCTATTAGTAACCGAACATGAGCCAAGAAATAGATAAGTAAATAATTTCACGTACAACATATATTAGCTCTTTTCTCTCTTTGCTTTTATTATAATTCCCTCATATTTACAACAGGACATAGAATGGGGAAAAGTCTAGTACCATAAATCTTTCACAGACTCAAAAACACTGTGGCACAGACTGCTAGTTGCCTAATCCAATACCCATCTTCCCTTTCTCTTTGGGGCAGATTGTATTCATGATTTTTAATCTTTGCCCCTCCCTCTAGCCATGTAATTTGTCAGTGACTTTAAAGTTGGAAACATAAAGTGCATGTTTCCCTAACCCATATCATTTGCTTTAAGCCAATCAAATCAGGGCAGAAATGTCAGTGTACTGGTGTTGAGCCTAGGTCTCAAGAGGTTCTGTGTGTTTCTATTGCTAGTCCATAAGAACATGCCTGGGGTAATCTGCTGGAGTATGAGAAACATGTAGAGCAGAGCTGGTTCATGCTAGTCCCATTCCCCACCTCGGTTGAGGCCAGTCTAGGTAATCCGATATTTAATCATCTCTTAGGCAAGGGAGAAGCTCATTCAAAATCAGAAGAGCTGCCTACCTGACCCTCAGATAATCCTAGACATTTAAGCAATTGTTGTCACAGAGGTTTTGTGATTGTTGCACAGCATTATTGTGATATTATTGTGGTATCGCTGGTACATTGTTTAATAACATAACTCCAATTTTATTTAGTATGGAGACACACTTAAATAAAAGACATTTTTCAGTTTCCCTTGCAACTGTGTATGACTACCCATTAAAATTTTCACAAATGAGGTGTAAACATAAATCTTGTGTGATATTTTTTGGAAAGCTCTTTAGAAAGAAAGAAGAGATCCTCTTTTGTTCTTCCCCCTTATCTCCTGGACTACACCACTGATATAATGATGGGAGGCCCAGCAGCCAACTTGGGCCTTGACATTGGATGGATGACATTGAGGATGGAAGCCACTCACTAAGAGAGTGGAAAAGAAAGACAGAAAGATCCTGGGCCCTAATGACCATGGAGTTGCCTATCAACCCTAGACTACCTACCATAAAATTCTTTTGTGTGAGAGAAAATATACTATTTTGTTCATGCCACTATTATTTTGAGTTTTACTCCATACACAGTTGAACTTAATCCTGGTTAATGCAAATACCTAATTTGCCAATTTCAAGGTTTGTGGTCAGTCTTGCAATAGGTTATACTCTATTCACGCACATTTTTCATGGTCTATTTTCATTCTTCCCGTAGAGATTATGCAACAGATGTAACTTCAGAAGATAGTAATGATAGGTATGAGAGCCATCTCTATAACAGTTCCAGAAGAATTGCTGGTTATGTAAACCTGAAGGATGTTATGGGCGTTTGATAGGAAAGGGCTTGGGAATCTGGAGATGTGCAAAGATCATCTAATAGTCAGCCCATCCCTAGACATGTGAGGACATGTCTGCATTACAGGATTGGGAAGATAAAGACACTGTCTTGGACTCAGGGAGATGTGATCAGGAGAAACAGAGGAACTGAAATCTATGGGGCTTTATTGTGTTAATCCCTTTCCTGCCATTTTTGAAATGAAAAGACTCCATTATTCATGGAAGGGACTTATCTGAATTCACGCTTCTTCACTGCCATGGTTTTCTATGCGATATCAGACTGGAAGAGTGAAAAGCTATAACTACTGTCTCAAACTCTTTATCCACCCTTGCATAAAGATAAAAAACATTTTTTTTTCTTTTCTAAGCACATATATGCGTATACATGCCCAATAAATTGTCATCTGAAATTGAGGGAAATTGGGAGCAAGCTTTAGCAAAACACAGTGGAGAGCCACTAGATGGTGCTTCAACTTAATTCTTTTAACATTTTGAAGCAAGCTAAAATCTAAATTCAGACAGTAATCCTTTCTTTAATTTTTCCAGACAACTGCCTGTCCATTTACGAATTCTTTACGTCTACTTGGGTAATTTGGGGACAATTACAGAAGGAAGGAAAAATTGTTAAAATTAAGGAGAAAAAAATTTTGGGGTTCTAAAACTTGAATTGCACTACTCTTGCCGCTTAATTTTAGTAGAAACATTTTTTTTTTAATTAAATGAGATAAGGGTGGATATTAACAGTCTTATTTCAGGAAAAAGGACATGAGAGAATCTCTTGGTGGTTAAACCAAGATTAGTACTTACTTATTTCTTAAATGGGGTCTTGAACCTTGATCACTAAAGAGCAAACAGCTGCTTGTTAGCGTTAATAGCAGCAGATGGCTGGGACTACAAATAAAATTAGCTGGCCTTTTCTACTTCTTGTGTCCAACCCCATGTCTCATGTCCCATGACTTTTTAGAGGCCTATGTGGTATTCTAAAGCTGGAAGGAAGCTACAGATAAGTAGGCTGACTTCCTTGTTTTACAAAACAGGAAACTAAGGCACTCAGAGTTAAGTAACTGTTGAGTGTCACTAAGAAGCCAGCTGGAGTGTGAACTTGATTTGCTTGCTGATGAGAGCGCCCATAATGTGGACTTTATACTTTGTTTTATTTGGAGTGAGAGTTGGGGTTCAAGAGGGAATTTATGGGAGTATTAAAAAAGATGACAAAATGAAAAAGTGAAATAACACATGAAATACTCATGAGATTAATTGTTATCTTCAAGGAAGGACTGGATGCTACTATTAAAAATTGAGTGTCACCACATGCCAAGGATATCTATCACATCTGCACTTTGAGAATACAAGCACAATGGATAAAATTTTTAAAATTGCTTGTTTAAATCGCACTTCAGTCCTTTCTATAATCTGGAAGCAAGAGAAGAGGCAGAAGAGGAAATTGTGGTTTTTTTTGTTCAGAGAAAATCTTGTTTAGGGAAATACACCAACAGTTTGAGAAGGAAAGGTAAAGCTCAGCTTGTGGAATGCATTGGGGATACCAAAATAACGGGAACTAAAATGATCAGCATAATTTTTTTAAAAGTGTTTTGGGGCTCTAGTGATTGGAATTTGGAGAGGCCCTTGAGGAATCAGGTAAATGAAGAAGTAGACTAGGTCTTAGATACAAAAAGAGAGTTGGTTGGTCATAAATTTTCCATGATAAGGTAGATAAAGAATTTTAGAATGAAGGATGCCACTCTGTTAACATTTAAAGTCTGTTATAAACAACAGCCTTTATGTGATTAATGGTGATTTAGAAGTGAAGGAAGAAGGAACTCTACCCACATCCTGGGGAAAACAGTATGTAGAAGGCAGCAGTTGGCAGGACTGGTGATGAGAAACCAAGGGTGACCAAGAAACTGGTCTGGGATTTAAAATTTAAAGTGAGAGATGACAAGAAGCCAGCAAGGAAAGGCAGATCATTAAAGTCCAGTACTGATGCTGTAATAGAGGTATGTACCCAGTGCCATGGCAATCAAAGGAAGGAATACTCAATTCTGACTGAATGTGTGGGCTGTAGGTCAGGAAAAGCATTGGGTGAATTAGGAGGCTTTCAGCTGCAATAAACAGAAAGCAGTATTCTGACTTAATCAAAAAAGACCTTTATTATTTTATAGAAGAAGGCATCCAGGAGTAGAACCAACTTCAAGCCTAGTTGTTTCAATAGTTGTATGAAATCTTGAAAGGCCTAGATTTAATGCTCATCTTTGCTCTGCCATCATCAGTGTTTGCTTCATCCTCAGGCTGGAAGTGAGAAGATGGCAGCCACCCCAAGACCATACATCATGTCCAGAGGAAGAGGGCTGACCTCCTCTTCCTCAAATCCCATCTTACTCCTGAGGATGAACAGCCTTCCCCAGGCCCCACCCCCACTTGTTTCCTCTCTTGTCTGATTGGCCAAGACCACAGGACAATTCTTTATCCAATCTCTGGCAAAGAGACTGAGATCATGCTTATGATGATTAGGTCTTTTGTGCAGCTGGGCTAAAGTCAGCACCTTTCACGTGGCACATATTTTAGTCAGAGAGGAATGAATAGAGACCTGAACAAAACCTGGAACTTTAGTAAGGAAGCAGAACTGGAGAATGCCTGGAAAGCCTTAGTGAAGAAGATGGTAACAGTCAAGCTGAGTTCTAAAAGATGCACAGGAATGCTGTAGGTGGACAAGGGCAGAGAAGAAAGTCATGGTAGGAGAGAAGACAACATGGATGAAGGCAGGGGGCTGTGACAGAGCATGTCTCAGGGCAATGGGGAGACTGTATCATCCCATATAAGTCCTACATATCAGAAAGTCATCTGGGGACACAAGAATGCTATTCTATTGAGAATGCCAGGAGCGTTTTGCAGATCAAGCAAATCTTGATGAATTTATAACATTTTCTGAACAGAATGTCCAAATCTTCTGACTGATTCACCCAACACTGATTTTAAGATCAAATAAGGAGCCAAGAACATTGGCTTATACACAGTAGAGAACCAAAGAGAGGCAGGGGAGCTCAGCCTAGAGAGGCAGTGGGTTGGCGGGATGATGTCACTCATCTCCAAAGGGCGGGACTCAGCTTCTAAGCAGGGTAAAGCCTGAAAAGTTGAGCTACTTCTCCTTATTTTGGTTTCCTCTAATTAAATAAGGAAATAATTCTTGCTCTTAACCCAGCTGAAGAGGGTTTTGAGAATAGTCTTTATAAATTTATGAACGTCCTTGGGGAAAATGCTATAGAAACACAAAGCCTTGTTATTCATCCCTGTTTTCAAATGTCTTTTATACACACATAGAAATGTTAAAAAAAAAAAAAGTTCACAGTGTGTTCTGCCCTAAAACATCTCTCCTACCTAAAATACAAAAACCCCACACACAGACAGCCACAGACATAGATTTCCTTTTCCAGTTATGTCCTCTACCTTGAAGTTCCCATACATTGAGGAGAGAGCTCCGTAGAGTATGGCAATCACTAGAGAGGGGGGAAGTGATCATCTCTGCACAGGTAGTGGGGAGGCCATGGGACTAATCAAGACAATTTGAAAATTTAACAAGAGGGCAAGAAAAAAATGTACACAGTCTCCAAATCAGAAGAAATTAATTTAAACAAGATACACTAAAACAAAAAGATTTGTGAAGGCCCACCAAATGTTAAGATTCTTTAGGAGCAGAGAAATGAATCGCTTTCCAAATTGCTGTTGTGATTTGCCTGTTAATAAGAATGTGATCCTCCTGGGAAAATGAGGTTATTTATGACATTAATTATTTACTCTTGTGCCTTAACATGGTGAAAATGCTTGAGTACATCACATCTTGTTAGTTTCTTTTTTTATAATTTTTAATAATTTTTAAAAATGTTTTTATTTTATTTTTGAGACAGAGAGACCAGAGCACAAATGGTGGAGGGACAGAGAGAGAGGGAGACACAGAGTCCAAAGCAGGCTCCTAGCTCTAAGCTGTCAACACAGAACCCAACATGGGGCTCAAACCCATGAACCATGAGATCATGACCTGAGCTGAAGTTGGACACTTAACCAACTGAGCTTGCCCCCTTGCTAGTTTCTCCTGTATCTCATTACCTTTATGAAACACGTTATCTTTATGAAAAGAGAGAGCAACAGACCTATTGAGCAGGGTGGTTTGTAGCTAACACACAAGTTTTACTATGTTTCTGAAGGGCATGTTGTCTACTCTGCTGCTTTCTGAGGCTCCATAGGGACCTCAGAACCTGAAGACAAAGCAGTTCTCCTTTATGGTTAGTGTGAAAATAGATCATGCAATTGCGAAGATTATTTTGTGTATTGCTAGCGATCATTGAAATGGACATAAGCATCTCTGTACACCTGGCTGAAGCCCTAGAGGCCAGACCAGGTTATGTATTTCATGTCTGACGACAGCAGCTTACAGTTTATTTACAGTTTATGCACTCCCAATTTGAGGCTTTTGGCCTGAGGACACCATCTACGACATAATACCTTAAAAGCAAAACAACAACAACAACAAAAACACCCAAAACGCTCTCCCACGGACTTTCCCGTATTCCATATTATGGAAAATCCCAACACAACACCATTTACAAGACATTTGCAAACGAAGGCGTGGCTCAAGATGTCTGCTCCAAGAAACTACAGTAAATGTCTTGGGACTAGAAAGAAAGATGAAACAACTAACATTCCAGCAAGAAGCATCTGTCTTTTGTAATTCTCTCCGAAGCAACATAAAATGTGCAGAGAAAGGCAGCCATTTCAATGGGGGCAAAGGAGGTCGGCTTTTTGTAACATTTTCCACCATTCCCTTGCAACTAAAACCCAAGTCCCATTACCTTCCAACTGCCTATCAAAGGAGGGTGTTTGCTGATGCAGCCCAAGGAGTCCTAATCACTATCCATGGCAGCCCCCGTGTACTGGAGGATGATTAAATGGCGAAGCCTAGGGAGGAGCTGGATGTGAAACCTTATCTCTAAGCCAAACTCGCCTTGGGTATTTCAAATTTTTATTTTTATTTTATTTTATTTTTTTACTTTTTTTCAGATTCCTATCCAAAACATGCTTTCTTTGGCAGCCTCCCCAGAGGACTGTGAAGTCATAGCACATAAACTATCCAACTCCTACCTCTGCAGGATGGTGAAACAGACTCGAGACTTGCCAAGTGCAGCTGTTCTTAGGCAAGGGCTCTCTTTGGCCAGCAGAAACCAGCAGATACACAGGCAGTGCGCACGCACGCACCTGGAGGACCACAGAGTGTCCATCTTCATGCTGTTGTCAAGCTTTCGGGAGACACCATCCATGTTCTCCCAGTCACTCCAGATCTTTAGTTAACTTCTCATAGTCAGCATTGTTCTTTACAAGGAGATTGAATTTATTACTGCATTTTTTAAATGTATGGATACCGGATTAAGATAGTTCCACCCTACCTTTTGAATCTGATCTTCCACTGACTTGACTCCTCTTATTCCTATGTACATTGCCACTATCCAGCTTTTCCAGAAATTTGAAATTTCTCCTCATCCTTCATGGCTGCATTCTCTGCCTGGCTTGTGTTGTTCTTCCTGTGATGAAGACGTTTACCTCTCCCTGCCTTTAGAAAGACCGCTGTCTCTTCAATGCTACTGCATCTGTGAAACGTTACCATAGGTCATGTTCTGAACTAGACATTGCCCCACCATAGTACTTTTTTTTATAGTACTTTGTGGATTTTTAAGACCCTTGGCTTTACACATATTTGGGTACATGTGTCCCCACCACTGAAGTATGAGATCCATGAGGGCAGATGTCCAGTCTCAACTATTTTTATATTTTCCAAAGGACCTAGCACATCGTCTTTTACAGAGTGAGTACTCAATAAATGTATGCTGAATTTGAATTTAAAAATTCAAAATAATAGGGGGAGGAGCCAAGATGGCGGGACAGCATGGAAGCTTTTTGTGTGTGTCTGGCCTCCATGAAATACAGTCAGACCAACACTAAAACATCCTACACACCTAGAAAACTGATTGGAAGATTAACACAACAATCTGCACAACCTGAGCCACAGAATTCAGCAGGTATGCGACACAAAGAGTTGAACTTGGGGAGCAAGAAGCCGTGAAAGGTAGGGAACCCCTTTTGCAGGCAGAGAGAGGACAGACACTGGGGAGGTGGGGAGCATATGGGAAAAGCACTCCTCCCCAAAAGCAGTTGGAGAGAAAGTGGAAAATTGGAAACAGCCACAGGGACTAAACTAAAAAGGGAGAAAGGAGAAAGGAGAGGTTTTAAATTCCATTAAGACTGTAAACAAGGGGAGTGCAAAGTCTGCAACTCTGCAGCTCGATACCTGGCAGTGCTCTGGTGGGAAAGGTGAATCCCCAGGAACAGAGTGGGATCCAGGAGGTTCTTTGGCCACACAGGGAAAAGTGGTTCCACTGCTGGAAGGACATTTGGTAGAGCCTGTTGAAGCCACCTGGTCCCAGCAGACCCCGGAAGGCAGCCACATTCACTGGTGCTGAAGCAAGGTCATTGAGGGTGAAGCTTGGTGCCAGATGTGTGTTGTGATTTTCCATAATCCCTGAAACGCTGATGCTACACTGTCTTGCAATCTTTTTTGGGGGCGGGCTGGCACCTGGCTGCAGTCTCAGGGCACCAGCAACAGCTGGGTCCAGCAGGCGTTCCTGGGTGCAGCTGACATTTGGCCATTGCTCATTTGGCCATTGCTCAGTGAGACTCTCCCTCAGAAGATCTGAACGGGTCAAAGCTGCAGTCCTTCGGAAGAGGCCAGGGAAAACAGCCACATCTGAGACAAAAGTTGGGAGAGCGGTACAGCCTGGGGCCTGGTCATGGAGAGTGGAAAAGCGGGGAGTGGATGAGAGCTGAAGACGGAGGACCGGTGTGCAATTGCTGATCCAGGAGAACACACTGGGTAGCTGGGTGGCGCCATTTTCACCGCTGCCGCGCATGCGTATGCGCACCTACAAGCACTGCAACAATCCACCCCAGTAGGCTAGCAGCGCCATCTAGTGGAGAGCAGAGCTGTTACACCGAGCCCCGCCCAACTGGACCAACTTCACTCTTCAAGAACACAAATGTCACCCCCAGCTTAATTTATAGACTGTAAAGAGGTACATGGACTGACCTCTAGGGGAAAATGAAACAATTTCAGTCCTACTTCAAACTGTTAGCAGGTTTGTCTATTCAATTTTTTTTCTCTTTTTCCTTTTTCTCTTTTACAATTCTTTTCTTTTTCTTAAATACAGAAAGAAAAAAAACCTCATTTTTATTTTCAATTCTTGTTAAAAATATCTGTCTTTAATTTTTATTACTATATTTTTAAATTTTGTGTAAATTTTTTCAAATTCTACTTTACTTCCATCATATTATTTTAGTCTACTTCAGTGTACTCACCTTTTTAAATTTTCAAACAATTTCCTTTTTTTCTTTCTTTTTCTTTTTTTCTCTTTTTCATTTCTTTTCTGTTTCTTGAATGCAGAAAGAGAAAAACTTCATTTTTACTTTCAGTTTCTTTAAAAATATTTTTATTTAATTTTTATTACTATATTTTCTGCTTTTATGTCAATTTTTTCAAAGTCTATCTTACTCCCATCATTTTATTTCAGTCTACTACAGTGTATCCACTTTTTCAAATTTTCAAACGATTTCTTTTTTCTTTTCTTTTTTTATCTTTTTTCTCTTTTTTGTTTCTTTTCTTTTTTCTTAAATACAGAAAATTTAAAAAATCATATTTCTTTTTAATTTTTATTAAAATATTTTTCTTTAATTTTTTCTACTATATTCTCTACTTTTGTGTATATTTTTTCAAATTCTATTTTACCCACATCATCTCATTTTAGTCTACTGTAATGTATTCATTTTTTCAATTTCTAAAATGATTTCCTTTTTTTTCCTTTTTTCTCCCTTCCACTTTTTTTTTTTTCATTTCTCTAATCTGACAAGCCACTTTCAACACCCAGACCAAAACACAGCTAGGATCTAGCATCATCTACTCAATTTGTGTGTGTGTGTGTGTGTGTGTGTGTGTGTGTGTGTTTAATTTTTAATTTTAATATTTTTTTAATTTTAATTTTTTTAATTTCAATTTTTCTACCTCATTAATGCCCTTTCTCCCTTCAAAATGACAAAATGAAAGAATTCACCCAAAAGAAAGAGCACGAAGAAATGACAGCCAGGGATTTAACAAACACAGATACAAACAAGACGTCTGAACCAGAATTTAGAATCACAATAATAAGAATACTAGCTCGAGTCAAAATAGATTAGAACACCCTTCTACAGAGATAAAAGAAGTAAAAAATAGCCAGAATGAAATTAAAAATGTTATAACTGAGCTGCAATCATGGATGGATGCAGCGGCGGCAAGGATGGACGAGACAAAGCAGATAATCAGTGATATAGAGGACAGACTTATGGAGAATAATGAAGCAGAAAAAAAAGAGGGAGATTAAGGCAAAAGAGCACGATTTAAGAATTAGAGAAATCAGTGACTCATTAAAAAGGAACAACATCAGAATCATAGGGGTCCCAGAGGAGGAAGAGAGAGAAATAGGGGTAGGAGGGTTATGTGATCAAATCATAGCGGAAAACTCCTAACCAGGGGAAAGACACAGACAACAAAATCCAGGAAGCACAGAGGACTCCCTTTAGATTCAACAAAAACTGACCATCAACAAGGCATATCATAGTCAAATTCACAAAATACTCAGGCAAGGAGAGAATCATGAAAGCATCAGGGGAAAAAAACTCCCTAACCTACAAAGGAAGACAGATCAGGTTTGCAGCAGACCTATCCACAGAAACTTGGCAGGCCAGAAAGGAGTGGCAGGATATATTCAGTGTGCTGAATCAGAAAAATATGCAGCCAAGAATTCTTTATCCAGCAAGGCTGTCATGCAAAATAGAAGGAGAGATAAAAAGTTTCCCAGACAAACAAAAATTAAGGAGTTTGTGACCACTAAACCAGCCTTGCAAGAAATTTTAAGGGGGACTCTGAGGGGAGAAAAGATTAAAATAAATATAAATATACATATAAATATAAATATACATATAAATATATTTATATTTATATGTATATTTATATTATATATATATATACACACACACACATATTATATATATATATATATATATATATATATATATATATATAAGCAAAAAAAGATTGGAAAGGACCAGAGAACACCACCAGAAACTCCATCTCTATAAACATCATAATGGCAATAAATTCATATCTTTCAGTACTTACTCTAAACATCAATGGACTCAATGCTCCAATCAAAAGACATAGGGTAACAGAATGGATAAGGAAATAAGATCCGTCTATATGCTGTTTACAAGAGACCCACTTTAGACCTAAAGACACCTACAGATTGAAAATAAAGGAATGGAGAACCATCTCTCATGCTAATGGTCAACAAAAGAAAGCCAGAGTAGCCATACTTATATCAAACAATCTAGACTTCAAAATAAAGTCTGTATCAAGAGATGCAGAATGGCATTATATCATAATCAAGGGGTTGATAGACCAAGAAGACCTAACAGTTGTAAACATCTATGCACCAAATTTGAGAGCACGCAAATATATAAATCAATTAATCACAAACATAAAGAAACTCATTGATAGTAATACCATAATAGTAGGAGACTTCAACACCCCACACAGCAATGGACGTATCATCTAATCAAAAAATCAACAAGGAAACAATGGCTTTGAATGACACATTGGACCAGATGGACTTAACAGATATATTCAGAACATTTCATCCTAAAACAACAGAATATACGTTCTTCTCTAGTGTACATGGAACGTTCTTCATAATAGACCATATACTAGGACACAAATCAGCACTAAGTAAGTACAAAAAGATCGAGATCATACCGTGCATATTTTCAGACCACAATGCTATGAAACTCGAAATCAACCACAAGAAAAAATTTGGAAAGGTAACAAATACTTAGAGACCAAAGAACATCCTACTAAAGAATGAATGGGCTAACCAAGCAGTTAAAGGGGAAATTAAAAAGTATACGGAAGTCAATGAAAATGATAGTACCACAACCCAAAACCTCTGGGATGCAGCAAAGGCAGTCATAAGAGGAAAGTATATAGCAATCCAGGCCTTCCTAAAGAAGGAAGAAAGATCTCAGATACACAACCTAAACTTACGCCTTAAGGAGCTGGAAAAAGAACAGCAAATAAAACCCAAAACCAGAAGAAGACAGGAAATAATAAAGGTTAGAGCAGAAATTAATGCTATCAAAACCAAAAAAAAAACAAAAACAAAAACAAAAAAAACAAGAAACAAAAAACAGTAGAACAGATCAATGAAACCAGAAGCTGGTTCTTTGAAAGAATTAATAAAATTGATAAACCACTAGCCAGTTCAATCAAAAAGAGAAAGGAAAGGACCCAAATAAATCAAATCAAGAATGAAAGAGGAGAGATCACAACCAACACAGCAGGAACAAAAACAATAATAAGAGAATATTACGAGTAATTATATGCCAATAAAATGGGCAATCGGGAAGACATGAACAAATTCCTAGAAACATATACACTACCAAACTGAAACAGGAAGAGATAGAACATTTGAACAGACCCATAACCAGTAAATAAATCAAATTACTAATCAAAAATCTGCCAAAACACAAGAGTCAAGGGCCAGATGGCTTTCCAGGGGAATTCTAACAAACATTTAAGGAAGAGTTAACACCCATTCTCTTGAAGCTGTTCCAAAAAATAGAACTGGAAGGAAAACTTCCAAACTCATCCTATGAAACCAGCATCACCTTGATTCCAAAACCAAATAGAGACTCCACTAAAAAGGAGAACTATAGACCAATTTCCCTGATGAACATGGATGCAAAATCCTCAACAAGATATTAGCCAACCGGATCCAACAATACATTAAAAAAATTATTCACCACGACCAAGTGGGATTTATACCTGGGATGAAGGGCTGGTTCAATATCTGCAAAACAATTAATGTGACTTATCACATCAATAAAAGAAAGGACAAGAACTATCTGATCCCCCCAATAGATGCAGAGAAAGCACTTGACAAAATACAGCATCCTTTCTTGGTAAAAACCCTCAAGAAAGTAGGGATAGAAGGAGCATATCTCGAGCTCATAAAAGCCATATATGAATGACCCAACGCTAATATCATCCTCAATGGGGAAAAACTGAGAGCTTCTTCCCCAAGGTCAGGAACAAGACAGGGATGTCCACTCTCACCACTGTTATTCAACATAGTATTGGAAATCAGCCTCTGCAATCACACAACACAAAGAAATAAAAGGCATCCAAATTGGCCAGGAGGAGGTCAAACTTTCACTCTTCGCAGATGACATGATTCTCTATATGGAAAACCCAAAAGATTCCACCAAAAACTGCTAGAACTGATCCATGAATTAAGCAAACTTGCAGGATATAAAATCAACACACAGAAATAGGTTGCATTTCTATCCACCAGCAATGAAGCGACAGAAAGAGAAATCAAGGAATCGATCCCATTTACATTTGCACCAAAACCCATAAAATACCTAGGAATAAACCTAACCAAAGAGGTAAAAAATCTATACACTGAAAACTATAGAAAGCTTATGAAAGAAATTGAAGAAGACACAAA